>NC_143020.1:41252095-41569952 GCF_055824585.1 Amblyomma mixtum | reverse complement strand
GGAAGCGACCCAACCATTGGATGGCTGGCGACCAAACCTTACCATTGGCTGCATGTCCCAGCCAATAGTGTTGTCGGTCGCCAACCAAACACTGGTTAGGTCACTTCCCACAGACGCTTGAAAGCTTTGGGTAAATGTGAGTGACCAATGAAAGAGGACGAAAAGGACAATGGAGAGTTATAGAATACGGACCCTGGTTTCAATAACAACGGCATTGTTATGTCCCCTCTGGTGCTGTTTGCAATCGCTTTCTTTTGTTCTTATCTCAGGAGTAGTTCAGTCACACTACCACATACATTGACGGATCGCTTTTGTCGAAAAGCAAAAGGACAACAATCTAGGCTATCGAAATATACGTGCTTATTTCAAAAATGTCTCCCCTACAATAAGCGGTGCAAAACCCGCGCAAGGGGACAAGACAGCCGGTGCAAGAGCAGCTTACACAAAGTGATCGTACACCACGCTAGAGCAACAGTCAATCTTTGAGGAGAATTTTCATGCGGGCATTTGAAGACCTTCACGTGTATCGATTTCGACCAAGCCGCGGAAAGTCAGTACGCAACAAAGCAGCACTCTGCCTTATTTCTGTTAGTGTTATAATTTCCTACAACTTCTTAAAGGCATTCAGTATGCCATTAACTCTAACTATGCTGGAGAATTTAATAAAGTTACAGAATACATATGACTCACGTATTATCCTTGCCTTGCATGCACCCTAACGTGAGCTATGCCTTTATTCGTCGGCATTGTAGCGCGTTGAATGGACAATCGCTTCATCTCCTGACCCAATCAATCCACCAGCAAAGTATATTTTAGCCACATCATTTATAACTCGGAAAAAGAAAGCAAAGACACGAAGTGGTTTTGGTGGCTTTCTTTGCTTTTCCTTTCTGTTCTACTTAACGCTATCACCAACTTAACTGTGGCTGCACTAAACTCGACCAATCTTAATTTATTATCCATTGTTCATGCTTGCTTCAGAACACTTACGCACCTCGGTCGGAAAGCACAACAGAATTTTCTGTGATCACAACAGATTTCCTATAATATTTTTGACCAGGAAGCTGCAGTAAAAACATAAATTGCTGTAACAACAGAATTTCGTGTAGTTGCTGCAGAAAAGTACTACAGAATTACATACTGCAGAAAAACTACAGTACTACAGAAAAATACTACAAAACAACAGAAAAATGTGTCGGTACGACAAAGCTACAAAACATGTCGGATTTCTGAGAAGGTTTACTTGTTCTTTGTAGTGGGACACTATAGGAGCTTTATAAAGCGCAGTGTACGAAGCGAATCAAAAAAAAAACTTGGAAATGTTGCCTTTCCTCAAAGAATAACCGCTCAAGGGCTCTGGTAAACAGCGCATTTTGACTCGCATCTTTTCTTGCGCACAATTTTGCAGACGAAGACTCGAAATTTCCTTGAGCTGCATCAAAGCATTGTCATAATCAGGTCGAAAATTTTTGCTCGCCTTTCATATCATTTGTGCCTTACGTTCTGAGGCGATACCACGCTAAATTATATCGTATAAAGCTTTGAACTAATAACTGTACAAACTTTTAGTGGCGCTGTTTGTTTCAGCATATTTGTTTTATGTGCGTAGCTGCGAGCCAAGTATGAAAGAGTTTATTTCTAAGCTAATGATCCTGAGGCTGTGTGCACACGAAAAGATTGACGCAGTTTTTGAGGGAAACGAACAGCTTTTTTCGCCGCCTCACTTTTTTTTTTTTTTGCTGAAATAGCAGGTTCCGGAATAAGAAGGCGCTTTTAAATTTCCGGCTAACAGCACAGGTCTGTGGTGAAGCGCGCCGTCCAGAAAAAAAAAAAGAAATTCAGTTAGAATCGAGATCGTAAATGTCATGTTTTACGTCGATATTATTTTATTACGCCAATCTCCGTGGCGTGAATATGCGAGGTCGTTTCCACTCAATAAATAGATAATTCTCGAGATTTCTATCGAGTGAGTAAACTCAAACTCTTTTGTTATTTGCGGTGTCGCGCCTTCGGATACGTGTCTGTGAAAATAAAATCGGTATACTAGAATAGTCAATTTAGGCAACGCCTATAAGGACGCTCCCTTTGTGAAATGGCGAAACGCAATACCATAGGCAGACCGCCACTTTCCCCGGGCCGAAGAATCCCCGCAGGTACCGTTTTCTGGTCTCCATGCCATAGAGTGAAGCGCTCGCAGTGAGAGATTAATAATGTGCCTCGGTTCTAGTGCACCGCATTATTAATAGTCTACAGCTCATTTGCTCTCAAGGGAGACCTCGCGACGAGGCTCCTCAGTGCAGAGCTTTATGACAGCGCTTCGTGGCCCGTTTTCGTCCCCGCTAAGGGCTTCGTGCTTTCTTCGACGGTTGTTTAAACATTAACTCCTTTCTTCGTGCTTCGGGAGAGCACTAGCCGGGCTGGGCACTTCGCCCAGGCAGAAGCACGGCTCTGCTCCCGTCGTAAACTCGAGCCTTCTTTGCGCAGCCATTACAAGTGAAGGCGGTTGCCCCCCTTACCACAGGCACGAATTGCGCTGACATTGCGAGCGTCGCAAGCACGTGAAAGTGGCTGCGGGAAGGTTTGTTCTTTGTTCAAAGCTCTAGGCTTCATGTCAAACACAGGGCAGGAGACACGGGAACTTAGCTGTTGCGAAATCTTTCATGTTTTAGTGAGGGTCTACTAAGAAGAATTGCGTTAGTGACGCGCAGTGAGCTATAAACTTAAAGCTTGCGAAATGCCAGTTTAGTTAGCTGGCGAGGGTTCTCGCATGTAAGAAAAAAAAAACATCTATCGCGGGGCTTCCAGTAGCCAATAAAGACATTACTAGTCGGTTGTAGCGAGCGCACGCTTGCATGCACTCGGACTTTGAGGCTCGAGCTTCTGGAATAAGCGTTGCTGAGCACTGTGTAAAAGGCCATAAACGTTTAAGAAAGCAACCCCGGACTGGATTTACTGCTGCTGTGGTATGTCAAGACGAGGAGTTAGAACAGTACCAAGGGAAGCTGAAGAACACAGTACAGTGCCGCAAACGCAGTGAATACCCAGTTAGTACAGTAAGAAAACCCAGAGAGGGCACCCATTTAGTATTCTGCCAAACACACTGAGGAAATGAAACGTTCTCCTGAGGCCATTTTAGGAATGAGGCGCTTTCCGAATCGGCGCGACATCCGTTCCTTAGCTTCAAAGCTGGATGCAGGGACGGCTTAACCTTTGAAAACACTTACGTGGACAGTATCGTGGCATGGAAGCCACAACATGAGGCCTGGTGAAAGTTCACATGTCGAAGTAGTTAGGATATTGAACATATTTATTATCTGTTTCAGGGTTTCGAAATACTGATATATGAAGCGCGCATATATAACATCCCGTTTATCCACTGGCACCTCTTTTGCGGGTGCAGACGCTGCGGTAGCTCAGTGGTTACGGTGCTCGGCTGCTGACCCTAAAGACGCAGGTTCGATCCCGGCCGCGGCGGTCGAATTTCGATGGAGGCGAAATTCTAGAGGCCCGTGTGCTGTGCGATGTCAGTGCACGTTAAAGAACCCCAGGTGGTCGAAATTTCCGGATCCCTTCACTACGGCGTCCCTCATAGCCTGAGTCGCTTTAGGGCTTTCAACCCCCATAAACAAAAAAACATAAACCATAATCTTTGAGGGTGCTGACCTCAGTTGAGGGCCGCAGTTAGTGAGAACCCACTGCTTTCATGTAGCAGTGCGCATGTGTTGATGCCCTAGCGAACAATTCGTTAAACCTTTCGAAGACAAAGGCAAGCTACCCTTTTCGTTACAAGCTTACGCATTTATGATTTCATTTACCACTGATATTTCATGCCTGCCGCCCCCGTAACTACAACTCGTCCTTTTATGTACGCGTGGCACCACTACAATACTGGAATACACTCGGAGCGAAGCTATTTTTGCCGTATTGAGGTAAATTTCAACTAAGCTATGGAGAATATCTAGGGCTTTGACCACATATATTAAGTTATCTATTGTCAGATAATGAAATAGAGAAGACTGTATATCTCTATAGTTAAGCTGGGAATCGGCCTGATGGCCTGGGAATGAGAAGACTGACACGCTGACGGTACAGTCATAATTCGATCACGTGAGCGTGTGCCCCGGCGGCTTTCATGGTGTTCGCTCGTTGTTGTCGAAGAACGCAGAACTGGTCGTTCCTGCGGCGAAGATGAAAGCGATTATTCTAATGAACACGCGATTGATAAGCCCGAGGAACGACGATACCCTGCGAATTTTCAAGCTTAGCTCTATCAACACTTCCTGCTATGCAGTAAAACACATAAGTCTACCCTGATCCCGGCAGTTTCTGTGCAGAATGTAGATGGAGGAGACAGATTTAACAAAGAACGTCATCTTCTGTACGCCAGCCCTCATCATCCTTTCGTAGACCTCAGTCATTGGCACTCGGGTGCGTCGGTTGTTTTCGGCTCTCCATGGAGGAATAATACTTTCAACGTATTCACATTCCAAACACCTAATCGTGTGAGCACCTCTAATCTACTGGTTTATAGGGTTTAACGTCCCAAAGCAACATAGGGTATGAGGGACGCTGCATAATTTCGATCATCATGGGTTCTTTAACGTGCACTGACATCACAAGTACACGGGCCTCTAGCATTTTGTCTCCATCTGAATGCGACCGTTGCAGCCTGGAGTAGCAAAAGGGAAATGCAGCCAGGAACATCAATGAGCTGTGTGCTTAGTGTGGTAATCTGGGGCACTGATAGGCTAGATGAATTTTAGCATCACAAAAGTGAAACGATCCCTGCAGCAGTCATCGCCAGGGACGAGTTTCTCACGCGGTAACGAAAGCAGAGACACCTTCTCTGATTCGCTCGCTACGCTCGCTCGCTACCATGCGGCAGCCTCTTCAGTGAATGCATGCCGCACCAGGAGAAGTATTGTGCAGAGGGTTTCACTAATCACTACTATCCTCACTCATCTTGCGCGATAAGGAAAATAGCAGTGTTACGAGACTTTGGCCACAGTCATTTTATTAGCCACGGTCGCTTGTCGACAAAGTCTGAAAACAAAAACGTGATAGGTGTCCCCCTGCCTGAGGATCGCGTATTTAGCAAATATTCAAAGCATTGGTCGAAAGTATTCACTCATAAATGTTCTTCTACGTGTATTGCGGCATCTATGATAGCTATGAAACGAAAGATTTCACGTAATTTGGGGAAAATCACTGTCCTAAACTCTCTAGACACTTCGGTACTTACAGATGCCGCAAGCTCGGCGGCAACAACTCACAAGCAAGCCATCTGGTACCAAGACCAAATTTGCACATACATCGGCTTGGTATGTTGTACTCAGCCTGGACAGAAAGGAATCCAGTATAACTTTGGAATGAAAAGAGGGAAGCACTGGAAACCATTTATTCACCTTAATTTTGACAACAGAATGCGTTTGACTCATTACGGCGGGCGCGATCGCTCACATCAGGAGCAGGGTGAAGTCCCAAGGCACCGACCTGTTTATGTGGATTCAGGTGCAGTTGAAACGCATGGCCTGTTTTCCACCGCTCATGACTATGCAGTCGCTGGTGGTGCTTCCTGTGACTTGTACGCATGCTATCGTGCCTCCATGAATAGTAAGTTGGCATCGTAGCTTTGAGACCGTGTGCCTCTTTGTGCTCAGTGTTTGCAAAAGTGAAGAAAATTGGAAGATAATAAATGCCAGTTCGCAAATTAAATATCTATACTGTTAGCTGGAGTGATAAGTTTGGCAGCAGAAAACAGTTTCATATAAGCGCAACATTTCCGCTATCTAACCAAGAAGCATGCTGAGTGGCTTGAGATGCACGAAACTAGGTATTCCCGGTAATCGCTGTCGCTCAGGGTTTTGTCCTTATTTCTGTCTTTATTTTCTCTATGGATCTTTCGGCTGTCCGTATGCTCTGTTATAATACATAAATCTAAATCTGCTATGAGAGAAGGTAGCGAGCACGTGAGACAGCGACTACTCATCTTCGTTTTGCATGCAGCTAAAGGTTCTCACTTTAGTGTTTTTTGAAAATAATTTCAGTGAAAACTTCTTTTACAAGATTATCGCGAATGCTCTCGATTACTGTTTTACTGTCTGGTACCGTTAAAACTTTCTGAACTAGGAATAAACGTCTGAGCGAAGCGTTTCTAACTCAGCAGGTCCGTGTGTAAGGTGCCCCATATATGGCAACGTTATCGCAGCGCGTGCATTAAAGATAGACGAAACAGTGCTGGTTGGTTGAACAGGCAAAAACGGAGTACCAAAAAGCACTAAGGCAACGATACCACATATCGGTACATTGGTAGAGAAGAATCCAGCTACGCCAGCGTTAAGTGCCTGTCACAGCTGCATAAATATCTGTACGTGAAACACGCGACAAAACACTCTAGCTGTCGAATGTGGCGTGACGGGGGTTGTTGCTATGGTAAAGAATCGCCAATATGCGATGGGTCGGGAGCTCGTAAACAGTGAGGCAATCAATGCTGTCGCAGTGTTTACTTCGGGGTAGCCAGGGTGCGGGCGGGTCTGTAAAAGATACTTGTTTTTCCCGCGTCAGTCAACAGGCACTATGCGCCGGCGTGGACACCCAAGCGCCCGTCTAATAAAAACTGGCACAGGGCATTTTTGTTTTACCAGTTTTTATGGAAGGCGGGCACATATCAAGCAGACAGTGAAAAGAAAAAACAGCGTTATCAATTATGTTGTATCATTTTTATAATACAGGTTTAATGCGTGCAACACTTCATACTATGGCTCAGAAGGTCAGGCCGTACTATGAACTAGGCTCGAAATTAGATCCATGTCACCCCTCCACGTTCTGCTTAGGGCTTGCAGGGGATGAAGCTTCTCTGGGGCTACATTTCACTCCACTCGGTATTATGAACTTTCATTTGTAAGAACGTAAGCATTAGCAAGCTATGGTGTAATCAAGTCGTTCAACCTTCTCTAAGAGACAAAAGCATAGAAAAGATATTATAAATGCTGCATGTCTGCGCGCGAGCAGGTAACGCAGGACTAGAAACTTGGATTTTATGAAAAGAGGGCTTTCTAGACAGGAAAGTGTGCTGTCTTATTGTTCGCTTTTAAACCGCTAATACGGGTCAGAAAGCAGTTTTGTGTCGTGGAACGTGATGGCGCGGACTATGTTTCGCAGAAAGCATGTTATGTGTTCTTCTCTAACAGCGAAGAGTCACTACGCTTTGTAAGCTGATGCTAACAATTCGTTGCCATGGCCAAGCAGCACTGTTATGGTACGACATTGCTGTTCTAATCCAGTTTTTTTTTGTTTATGCTGGAAGAGCAGGCACGTTCAAGGAAGACAGACAGATGGAAAAAAAGTCGCGATACGCTTGGCTTAAGGCCTAGAATAGTTACGATGCCGCTTATATCTAGAGAATCCCAAATACATATATATTCTGCGTCAAATACACGAAGTTCCGAAGTGGCATTTTTATGTACGCTAGTACAAACAATCCGTGTGATGTGTAGAAAGATAACAAACGACTGAATGTTGTTGCGCTGGTGATATCTACTTACAGTGAACCATAGGATATGTTTCTGCAAGGGAGTTTTTCTGACATACGCACAGGTCACCAGTCACAACAATTGCGGCTGCTCAGTCTGCCGCAGCGTTTTACTTTTACCAATTCCATGCATGTAAGCTCGTCAGCGTATCTTCCGTGCTCTTTGTTTACGCGTTTGTTCTGCGAATTCACGTTCCAGCAACATTTCATTTTCTAAAATTGTCTTCAATGATTCCGCTCAGCCTTACTGCAAAAGAGCTGGAAGGTACTTCAAAAGTGAGGCAACTTCTCGCTTTTTGTCAGGGTAGTGGCGGGGTATTAATGGCACAGAATCACGATTCTCATGCACAAGACTTTGCTTGTGCACGCTGTTCTCTCTATATATATGATTCAACTGCTGAATGCCGGAACCTAAACGTATTTCAAGACAGCAAGCTTATGCCTGAAAAATCATCTGTCGTGTAAAACACTGTAAAGCCACAAGTCAGAAAACGGCCCCACGAAATCTAAGTGACGCCTAGATTGATGATATAAACCGCAAAATAGTGTCAGAACTCTTATGCTCGAAAGTCGCATGACCACGAGCATAAATGATGTCACGCCACTTCAACGGCTTCCGGGAAAAGCTGCGCTTAGAGCTGCCAAGGCACAAACACACTTCCCGAATCGGCCCCGGAACGGGCTTGTTCCGCCCGCTTCGTTCCTTGGGCTTCTGCATTTTGCATGAGCTTTGACGTTCCGCTTCAGCCACACTTTTCGCACGACCTGGAGTATGCATGTCCTCAGGAGTCTCTTCTTTAACGAGGGTCACAGTCAGAAATTCCCGGAGCACCCCGGCCACCGAAGGACCGTCCCCGTACGAGACAAAAAAAAAACGAAATTGCAGGTGGTCTTTGTTGGACTACCAGTCGCAATATAGCGTTCTATTTGTGTATGTGTGTATGTGTTGTCTTGTGCCGTGCCGTGACGTAGTAGATGTTCTTCCACGCCCCTGAACCTCACCTGTGCAGTTTTGACAAAGTGTGTTGTGTAGCATTTGCTTTGGATGTGCTGTATTTTATTTCTTGCTGTGGTTTTTCCTGCTGATGTCTTTGCGATGGCGTGTCGTTGCAAGAACGGTAGGCAGGTTTTATTTCAGAAGGATTCTTAACATGCAAAATATGACACTTTTTTGGCCCAGAAGACAAATGGAGAGCTCACATAAGGCTGTCTACCTCATTTTGTACTTCGTGACACAAGGGAACTGGGTAGAGCTGTCGTTCATCATAGCAGCATCCTTTCTAGGATTCTGTGTAGCAGCTGTTTACATATTTCTTCCAGACGAAAGTTTTAAGCATGACACGAAACACTAATGCACCGCAGCAACCAATTCGCAAAAGAAGCACTCTCAAGAAAACGCATAATCCTCAAACTACGTCCAGACGAGGCATTTCGTGTCCTACCCTTACGGTACCATAGCAGGTCGTAGCAACAAGCGGGTTCCACTAAATGTGTCATGCAGGACAAGAAAGAAATACTAATAATGCAGTCACCTAAGCAGAGATTATTAACAAAGAATGTTGCTAACTTTTCTGCACTCTGTTATTGCCGTAACTAAGTTCAGACGAGCCATTTCGCGCCCTTCCTTTACGGCACCATAATAGGCGGTGACAACAAGCGCTTTTCCACTAAACAAGTGACTGTCATGCAAGGAAAAGAAAGAAAGACTAATAAAACAGACATCTGCCTTGTGTGAGCGCGTTGCTGCATCTGACAGGTGAATCACACAAGCCTGAATGCGGTTCTTGCAAGGACAAGTCTTCGAAATGGTTCCTCTTTTAAAATTCCCTTTCACTTGCGATTGTTTGAAACCAAAATATTATCTTCGAGAGCTTCTCACAGCTAGGAAAGAGACACTGAAACAATTGAGGAACGTGGTAGGGGTCACTGTCCAAATGACTGGTGAGTGGTAGCTTGGTCATTACAACAGCATTTGCAAGTCTCTCAGAACACAACCTCTCTGTACCATTTATACTATAAAGGGCCGAACAATGCGCATGCAATGATGTATGCCTCAGCATCGATAACACATGTCATGGTGCTATCAGTGGCCCATATGGCAAAAACTTTTTCGAAGAACTTTCTCATCCAGAAGATTTTCTTACGACTACTTCATGGGATTTGACTATGTTTTCCGCCTTTTAGCTATTAGCCGCCGCTGCAATCACTGCTAGGTTTTAAGCAGTTAAGACACGTCATTCCCTTACTATATTATTCTTATAATACTTTCTCATTGGTCGTAAATGGATGTCCTAATTATTTTATAGCACTGCCTGTTTGTATTTGTGGCAAAGTATGCAACGGCTTTGTGCGCTGCTTGAAATGTGGAAAAACGCTCCAAACTTTCTCTTCCGCCCTTTTTCTACTAATCTTAGGCGTACGAGCATTTTTCCTCAATATCAGAGCTTTGAAACCGAACCTATTGTCGTATATCTTAAGCTAAATGTTATATGTGCTAAGTATTCTGCTGAAATCGCCTCGGGTAGCTTTCTAAAGGTGATTTTTTTTTCTGTCACGGCTGTTGCGGATGGTTATTGATAGATATTTGGGGACTCTTATTCTAAGAAGCATTCACTGGCTACTGTTAGTGCTATAAAAAAAGTGTAAAATATGTTTACCACGTACACAATACTAGGCGCCTCACAATTTTTATTCTGCAAGCAAGGTCTGGGGTAAATGGTGGGTGACCATTCGATTTAGTTCGCAAGAAAAAGCCTACAGGACGCTTTTGTATAAAGTCAAAAAGAAAAATAAACAAGAAACAGAACGTACAAAATAATGTGAAATTGATATCACAATAATAAGCCACACCCTACCATGGAATACGCAATCCACACCCGGTTCTCAGTCTGCACCCAGCAAACCACGTTCGTACTTCATCACACCACAAGGCGGTCACATAAGACGGTGTTACCGCTGGGCGAAAATCCTTCGGCCAACAAAGTGCCGGCAGTCACGAAAAGTTTTCTCCGTCTTTTGCGATCATCGCACTTTCTACTCAGGCTTTTGGAAGCCGAGCTGATCCCCGGGCAAATTTAGGCGCCACTATGTTTCTTCTTGGCAAAGGATTTAGAGACCGAGTAACACCCGCTCTTTGCTCAGGCTTATCGTAACCGCGCAGAACGAACTTTTTGTGTGCTTCGACTGACGACGCTGTCGTACTTCCCCTCCCTCTCTTTCCTCTATTTTTTTTCGACCTCGGAACTGTGCCTGCGGAACAGGAAAACAAGTTGGGTGACATCTGCTTCTCACTCCGCTACGTTCCTACGGCCGGCAAATTGACTGTAGTTATCCTGGAAGCCAAGAACCTTAAGAAGATGGATGTTGGAGGACTCTCCGGTTTGTAGCTTGATATCTAATCGTTGTTCTTTTGCAGTTCTCGTGTTGGCGGAAGAAATTTCTGATTCCAGTGATAGTAGCTTTGCGCTTCCTTTGCAGTTTCCCCAGCAGTGAGCGTAGTTGGGGTTACGATGAAGATAAGCGTGACGCAAGATAATTGTTTATTACGCTCTGAGTAAATGCAGCAAGCGCATGAGGAAGAGGTCACTGTCACTTACTTCACATGTGTTACTGAATGCGTCTATCTAATCGTGGCTCTGTTGGAGGTCACGTGTCAGCGGAAGAAATATCTTATTCCAGTGATAGTAGTTCTGCGTTTCGTTAGCAGTTAACCTTTGTCCAGCAGTGAGTGTAGTTGGGCTTGCGATGAAGAAGAGCATGAGGCAAGATACTGTTTATTGCCCTCTGAGTAATTGCAGCACGTGCATAAGGAATAGGTCACTGGCATTTGCTTCTTATGTGCTACTACATGCACCTGGCAAGAAGGTGATAGCTTGAACAGAGATTGTATTACCTTCGTCTCGGTTTATCCTCACACTAAAGGCATAAGAGTTCAGTTCCGTGCGACAGTTTTGATATTTCTGAAGAATGAATGACGGAGTATTACTTCGGGCATACAAGAGGGTTGGTGTTTGCGTGCGCGGGGGCTTCTTTGAGGTCATTAGGCGGAGAAAATCGCTTGCTAATGGCTGAAGGGCTACCAGCCTCTTTAACTGCTTACAGCTTAAAATCATTCAGTGATGGTTGCGCTCGCCGATGTAGGTGATTGCCTTCGGAGATAATGGATTGCTAATGACCTAGAACCAGTAAATTACGTTTCCTGCTACCTGAAGTAGTCTAAGTGATGACCATGCGCAATGATTGCGGTAATTTTGTGCAAACAATTTAAGAGTTTGTTAGTGATTAGAAAATGCAGTTCCTTTTCATTGTTTCAAGAATAATTTCTTGCCAATTTTTTTTTTTTGGGGGGGGGGGGAACACTTCGCTTCTTCTGTGATGAGTTCATTTTCTAGAACCCTAGGCTATCTTTCACGCGTTAGGTTTGTTGTCCTCTCTATCAATTGCTCCAAATGTGTTCTTGGTATATGTACTTATTTTCCGGGCTTTTTCCTTGCAAAACTCTCCACTTTTTATAGACCCGTACGTGAAGATTGCACTGATGATGAATGGCAAGAGGCTGAAGAAGAAGAAGACCAGCATCAAGAAGTGCACCCTGAACCCTTACTACAACGAGTCCTTCACTTTCGAAGTCCCGTTCGAACAAATACAGGCAAGTCCCGATACAGCCACCACTAAATATGCAGCTGATCTTCACACGTCAAAGCTAAGCCACCTCCGACGAAAGCAACACGCTTCTTTACTTGCAATGACGTGCTTGCGCATGTTAGCTATGGCCTAAATATTAGGGACTCTAAAGTGCGTCTGTATTTTTGGTTATGTGTATCTGTTTGCTGACAACATCGCGCAACAGCCACTTGGAACGAAAAACAAACAAGACGGTAGCGAATCAGGTTACGATTAGTAAACTTTGGGTTTCACTGCGAAAGCTTGCTTTGCTTGAAAGGCTTTAGAGAGAGTGAGAGAGAGAGCAAAGTATTGTACTCTTTAGCAATTTTCCCTGATTTTTGCGTAAGAAGAGACGAGATTGTCGTCGCCGTAATTATTTGTTTACGAATTGTCGTAACTGTCAAGTTTTCCCGGTACCACTGACTTTAGGTCCTCCTCTACTTTAGAGCTGAACCTTTGATTGTTTCTTGTCTACATCTAGTCCAGAAAAAGAAATGTTCGTTTTAGCCTGTTAGCATGTTAAGTTATTACCAGCTATGGGATCATAACGAAGCTAGAGCCCTTGAATACAACATAGACCTTGACTGACGTGTACTATTTTTTCAATTGATGTGTTCATATGACGGTATTGTTGTGCTGCGCGCTGGGCTCTAAAAGCAATTCGCATGTTCCTAAAGAGCAACATATGATGGAAGCCAACACTAAACGTAACCAACGAAAGCATAGGGAAATTGTTTTTATTTTGTCATTTGTGGCGTTGATCAGCGAAAAATTAATAGTTGAATTGTTTTTTGCCTGAAACATAATTGCTTAGAAAATAGATACAAAACAACCCCATGCCGCCAGTGGGATCCGAACTCGCGACCTATGTAAAGAGAAGTTATTCAATCATTATTCGGGATGGCACAACAGAAGACACGCAAAACACAGGAGTACGATACAATGGTCACACAATACTACAAAAAAGCACTTTTTCCGTCTTGTTCTTCTGCCGTTGCCACTCAGATTAGAAACAGATAAAAATGCACACAGTACAATGCAAACTGCTCACACACACATAGCAAACATGACATTTTATGGTTTCGATTACTGTTAGCTTCCTTCATAGGTAGTACGTACTGCAACGAGCATACAACAAGAGGCAGGGAAGAAAAAACGCTAAGCTTCTTATACTTACTGTTCATTTGTGTTTCTCTGTGGCATGCAGAAGGTGCAGTTGGTTGTCACGGTGGTCGACTACGACCGCATCGGGACGTCGGAACCCATCGGGAAGGTTGTGCTGGGCTGCAACGCCACGGGCACTGAGCTCCGTCACTGGATGGATATGCTGGCGTCTCCGCGCCGCCCCATCGCACAGTGGCACTCGCTCAAGGAGCCCACGGACGGACAGGACAACTGAGCCACCGCAGGTAATCGTGGCGTCCATTACCCGGCACAGATGTCAGCGCCCTTGCTTAAAAGTTACCGGTGCACCAAGAGTCAACGAAGAACTTTGCCAGCGACTTCACATGCAATCGTATTAGTTATTACGGGCGCCAGACTGAAAGCCGCCGCGGTTTTTCAATGGTTAAGGCGCTCCCGGTCGTGGCGGTCGATGGAGCCGAAATTCTGGAGGCCCGTGGACTGCGCGATGTCAGTGCACGTTAAAGAACCCCAGGTCGTCGAAATTTCCGGAGCCCTTCACTACGGCGTTCCTCATAGCCTGAGTCGCTTCGGGACGTTAAACCCCCGTAAACCAAAAAATAAGTAATTTTTGTGGTTGGTAGTGCTCATTAGGTTGGTTGCCATTGGGGCTGGACAATCTGCATGTATCTGTTAGATGTGGTGCCTGGCACTTTACATGGCATGGTTTGTGACTGCGTGCGTTTAATAAAAACTACCTTTTTTTGTAAGCGTGAATGCCACATTCAGTTACAAGAGGCGCCGCACTGCATGATTACTTGCGGCAGTGGAACATTTTCTAATATTTTGAGTGGATGTATGGAAATACGACCGGAGTGGCCGTGAACCTTCATTCGCTAAATCTGGCGCACCGGTAGCAGTAAAAAAATTTTGCACTTAACTATAGCCTGTCATAATCAAAGGCTCTATCTTGCCGGAATAAACAGTGGTTTCGTGTTCAAAGTCCTGCGTGCGAGAGAATGTCACTGAAACAGGTAGAGTCAACTATAGAGTGGGCCGCATATCTCCTCTTCCTAATTCCAGGTTGATTCGGAAGCAGTCTTTATTGAAATTTGGAAAACATCAAACGGAGGAGAGCATATACTCAGCTCTAGTCTCATGTGCTGTCCTCATTTGACTCGTGCTGTTCTGAGCATCTCGCCGGCGGTTCACAACGTTCATTAGAATTAAACTCCAGCGCTATTTCTTCCTTTTCGTTTTCGTAGCATGATCTCACATTTGAGAAGGCTTCTGTGCACACTAGTTAAAAAGTTAAAACAATGCTCAATGTAGCGGCTAAAGCGCTAAATGTTTGCTTTTGTAACCATCTATACTTCGTGGGCGTTAACAAAACCAAGGACTAAGGACGAACTAAATCAAGCCAACAGCGACAAGCAGGTAAACTAAAACCACCAAAGAACAAAGGCTATAGTCAAGTTTTCTTGCACTTCTTGTGTACTAAAATCCTATCATCACCAAAGAACAAAGATAGGCCATATCAAGGTTTACCTTCTACTTCGTGAGTTCAAATTTCTGCCACCGCCAAATAACAAAGTCTACCATTGCAAGGTTTACCTTGTACTTGTTCGGTGCAAAAGTTCTATCACCACCAAAGAACGAAGATATGCCATACAAGGTTTACCTTCTACTTGTTGGATGCAACCGCCAAAGAACAAATCTACACCGTGGCAAGGTTTATGTTGTACTTGTTGGGCACTAAAGTTCTAGTACCACCAAAGAACAAAGTCAGACCGTAGCAAGGTTTCTCTTGTACTTGTTGGGTACTAAAGTTCTATTATTCAAAGGGAAGGCCCCGTTATCCCTTCTTTCCGCGATATTCCTTATCTCGGGCATTATATTCACTCCACTGACTGTGAATCGCTTTGTGACCTTTATACGTTCGCAGCCTGTTCTACTTCGCGCCGTAGTCCTCAAATTAGGAGAGTTTCAAATTGGGCTAGTTGGTGGTTGTTATTCTCGTGCATTGTTGCGCTTACGAAGGAACGGGGACACAATCAGGGACGACACAGAACATATGTGCGCAAACTATCAACTGCAAGTTTATTTCTGAGTGCATGTATATATAGGCATTGTCAAGACAAAAACCAAAACAAAAACAAATCCGTGATCACATCGTCATGGCAAGATATCTTTTAACGTCCTGTCCAGCAGTAAAAAACATGCATTATCTTTCTGACTTAGCTGTTTGTTTTTATTTTTCCAAAAATTCTTTTTCCTGATTTGAGAGCTCGATAGAAGGTACGCTTACACATGGCCCTTCTTTTCCTGATTGTATGCAGTATGCTTCCCAAAGTTCCCTGATTAGCTTCTCTCTTGAACCGAGCAGTATTGCTGTCTGCTTAAAGTGAGGTGTGCAATTTTTGCATCTGGCGCAATGCGCTGCCAGATTTCCCGGTGAGTTGACAAGACTGCAGTTGCGCCTATGTTCTCTGAGCCTCTCATTGAGGCACCTACTGGTCTGGCCAACGTACGTTTGCCCGCATGATAGCGGTATCTTATACACAAGAAAAGAAGAGGCCTGTGGTTATCCCATACGTCCATGCACTTTCCCACAACCTGAAAAAGGTTGCACAAAGACACGACGTAAAAGTTGTTTTTTCAGCACCCAAAAAATTGAAAGCAATGTGCGCGAAAGTAAACGACGAAGACAATGCCGAGAAAGAGGTGTCATGTGGCGTCAAACATGAGACAAAGTTCGTGGAATGCCGCGAAGGTGTTGTGTATAAGATACCGCTATCATGCGGGCAAACGTACGTTGGCCAGACCAGTAGGTGCCTCAATGAGAGGCTCAGAGAACATAGGCGCAACTGCAGTCTTGTCAACTCACCGGGAAATCTGGCAGCGCATTGCGCCAGATGCAAAAATTGCACACCTCACTTTAAGCAGACAGCAATACTGCTCGGTTCAAGAGAGAAGCTAATCAGGGAACTTTGGGAAGCATACTGCATACAATCAGGAAAAGAAGGGCCATGTGTAAGCGTACCTTCTATCGAGCTCTCAAATCAGGAAAAAGAATTTTTGTAAAAATAAAAACAAACAGCTAAGTCAGAAAGATAATGCATGTTTTTTACTGCTGGACAGGACGTTAAAAGATATCTTGCCATGACGATGTGATCACGGATTTGTTTTTGTTTTGGTTTTTGTCTTGACAATGCCTATATATACATGCACTCAGAAATAAACTTGCAGTTGATAGTTTGCGCACATATGTTCTGTGTCGTCCCTGATTGTGTCCCCGTTCCTTCGTAAGCGCAACAATGCACGAGAGTAGTCCTCAAAAGCCCGCATACGCAGAATATATCTTCAAGGGTCCCTCTGTTTCTAAATCAGCTCATTCACAAAACTATTTGGTGATGTGTTATCAGCAGATATCCATAAAAGTCTTGCTGACTCTTTTTTTCTTCCTTTTCTCACTTCTCAGTGCATCGAGAAAGTTCCGCACTGATGTGCTTTCTTTCGTGTCTTCTCTTTCCAGGCCTCAGAGGTGCAAAGGCAAAATATCTAAGGCCACCCTTTCCCCTGCACTTCGCGGGCGGCTCCCAGCGTCCTCAACTGAATGCGTTGGCCAGTCGCCTGCTGTTTATTGCACCGTTGTTATTACGTTCGTACCTCCCGTGTACCATTGTTCAAAACGTATTCCTTCGTGCGTATTCAATGTGTGTTCTCTGTTCCAGAGCAGACGGGAGACGTGTACATACCATGTTATGCGGTCAGAGGAGCTGATCGCGGCATTTCTGCTTTGTTGTTGGCGTAAATTTGGAGATCGCATACGGCTGATTCACCGTCGTGACTGGGAGGCTAAGATATGCTTGCTTGTTTGTTTTTATTATACTGCGACGAACTGTATTGAGCTATGCATGAGGAAAAAATGCGGGAATCTGAAATCACAGGCTGTATAAGTTAACAAGATAAAAAACGCTATGCTGAATGATATGGGGTCCTTACAGGTGCATATATCAAGGTCCTCGACATACCGCTTCAGGTAAAAGTTGTGTCATCTCATCCTAGTGAAAAATCTTTTCTCGATGATAGTCGAACAGCACCTACACTGTAATGCCCTTTCTTCAGGCATTATTCTTCGTTTAATTTGTTCGCGTTCGTAAGTCACACTACTTGGTGAACCCATTGTAAGTATTACTAAATGTAGGTCACTAAGGCGATATGCAAAGGTTTTTTGGAAACGTCTTGAAGTCAGTGTAGCGATTTTTTGTCATCTCTGCCTTGCTGAAACCTCAAACCATGTTTATGGTTGCCTTCTTTGCCAAAAGCTACGTTTACTTTGAATCCCTCTGGGTGACATGTTCCTTTTGTTTTCCAGTGAGATTTTATTACTGCAAATCAGCTTGTTTTAGCAACGTACCTTGTCTTACATCTGTTCTTTTTTTGCGTCTTTATATTGGCACTTTGTTCCCGCTAGCATATTTTGTGATTGGGTTTTGTTTAATCACGACGCCTGTGAGAACTCTAGAAAGTGCATAAATTCTCTTTTTGAAATTCTTGTTTGGCGGCCTTTCACGCGATAGTCGCTGATGACCAGCCTATGGATATTTCTCTATGCTTTCTGTCACCTCTCGCTATATCATGTGAACACTTTCTTGTTCAATCTTCGGAGTCGCGACTGAGCACAAGTGTGCCGGATTTGTGATTCGTGTATGCTTGCTATGGCCTGGTTGTGAGGGTAGAAATCTATTCGGGACTATGTGTTATGAGTGACACGTGTATAAGGGTGCTTCTCGACCGCAAATGAAGCTCGTTTCACTTGTGCTGCTTGTCATTCATTTGCTTTTTTTTTCTGTAGCTTACTTTGTTGTAACGACACTTGCCCTCCTGGCATAGTTCCAAGTGTTTGAAATCGCTAGACACAGTATCGATGGGTGCTTAGCTTGATAAATAGCACCCTCGAGTTTTCGCTAACATGAAGCTGAATCGCAAAAGACAAAACTTTTTTTTTTACTGCGCCGAATCTTCCTAGGTAATGAAAGAGCAGAAGATCCTTGTCAAAGCGAAGTTGTTTGGTTGATTAGCACACTTTCTTCGGTCTTAAGGATCACGTGTTGGTTGTTGCTGCAATCCAGGCAGCCCATTCTGGCAAAATAATCGTATGGGAACGCAATGATATAGGTGTGCTCGATATCTTAGTTTTTGTCGTTTCACGTTGTATTCTTTTCTATACACTCCCATGCTCACAACGTTTCTCTCCCGTTTAACCCTTGTTTCTTACCCTCGACCTTCAGTTAAATGCCGCACAGTTGAGTCGCTTGCAATAGGCCTATGCCTACGTCGAATTTTGTATATTGAAGTCGGAGACGCGCGTTACTTATCGTAGTAGAACTGTTAGTTAGATGAAACGCGCTTCTTAAGGAAAAGAATGTATCGTAGATGCAGTGCTGTGGTGTGCCGTGTGCGATAGGATTCGAAGTACGTGAAAACTGTTGATATTTGGAATGTGTTCTTTGCTTTTTTTTTCTTTGTGAAGAGGCACCAGTCTTATATTCTTCAGCTTGTGCATCGTATCCTCTTGGAGAAGCAAAGCAAAGAAACCGTGAATTATTCTTCCAAGCGTGCCATGTGTCAAGGTTAACGACTCCGCGACGTGTAGTCGGGGTAGCTTGGCTAGTTTCGCTGGGACTGTAAATTTTTTATGTTCGTGCTCGAAGTCACTCTACTGAAGTAGCTGCAGCGTAGTGGCTTAGATGACTCGGTTGAATGCAGTGTCTTACTTGCAGAGTGGTGTTGAAGTGCTTAGATTTTTTGTGTTTTTGTAAGAGACGCGTGAGAAGACGACCGTGTTTGCTTTGTACATTCTGCCTTGTCCTCCTCCGAAGTGAGAGTTTTGACTTGAGAATATATTTGTTGCAGAATGATCTGATATTGACTCGTACTAAACCTTACGTCCTTCAGAATGTATTCTCTTCCATGTATCGCAGCCTTTGCATGCCCTGCCAGCATACACTCCGAAGCCGTTGTGATGCAATTTTTGACAACTTTTTTTCGCAGCTTCCTTAAATAGGTGAAAATATTTCAAGTTTATCAGGCGACTTAGTTTATATGACCGGCTGTTTTGATGGCATATCTATGTCACTCTGGAGAAGAAATGGATCATCTTTGAATTTAAAATTGTCAACTCTAGCGGTACGTAATTGAAAGTGAAAACGCACGCTGACCACATGGCTGAGTATTGAACAGTCAGTGAACCGGAGATTGATGTTCGGAATGCCTTGTTTTGCAAACGAGCCTTTCGGGGCATCGCTGTTGGGCAAACTATGCCTGGTGACCAAATTAATTTGAATTCGAATTGTATTACATCTGAAAGTATGCCTTCGAAGGCTTCAGAGTTCCTGCCGGCAAGCTCATTACCTTCATGTCTGGTCGACTTTGTATTGCTCCTACGCCCAGTTCCTAGGCTTTTAACGAGTTTCTTTCTTCACCAGTGGGATGTATCCCGTACTGATGATGATGGCAGCGTTCTCCTCTTTTATCGTTGCGGATTTAGCGTAGAACACACTCCTGTTAAGTACTTTTACGTTCGCTGTTCAAGTTCCTTTACCCCAGCTCTGTAAGCACAGTTCGCACGTGTTCGATTTCTAACTTTTTCGGGCGTGCCTGTTGAGGTGACTGGGAGAGAAGTTGTTAAGGAGGATTATTCTTGACCTTTGACCCCAGCGATTGCCCGCAAGTATCCGGGAGGAGTTGAGGTTGGGACACAGGTTTCCCTCTCTCTTTCACATCGCTTTCCCACGTTTCTGAATGGCCCTTCGCTTTGCCCCCGCGCCACCCGATGTTTGCTGTTGCGGTGACAATACGCGTGTTACCGCACGCCTCCATACTAACTATTACACAACATTCCAGCTTCATACTGATCTCACTTAGCCGGAATCGCCTCATAACGCACGAATCTCGGCGTGGAAATGCTCGCCGTGCGGCTGGCCTTGTGCACAGAAAGCACACTGCGATAATGCGCAAGTGTAGCTTTACCGGGAGTTTCGCGTCCTGAGAGAGGCTGACAGTTGCCTTTATCACAGGTTAAAGGCAAGCGCAAACTACTGCTTGGAATTTCAGTGGCGTCTTCAGCCGTGTTAGTGGTCGTTACTTGATTAGAGTCTCCGTAATCAGCGCTGTTGCATCTCCTTTTTTTTCAGGTGTAAACTGCAATACGATGTTTACCTTCAACTATAGCGCACTCTTATGCCATCCCATAAATTTGACCTGTTGGGGAAAAAATTTATAAACAATCATCTCTTACCATTTCCGATAGCCTAAGAGTTCTCATAAGCGCAGACACTTGCACATTTATTCTTATGTAAGCAACGATGTAGTTAGGTAGCTTAGCTATTAAAAGGCTTGAACAACCTTCTCCACTCTTACCATAAAATAAGCGTTATATATGCCTACGCATTGTTGTTTTATTCAATATGAGGGATAATCAAGAAAATTACGAATCGAGTGTGAGCCCGCGCATGGTAAGGTAAGAGCTTCTTATTCGCTAACCTTTCTGTGGGTCGATCAGCTTTCAGCGGCACTACAACAGCCGCCTGTGAGCATTTCTTCCCGAGCGTTCTCTCTTGTGGCTTCTGGGCAGCTGTAGGATCCTAGCGTTTTTAGTGCGTTGCTGTTGAACCTGTCATATCACTCCGCAGAAATGCATTCTAACGATGTTGACATGTCTGTTGGTGTACATGTTTACCGGTTTGTTGAACCCTATGCGGCGCTCGAGTGACAGCACCCCTCTTCTTTGCCGTCGCATGCACCAAACTGTGTTGCTTACTGTCGGTGTGTTGTGCAAACTGTTGACGGACATGAGCTTCGGGCTTGGTTTCTTTTTTTTTATTCTTTTCTATATCATTTCGTCAACACCTTCCAGGCTAAAAATGCGACAGGTAGAGCTGAGATTTGGGCGAGTTGGTAAATATTCATGGTGGGTGAACAGCTCAACAAAGGCTGTAAAGACAAAGAAAAGACAACGCTTCTCTTGTCTTTGTCTCACCTTTGTTGCGCTGTTCACCCACCATGAAATACGACATGTTCGTGCCTGTTTTTCGGCCTGTCATAACGACATATTTTCTCTGTAGTATTCTGAAGACACGTGTTGATACGACAGAACACGTTCTGTACCGCCGTGACTGCAAATACTACAGAAACATCTATTAGTACGGAAATTTCTGTTGTTACTACCAGGCCATATGTTAAAATACTACAAAGATCTGTTGTGACGACCGAAAATTTTCCGCTTTGTTTTTCGGCAGTTCTGTCAAAAAATATTTCCAGAATGCAACATTTTTGGTGTGCCATGATGAATTTTTTTCATCGTTACCAGCATTTACAAATGATTCTGGCCAACTTGAAACGTAACTACCATTTGGCGCACTGACTTAAAGCGTTCCAAAATGACATTTAAGGTGCCGAATGCCTTGCACACGTGGCGTATAGCTAAGCCTAAGCGTTTAGGCCTCTGAAGGTACGAAGTTCAAATGTTCTTGGTAAGTTTGTCTTAGAAATGCCAGGCTTAGTAAAGACAGAGCTTAGTTGAGCACTATTCCCATCATTCGACGCATGCGCAACTACTCAGCTCATTCTCGTCGTCAACAGTATGCACAGCACACTTCAGTTTATGCAGTTGAGCGCTGGCGTGAGTGCAGATTTATATCACGTTCACATCACTAGTACGTGGCTTACTGAATGCTAATACACTTTCCGCATATTGATATAGATTAGGAACAAATACTCGAAACATATTCTAAACGAAGTTGACGAGCGCATGCTATCTTAATCAATTTAGACACACATCATACATTATAAGGACGGAGCGAATGAAGTCGTATTCAAATGCGTTTGAATTGCACGCAGTATTAAGTGCTTACGCAACTGGGGCATAGCAATTGTAAAACTGTGACGAGGCTAATATGTCTAGAACTATAAAACGAAACTTGATGACGTCACAAAGGAAGGATAGAGTTCGTTATCGCTATACATAGTTATGCAACAGCTCTGAACTAAACTCGGCAGAATCTGTAAAATGCACACCTGATTTGTTCCAGGATAATAGTCCTCGCAGGGGACGGCTGCTTGTCATGGCCTCACTATCTCACATCCATGGCGATGTTTTTTTTTTTCAGTGAAAAACTCTTTCTTTCCGTAATATTTGACTTCGTGGCACGGCTAAAAAAATAGCATGCCCTCCACGTGCACTAGAGAAAATTTGGCGCAAACACTGGTACTTAGGTATCCTGCCTTTTATTTCGTTTATATGCAGCGTCTGTTTTGCAGAACAATGACGGGAATGCTTAAAGGGACAAAAAAAAGGGTTTGGCCATACCGACTAGACAAACGATGTACAATCTTTGTCAAAAGTAACCAGGCTGCATGGTTTGCTTCTGGCTTGTTTAGTGGAGCCCTTGTGGCTTTCGTAAAGGTCGAAAGGTGTTGGAAGGTAAGATGACCCCCATTTGTTACCTTTAACGACATTTCAACTTCAGGGAAGCTTTAAGAGCTCCACTGTACGAGCTAGAAGCACACCATGCAGCCTGGTTACTTTTGACAAAGACTGTACTTCATATTACTCAGCAGGAGGCTGCTGACAGCAATGTTCCCTTTCGCGTTATTCCTGCTGTCGCCGCCCTGAAGTCCCGCCTCCTCATCTTGCGTTTGTGTACCGTCGTACCGTCAATGGATTTCAAGGTGTTCTAGTCATTCGCGAGCACTTTATTGTTTTATCTCTTCCATATGTATATCTTGTATCATAGTGTAACAACACTGTATCGTGCTACAGTGCGGCCGGTCGCGCCGTCCGCACTATACTTACCTACACACCTTCTACGCAAAAAAAAAACTTCCCCGTTCAAGCGTCGGACAAGAGACAGACCTTCGTGTATCACTGTATACTTAATTCTATAGGGCGGTGTAAAGTTATGTACATAATTGCATCTCTGTGTCATAGTGTCTGCGATCGAACCGGTTGACTTCTTTGTGAAGGTTGACTCGTTTCATTTTTTGTTATTGTTTCTCTTCTTTTCTTGTTTTGTTTCGAGCTTGTGGTCAATAAATTTACTCTGAGGAGAAAATGACACTGACCTCCGTTGTCATACTTCTTTGCTTGGTTTTGCCTCAACCACGTTGTTTACGGCAATCTGTCCTACTTGTATGGCTGGGGTAAGTATGATAACATTGGTAGCGGCGGCGTTACCTTGTGCCGACATCCGCCCACAAATGGTAGGCGAAAAATTAAACAGCGAAAAATGAAACAATTTGTTCCTCTCTCCTCTGTCCCTCCCCCGATTTTTTTTATCGTCTCCAGCTTAATAAATGACTTTTTTTTCCTGAGACCTGGCAAGACATAAGCGTCGATTCTTTTAGCTGGGAAGAATGGACGGAAGTCATAAGGCTTGTTAGGCGCTGTCGGAACGCAGCCCACGGCATTTGGATGTCATGAGTTCGGCACCAAACAAGTTGCGTTGTTTCTTTCAATCTACCACGTGTCTGTAAAAACAGGTGCTTGTGAGCAGTATGGCTGAACTCTACACAAAGAAGCTCGACCGCCTCTGATCATTACTTATGCAGTGTTTTTCGGGTCCTGATATCTCCACATTTTGACTCTACACGTTTTGAGGCGTCGATTATTCTTTTGGTCACTCATTTCTGTAATGAGAAATAATTATAGAAAAAATTCAGCTTAGTTTAGGAATCCTGAAAATTTGGTACCAGCAAAACAAATACACACAGATTCCGGGGACACATCGGCGCTTACATAAAATCTAAAGACATCGATCTTGAGAACAACTCCCTGGGTTCATTTCACATGCCTGGCTTAGAATGGTCCTAGGTGACATTCGGCAAAGGATATAAAATTTAAGCTGCAGCTTTTCTCGTCACATTGTACGCCAGAAGTAATCCCGAAGCAAATAAAAAAAAAAGTTGCGTGCACGTATCTGTACGCCATAACTGAGGGTGCTGAAAAATGATCATCTCAATTCTGAGAATAAATATAAAGGTTTTAATTAATTCTTAGTATACCCTTATGCCTCACCGCGCCGATTCCATAATGACCGCCAGGAGCAGAAATGAACCACTGATGCACAATGTGCTTGTTTTTCTCTTGGTTAAAAGAGTAAGTAAGAATATGCCACCCTGCCGCAAGCCGTCGAATCTTCTCCATGACGTCAGGGAATGTACAAGTTGTCCGCAGTTTTGCGGGGGGAAGTCCGCAAATCTTCACAGCGATGTCTGCACAGAGGTTCCCACACACGTTCTCCTATAGCACGGAAGCCACGAATAAAGATGACTTTCCTCGCATCCCAGAAGTGCGTAGCCTTACATTGGGAAACTCGGTGTGCAGGTCACTAAGGGTAGTGCAGAGCGTATCATATATAGTTCCCGACTGCATGCTCAGAATTCCTAGTAATTAGGCATTTCTGGGCTTTCCGTGTGTATAGAACTTTTGTGGTCGCCTGTACGACTACAGGGTACCTTCAAAGGAAGGCTTACAAGCCACTGCGACCGTCACACAGCTGTAACCTCAGCTCGAAGAACTCGTTTACGATGGCTCGACGACACTGCCATACAGCAGTTGACGGCGGTGAAAACAACATCGCCGCTTGTAAATGCTTCACAAAAGCACAGCCGTATCGCTGTACAGTTGCACACAGCAAGGCCACAGCTTCGATGAGCTAGTAATAAAATATTTTCTACTCTAATCTTCACTGTAGCGCCTGCTGTCTTCATGCTGTAAATGTAATACATGACATTCGCGGTAAACTGAACTCGAAGAGGGCCGAAACTTCGTTCGAATTATCTGCAGTTGTAGTTAACAGGAGCCTGGTATTTAATGCACGCGGCACTGACTATACGAAAGTGTCAGTTTCGAAAAACCGGAAGTTCGAATTAAGAGAGTTTCAAATAATTAGCGTTCAGTCAACCTTCATTCATCTCATTGCAGAAATCTATAATAATCAGCTCTCGTAAGCTCAGCGACTACAGTTTTTGGACGAATTTTAAAACAACATGACAATTACAATACAATTACCACTTAATGGTAAGTGCACAAAACGCCACCCACTGTAAAACATCCTATCAGACTGCGAGAAAGTGCCGTAAGCGCACAGTACAAGATACAAGGAGCGTACGACCGCCAACAAGGTACATTTCGGCTGAAACAGTTTGTACAAGCTGAGGCGTTAATCAGAACGCTTCAGCAGGCGTTATTAGAGCGGCATAGACGGCTCCTGTTGCCGTTATAAGGCTCACAAACGATTAATCCATGGCAACTTGGGCAGATGGCTGCTGCCGCCACTAGGTAAGTTCCGATGTAGATGCAATTGTGCTTACAGTTCTGATTGAAAGGGAAGTTCTGGCTGATGGGTTGCATTGGTCATAATTGGCGCTTAAGAACACTCGAAATGCTTGCTTTTCAAACCAGTTTTTCGGCGTAGAAAGACAAGAACTATAGAAAGTAGAAGCAACAGAGTAGTTTTTTTTATCGACTGACGGTGTATTTAAAAAAAAAGGTGAGGGGGGCAACTTTCAACAGTACAAGGGAAAACCAGGCAAATAAACAAAGATGAAACTGTAGGGTAGCGCCAACTGAGCTTGCGCACGTAATCCTTTCAGACGCCACATTTTGTTTCCATTGACAACAAATATATTTGGCTCTAAATAGCATATTCGGGCGTTAAGAAAGATAAGTTGTCACTTTTCCGGTACAATATACAAGCAGTTAATTCTTCTCAGCGCTATTTCATACAGGGTTTCATAATTGATGTAAAAAGCAACATCGAAATTCCAGGACTCAAGTGAACAAAGAATAGGTTGGGGCAACCGAAAAGGAAATAAAATTAATAAGCCCCTACCTGCACCACATACGTACAGCCGGAGGATCCTGGAATCAATATCTTTTTGCAAGATGCCCATCATTTGTGAAATTGTAAAAAAAAGTTTACATCGTAATACTGCGCCACAATCTCACAGCAGATAGAGGGCGGACGCCGTTCTACCCAACCGACAGTTTCGCGAAATATCATTTCTTGCGTACGCTCTGCAGCATAACAAACCAACTTATATGCGATATCAAGGATACTAAATACACCTCAAGCAAAGAAATCACTGCTGGAGTCAGCACACTGTGAGAAAATTCTGCGAGTTCGTTTCGTGCACAGAAGGAGAGTTTCCAGATTCTTAACGTTCTCCACTATGCACTTTAGCCAACTAATTGCAGAACATGCAGTTTTCAAACACGAAATATATCGCAGTCGTTGAGTTCTTATACTTGAGATAAGTCGGCCTGTACTAATGAAACCACATCGAGAAACTCACGCGCTGAGCTTATAATTCCTGCTTAGAAGGCTGCTTGTTCCTCCATTAGCTAGGCAAAGTCAATTTCGGAGAAGCCAACTTAAGAATTTGGAAACTCTCCGAATGTGTTCAAAGCGCCTTAAAACGTTAAGTGCGATTACGAATGCCCAAGAAAGTCGCACTCATTTGACAAGCACTTCGTGGAGGTCTAGGTCGTCATCTTACAATGATTCAGTTCGTTTGCATTACATTTATTCCTGACGTCAATCGTGAAGAGACCAGAATGAGGTAAGCAAACCAGTAATCAGGCAAAGCAAACACCGGGTGTGGAAACATAGTGTCCTTTAGCGCGCACGATAGGGCTCTAGGCGGACGACATGGACTACTTCTGGTCGTACGCGGCATCGCTGGGGTGCAGTCATTTCCTCAGGGACGACTTCATAGTCCAGTTAACCTAGTCGACAAAGAACCTTGTGTGGGCCGAAATAGCGGCGCTGAAGTTTTCCACTCAATCCTCGGTGGCGAATGGGCGTCCAAACCAAGACTCGGTCTCCTGGCTTGTATTCCGCGTTGTGTTTTCGTAGGTTGTAGCGTCTGGTGTCGGTCCGCTGCTGGTCTTTGATCCGTAATCGGGCAAGTTTTCGGGCTTCTGCGCGTTGAAGGTAGGCGGCGACGTCGACGTTATCTTCTTCGGGAACGTCGGGCAGCATGTCGTCTAGCGTGGTCGTGGGCTCCCTGCCATGGACGAGCCTAAAAGGCGTCATCTGGGTGGTCTCCTGCACTGTGGTGTTGTAGGCGAAGACGATGTAAGGCAGGATTACGTCCTAGGTCTTGTGTTCGGCATCGACATACATGGCGAGCATATCGGTGATGGTTTTGTTCGGGTGCTCGGCCAGTCCGTTGGTCTTCGGATGGTATGCAGTTGACCTCCGGTGCCTGGTTTGGCTGTAACGCAGGATGACTTGCGCCAGTTCCGCTGTGAAAGCTGTCCCGCTGTCTGGGAACAGAGACCAAATGACATCACCTTGAACTCTAAGAGGTCATCCGGAGTAATAAAAGAGATCTCGATGTCTCTTTCATCGACCTCAGTTTTCCTGTAGCCGGTCTTGAGGTCCATCGAAGGGAAATACTTGGCACGGCGTTGCAGAGCCGGTCCAGTGTGTCGTCCATGCGGGGAAGGTGTTAGACGTCCTTCTTTGTAATGTTCAAGCGCCGGTAATCGACGCAGAATCGAAGTGCGCCGTCTTCCTTTCTCACTAGAACAACTGGCGCCGCCCAGGGGCTCTTCGATAGCTGGATGACGTCGTCACGAAGCATTTCTTCGACTTTGTTCCGTATGGCGTGTCGTTCTCGGGGCGACACGTGGTAGGGGCTTTGGCAGAGAGGTCGGGCATGCTGGTCGGTTACAGTGCGATGCTCGGCAATCGGAGTTTGGCGGACCGTCGGAAGTTGGCAGCAGTCGTCGGAGCTCCTCGCCGACGATTTCACGGATATTTCCCCGCAAGTTATCACTGGTGGTGATCGTCATGTCCGGACGAACTGCACTGATGTAAGCAGGGCGGTTGCACTGCCGAGTCCGGATGTCGAGGGCTTTCTCTATCGTGCAGGCTCCTTGCGTGAATTCCTCGATGGTTTTTGGCGGCTGGCGGAAGATGCAGGCGAAGAGTTGTTATTTTACGCCGTGCATTAAAAACAACTTTCTTTTCCTCGGCCATCTCGGGGTCGGCGCGGTGCAAGAGGCGCTTCACCTCTTCGACTTTCTTGGGATGGCGTTGCGCACACGAACAAACATACACAGGAAGAGGCAGAAGACAGAAAGAGCGCACTTGCGCTCTTTCTGTCTTCTGCCTCTTCCTGTGCATGTTTGTTCGTGTGCTCAACGCCATCCCAAAAAAGCTATGCACCAACTCGCCCAGCAAGAAGTTCTTCTACATTACCTCTTCGACGTAACCGCGCACGAGCTCGCTCGGAAGCTGGATCCTGGACTCGAGGAGTCGCTCGGCTTTTTCTTTCCTCACGACACTGGTGAATACCTGCAAAAGTTCCTTCTTAAATCGCCCCCATGTCGTTAGGGGTGACTCGTGGTTTTCGTACCACGTACGTGCTGAGCCCTCCAGTGAGAAAAATACGCCCCCGATTTTCGCCGCATCATTCTAATTGTTGAATGATGACAGGCGCTCAAATTGGTCCAACCATCCTTCGGGATCTTCGCCTAGGGATCCATTGCAAGTTGGCGGCCCCCGCGGCTGCTGTAGTATGATCAGAGTCGACATCTGTGGCGAGGTTGTGGTGCTCGTAGCAGCGTCTTTTCGCTTCGGGTGCGGTCCCGCAGGGTCCCGAACACAGGCTGCGCCCCTTGGAGACGTCGGCTGACTCGGTGAACTGGTGACTCGTCCTCTGGTGTGAAGCGCACAAGGCTGGCGTCACGGCTTGCATGGGGTGTCAGGCACATGAACGGTTACCCCGCACCTCCACCGGATGTCACGTACTAGTTAGCGGCTGGGTGTTCATGGCGGAGTCAAGCTGTCCAAAAGGCCGCTTTTACTGTGGGTTTCCTGCCATCATGTACATTTTGGTGGTGAAATAAAGAATATTATTATTATTAGTACCGGCAGTCCGGCGTGCAGGAAAGAGAGCGAAAACGGTTTCCAAACGAAACTCTTTATTAGGCGGCGTTGCGCCCACAGTGAACTCAATGACTCGGCGGCGGCGTAGCAAGAAGCGCGCTCGGCGGTCGTCGAACAGAATGCCCGCCGCTCTCGGCTATACTCAATTTAAAGCTGATATCAAACTTTCGAGATGCGGAGTGCGAAGTTAACACAACATTCTGGAACGACGTAGAATCAGCTCCGCCTGGGTGCGATCAATCGAGATAAATCTGGTCGCGTCTTGCATCACAAAGTGATAAAGCCGCGTGTCGGCAGCTTTGAAGAATGAACAAACAAACAGTACACAGATTCACGGCAGTGTGCTCCACCGGTTCGTCGCGGAACCACCGCTAAGTTTCTTTCCAGAGACAAGATTAGCACCGAGGAAGGTGCCCAGACATATCAAACACGTAGTCGTGTTCCGCCATTCGTCGGCGTCGGTCTACCAGAACGGCGATGGCGTCGGACCCATTTGCAAGTAAGTGCATGCACATATTTTTGCCACCTCAAGAATGACGTCATTCCTTCGCCTCCTACACTGGGAGCAGCGACCAATGACATAGGACCGAATTAAATGAAAACGAAAGGCAAAACACGACCCCTGGGCAGGCAACCCTTGCTCTTGTCATTTACCTTGCGCTTATTGATTATATTCGAGGTTTCTGTCCGTTCTGTGAATGGATTTTGATGTTTCAGTGCCTCCGACTGCATAATGGCTGAAATGTAGTGGTTTAAACGTCTTGAAATTGCACATTGCCTATGAGATAGATGGAAGTGGAGGGCTACGGTTTATTTTCTACTCACCCCCCCCACCCCCCGTGAAGGGGGGAGGGGGGAGCTTGCACTGATATAAATCCTCCTCCCTTAGCTTGCACTGATATAAATGCACCACCGCAGCGGGACAGAGGTATAAACCGACGCATAGGAGTCTCCACAGGGACGTTGGCGAGAATGTTAGCCACTTGTTAATCGCCACATGTCGCCACAAATTTGACAGGGATAACCAGCATTGAATCTTTCTCTATTTCCCCACGATTCAGCACGATGCGTTATGGTCCCAAACAATCGAAGCAAACCTGAACGAGCACTTTTGTTCGGGTGGTTTCTACCACATGCCGCATGGTGCTCAACGTCCAACATCGCCCCGGAAAAAGTAATGCTTTGGTGTACCATTTTGATTTTCTGCTGCTGAGAATAGTGGGCGCGAGAGTGAAACCCATTTTACAAGACGTGTTTTGCAGGTGCTAGAGATAGTAGGCTGTCGCTATGAACACGTTCGCGCGCAATTTACTCCGCTGTGTAGTGTTGCACAATTGCAGGTTTAACATATCACCACCGAGCTACGTGGTGTTCGGTACTGGCCGTCAAAAGTGGTTGCCACGAACTGCTCCGTCATGGCCATATGTGCGCTCACGGGCTGTTTGTTGCTTATCGTTATTGTCGAACGCCACGCTCGCATCGACGACAGCCACTCCTTGTTTTTCTCCTCCTCTTCCTCCGCTTAACGCTATTCCAGTCGGCGATCTGGGGCCACATTCTATAACATGTCCATTTTTCGTTGTCCATTACGCGTCCATTCGGTCCTCCATCAGTGGTCACTCAGACATACCCGCGGCTTTCAAGCGTCTGTGAAAAGCGACCCGTCCACAGGGTGATTGGCGACGGACCTCCCGATTGGCTGAAATATGCAGCCGATGGGGAAGCCCGGTCACCAGTGGTCATGTCCGGTCACCTGCTGTTGTCAAAGCGCTGCTATGCCCCTCACGATTGGCTGCACAAAGCATCCAATTTTAGCCAATGGAGAGGTCCGGCCGCCAACCGCCCAATGCGCGGGTCGCTCACCACCGACTCCTTAAAGCCGCTAGTAAAGTTTCACACAAGTTCTTTGTCTTCCTTCCTCGCACCAGAGGTGCCTCGCCAGAGGCGGTTTGTTTAACTGGAAGACTGAAGCCTTTCTTCGCACCAAGGGTGCCCCGTCAGAGACGGTCTTGCGATGAGTTACGATGCAGGGATAAAGGGAATACTTGACGATTTATATACAGATATTTACATCAGATACAAGTTTAGGAACTGGAGACATATTAAGCAGCAAAAAGACAAACAAAAGGTGGAACTGGCTAACACTAGGGGAGGCCCCTACTCGGCATAGCCGAAGATGCATAGCACCTGACCTTAGCCCAGAACCCTTTTTCCTGCTCCGGGGCCCGGTTTTAAAGCCCGTAAGGCCCGGCCCACATTTGGTAGCTTCCAATCATGCTACACTCTTCCTACGACTGGCTCATCGAGAGCATGGCCAGCCCTCTAGCCTCCGTAGGGCAAAACACCCTCTCCATTGCAAAATAAAAATAAAAACAAACACAAAACAAACTCGTGCGAGCACGTGCTTGGCGTCGTCTCGGAATTCGGGATTATCGGGCTTAAGCGGGCAGCTACCACTGTAGCTGACACTGCGAGCTCGGACCTGCATTCCAAGGCGACTTAGCCTTCCCAAGGCTGTTAGTCGGCGCCTCACCGATACCCGTAGCGTCACCCAACTCGGGCCTTCGCTGCTCGCGGCTAGACGCGCTGCGCCGGCTATTCCTCATCTCGTTTGCCCCCTCGTCACGGCGCCCTGACGCCGTTCCGTCCGGCAGTGCTTAATCCTCTCGGGAATCCTGCATACTTTTCGAACGAGACGTTCGTCGCGAGCTTGTGTCGCATATCTGGTGTCCGCTAAGACGAGGGGATTAAGACAAGGGGGGGTCGACGTGTGGCGGCCCTTCAGCCACATAGCTTTCACCGCTCCCCTGCCCAGCCGACGCGAAGCAGCCCCAAAGGGCGATGGACGCCCGAGCGGCCCGGCGCCTGCGCGCGCGCGCGCATCTTCCCAAGAAATGTCATTCTTCCCTTCGAGCGCACCCCACCGTCCCGTCCCATCCCGTCGAGGGGGGGGGGGGGGGGGTCCATTGAAGACGGCAGCGGCGGGGTACTGAGAAAGAATTAGCGGTAGTAATGAGCCCGCACGCACTACCGATCCCTTACACCGCTGGTATGTCTGAGTGACCAGTGACAGAGGACCGAATGGAGGTGAATTGGATAGCGGAAAATGGACAGCTTACAGGATACGAATCGTAGAGCACAGCCCTGAATCCGCGAAGGAGCAAAATATCCGTCTCAGAAAATAAGAACCTAAGATATGAATCCAGATTACCGGTACAAGAGCCTTTCTTGGTCCATGAAAAAAAAAAAACACATTATCCTGATTGCTGATTGGAATGCTCCGTTAGTTAATAAAATCCCAAAGCTGCCGAAAAAATACACATTCTTTTGCCCATACCACTTGTCTCGATTGTGTCTGGCCCGGCTGTGCCACAGGCTCGCTGGCCACGGTCTACTCTGCTGTCGGCCCGTTTGTAACATTGTTGTTAGTTGGTGATGTCTGGAAAAGCTGAGCTTCTTCTCAGGCAACGATTCCTGTGCGGGGAATCCCTTCAGAGTGTATCACCTGGCTGTCTACAGTCGTTAGGAAAAAACTCTGGCGCACAAGCTTAAATGAAGGATGGCCTTAATAATGTTACTTTGATGGATTAGTGAGTGGGCTCTATGCAGCTGCTGCGGTGTTTGGGTCGAAGGCGACAGCATACGGAACAAGCAGTGCTGAAGTGTGGTCCCTAGATTCTAGGGATTATAGCTGAAGGCAACTGTGGATTTCGGCTTGGGCAGAGTGCACAGTGATGCGCCGCCGCTGAGCGTCGCCTTGGGCCAACGGACGGCGGCGCTCACTGCTGCGGTGCCACCTCTGATACAACGGCAGCCACAACTGTGACTGCTTGCGTCTCTCTCGCCACATACTTTACTGGTGACGTCATCGGCGAGAACAAGACGGCGCGCGCTACCCTGGTGCTGCGGGTACTGCTAGTACTTGAGGCTAGGGGAGGGAGGGGGGAGGTACGCTCCTTTCTGCCACCCTTTTGCGGGGGCACTGCTTAGAGCAGGGGTGGGGGAAATTGGAAGGGGGGGGGCAGTCGCAGCATTGCGCGCAGTGGCCGCTGGCGCATGGCGGTTCAAAGGATCCCGGTTTGGATTTGCCCGCCACCTTACAGCCTGGACGCCAGTCTAGTTGTCTGGGGTACTCCAGCAGGAGCCGGAAGGCTGTCATCTGGCTGCGGCCCGGTTAAGAGGAAGTCCTGGTCCGTTGATGTCGCAAGGCCCAGGAGACGGTAGCCTCTCATCCTGGGGCTGCGGGCCGCGTCGAGAGTGGGACAGACTCACAGCAGGCGGGCCAGAAGTTCTTCTACGCAGGAGGAACAGGCGGAGGAGAGGGCCCTTCCATGGCGATGCATGCCAGCTGCCATCCGCAAGGAGCCCGTGCGGAGTCATGCCATGGGAGCTGGGTAGGTAGTCGCTGGAAGCGGCCACTTATATCCAGGCGGTCTGGGTGGAGGGAGAGCACGGCCTGTCAGAGGGCAGGCCGGGTGAATTTCACCTCAAGGAGAGCTGGAGAGTTGGGGCGCGTCGTTGCGGGCAGCCTTTTCTAACCGATCCCCTCGTTCACGAGGATGGCAACACGGGAGGGCAGTCATTGCAATGAGAGGGGCAGGCCGGCATCCTCTGTGGACTTAAGGCGAGCTCTCAGCTGGGCTACGGTGAACTGCCTGTCGTGGGCGCGTTGTAGCAGCAAGAGGGCAAGCCCGAGAGTCACATAGGATGACTGCAGGTTGGAACCTGAGGTTCAAGAGCAGGAGGTCCGTGGCCAAGTGCAGCCCCGCCAGTTGTGCCATGGTGGAGCTGGCTGGAAAGCTCAGGTGGCAGGATCTCGCAGCACCAAAGGCCGGGATAACGCAGGCCGCAGCAGCTTCCCCAGGGGCGGGGAGCACAGAGCCACCCGTGAAGACCTTCAAGTGGGCGGCCAAGGCCTTCTCAATCAGGGATGCTGCTGCCTGCTGGAGGGCAGCAGCAGTCGTTCGATGTTTGTGCAGCCTGGTATATCTGCTGAGATCCGGAGTGGCTGTCTGGCTGGCGATGGTGGGATGACAGCATGGCCCGCGGGGTCTCCAAATAGCCGGTGGTAGGTGCTTCTGAAGAGCCCCATTGCGGAGGACGGTGCTTGCCGGAGGCGGGCCAGGAGGGCGGCACTATCTGGAGTATGGTGCATACGGTCAATATGCCGCAGGCCGGCCTGCAGGAGGAGAGGAGACAACGACCAGGTTCCTGCCTCCTAGTTGGTGGCCGCGACGGGAGAACAGGAAGCCAGGCCCAGGCATTTGCGAAGGACAGAGCGGTGGCCTATCTCCTGCGTCTTGAGGCGAGTGGGCCGCAGGGAGACCAGCAGCAGCGCATACGTCAGGAGAGTCGTGGCGGACGGCCCAGGTTGGGGAGCAACCATTGTCCCTGGCTAAGAGGTGCTGTACTGCCTGTCCAATGCGCTCCGGACGGGACTGGATGGCCTCCTCCACAGCGATACAGAAGCGGTGGTCGATCTGCAGGCCGGTGTACCTCACCTGGTCCTTCCATGAAAGGGGCACTCCGCCAAGCTGCAGGGTGGTCAACAGTGCTCGTCGCCCTTTAGGATAGTAGTGGAGGGCCTTGGACTTGGTGGTGGAAACGGTGAGGTGGATTGATGTCAGGTAGGCCTGTGCGAAGTTCAAGGCCATCTAGAGGGTGGACCGTACTGACTTGATCTGCCTGGAAGGACTCCACACCCAGCGGGCCATGTCGTCAAGGATGGATGGATGGATAGATGGATGGATGGATGGATGGATGGATGGATGGATGGATGGATGGATGGATGGATGGATGGATGGATGGATGGATGGATGGATGGATGGATGGATGGATGGATGGATGGATGGATGGATGGATGGATGGATGGATGGATGGATGGATGGATGGATGGATGGATGGATGGGTGGGTGGGTGGGTGGGTGGGTGGGGGAGTGGGTGGGTGGGTGGGTGGGTGGATGGATGGATGGATGGATGGATGGATGGATGGATGGATGGATGGATGGATGGATGGATGGATGGATGGATGGATGGATGGATGGATGGATGGATGGATGGATGGATGGATGGATGGATGGATGGATGGATGGATGGAAGCGCCCCCTTTGAAACGGGGTGGTGGCAATTGCCACCATGCTCAGCTTTTCTTCCTTCATTATTTTTTTTGTTTACTGTGTTGGCAATTCTCATTAAGATTCGCCGTCATCTTTACCTACGGTTTCCTGCAATTCTAACCTTATGCCACATCTCTGCTTTTCAGCCACCAATCCTCCAATCGTTTTTTGCTAACCTCCACTGCAGATTTATTTACATGACCATCGTTATCTTTAAAGCCTAGGGCCTCAGAAAGAGTGACTGTGCCTGCATCGACATCTGGATGGATACCATCACATTTGATTAGGAGATGTTCAATTGTTTCCACAAATGTACCACACACTGCACATGTGTCATTTTCTACGTCAAATTTCTTTTTGTAGCTGCGCGTTCTGAGACACACTGACCTAGCTTCAAAAAGTAGGGCACGGCCTCTTGAGTTATCATAGAAAAATTCTTTCCTGATCTGCCCTTTCCAGTATCGATATAGTTCTACACTATGTTTCTTTTCCCTTGAGTTCTTCCAATTTTTAACTTCCGCGTTTTTAACCTGTCGTTTCATGTTCTTTCTTTCTCCGTCCTCATGACCGGCATACTTACTGGTTAGTTTTCTAGTGCTTTTTCGCTACTGTGAGTCAACGCTCTTTCTGTATAAATATTTACATACCTTAGCTGCCCACCTGTTATCGTCCAATTTCCTCAGGCGTTCTTCATATGGCATTTGTTCCGTTCTGTCTACTTCTTTCGTGTATAGGTCTTGGATTCGTCTGAGTTGTTGGCTCCACTCTTCCGCAGAACCGATGTCGCCCTCGAGCTGCTTGCAGTGCGCTCTGAAGGCGTCCCAGTCCGTCAGCCGAGCCGTGCCAATCTTCCTCCTGACGTTGTCCGCCACCGTGCAGATCCTTATTATGTGGTGGTCGCTTCCAAGGTTCTCGATGGGAGGCGAGACGCGGGCTCACCAAGCGGTGGAAGAGACAAAAACTCAACAGGAAGCTAAAGAGGACAATTGCCGATATAACCAAGCAAACGGAGCAGTACGCGACGCAGCTGGCCAGGCAGGGGTGGCAGCAATTCAGCAACTCGCTGAACGGCACCCTCAGCACAGCCAGAACGTGGCAGATCCTCAAGGCCCTCATGGACCCGAGCAAAAACAAATCCGAAGGCAGCAAGGTGCACGGCTGGTGCACCAATACGAAGGCACGGACGAACAACTACTCGAAGAGGTCCGGATCAAGTGCTACGGCAAAGATCAGGTCGAGAGCTACCGAGAAGAATACCGTGGCGAGGAGAACCCGGCCATGGACCGACCCATCACGAGAGAGGAGGTCGTCGAGGCGATAAGATCGGCCAAGAAGAACACGGCGGCGGGGGCGGACAAGATCCGGAACTCGCTAATAAGGAACCTCAGTGACGAGGCGATAGATCAGCTTACGACCTACCTCAACAAGCTCTGGCAAGAGGGAAGAGTGCCGGCGGAGTGGAAACACGCCGTCGTCGTGATGATTCCGAAGCCAGGCAAGAAGCTCCAGATCGAGAACCTCAGGCCGATATCTCTAACGTCGTGCCCGGGCAAGCTGTACGAGAAAGTGATCACGAAGAGAATCCAGTCGCACCTGGAAAACGAACAATGGTACCCGGACAGCATGTACGGGTTCAGAGCCAACCTCTCTACGCAAGACGTGCTGCTCCAACTCAAGGAGGAAGTGCTCGAGGCGATGCCGAAGGCGGGCGAAAACGTCGTCATGGCCCTCGACATAAAGGGGGCTTTCGACAACGTAAGCCACGCGGCCATCATGGAGAGCATCAACAACACCAACTGCGGGAAGAGAACGCACGATTACGTCAGAGCCTTCCTGAGCGACAGAACGGCGACCGTGGGGCTGGGCGAGCTGAGAAGCGACGTCTTCCCCATGCCGTGCAAAGGCACACCCCAAGGATCCGTCATATCGCCCGTCCTCTTCAACGTGTCAAGACGGCTCAAGGAGATCCAGGGCATCCAACACGCGATGTACGCCGACGACATCACGATATGGGTCACCCAAGGATCACTCGGGGAGAAGCAAGAAAAACTACAGGAAGCGGCAACTTGCATAGAAACTTACACCAGAGAGAGGGGCCTAAGATGCTCGACGGAGAAGTCGGAACTCTTCATGGTCGGCAAGCATCCCACCCAAGCGACATTGGAGGTCGTTCTCGAGGGACAGAACATCCCGGAAAAGAACATGATAAGGATCCTGGGCATGTGGTTGCAAGGAAGCCGGAAATGCAGCCACACCATCAGCCTGCTGAGTAAGGCGGCAGAGCAGGTGGGCCGTATGATCAACAGAGTCTCCCAAAAGAGATATGGAATGAGAGAAGAATACACTCTCAGGCTAGTTAACAGCCTAATTGTCAGCCGAGTCACGTACTCCCTGCCGCACCACGCGACGACCAAGGCGGAAAGAGAGCAAGCCGACATCATTCTCAGGAAGGCGTACAGGACTGCTCAGCACCTACCCAAGTACACGTCGAACGAAAAGTTGCTCCAGCTAGGCATCAGCAACACCTTCAGCGAGCTCACCGAAGCTCTGCTGGGAACGCAAACCACGAGACTCAGAGGCACCCCCACGGGACGAGCGCTCCTAAGAAGGTTGGGTCGGGACACGAGCGGACTGGTAGACAGATACGCGGACCACCGGACCACCTTAGGAAAACCATTAACGTAGGACCATTGCCGAAAAACATGGACCCCAATCTTCACGAAAACAGACGAAAAGCGAGGGCCGAGTACGTGGAGAGAACGCTAGCCCAGTTAGACAACACCGTATACACGGACGCTGCCGTATATCCGCGCGAGAGAGAACGCGTAGCCGCGACGGTAGTGGTAAACAAGGAAGGAAACATGATCACGTGTGCCACGGCAAAGGTCGCCGGCGCAGCGGAGGCCGAAGAGATTGCCGTTGCGCTGGCGGCAGCAGAAGGCTACAGAACGGGCCGATCTCTCAACATACTGACGGACTCGAAGGAGATGTGTAGGAACTACACGAGGGGCAGGATCAGCAGAACAGCCCTTAAAATACTCAGCGGGGTAACCTCCGCCGAGGAGAAACCCAGGCATAACCTAATCTGGATCCCGGGCCACGCGGGCATAGTGGGGAACGAAAGGGCAGACAGCCTAGCTCGAGGTAACGCATTCCGAGCAGGGCAGTCAAATGCTCCGGAGCTCCGCCTACATGCTTGCGAGGGGGGATACGCAGAGACCTTGCACTTGCATAGGGGAGCTAGAATTATATATCCACCACCACACAAAGCCCTAACAAAGGAGGAAGCGACCGGCTGGCGCAGATTACAGACCAACTCCTTTCCTAACCTACACATACTTAATAAGATGTTCCCGACACAATACAGAGCCACCTGCCCTTGGTGCGATGCCACACCTACACTTTATCATATCACGTGGGAATGCGAACGCAACAAGGCATTCCACCAACACGAACACCCGAGTGCGGAGCAATGGGAGAGTCGGCTCACCAGCGGCGAGCTCGCGACCCAAAGGGCCTTAGTGAAGCACGCGACTGATGCAGCACGACTCAGTGGAGCCTTGGAATAGGGGCCCACCCTTGCTGACGAGAAGCCTCAAGTCGCCAGCGCCAGAGAAGACGACGGAGACTTCACAACCGCGAATCCCTTGAAAGATACAATAAAGTGTTCACTCACTCACTCATATGGCATTTTACTCTTAGCTTCCCGTGCTTCGAACGATGCCCAGCCCATATCCCCTTGTACTGCCTCGTTTGTGGTTTTGCCGTGGGCACCTAGTGCTAATCTTCCAACAGCTCTCTGATTTATGTCTAATCTCGACTGAACTTCTGCCCTGAAGCACAGAACTGCATTGCCGAAAGTAAGTCCCGGCACCATTATTCCTTTCCAGCGTCAGCGTAGAAAGAACAGTGCACCTGGTGGCGGAACCTGGCCTAAAAGTGGCTGGTAACCCAGCCATATCCACGTTTAAAAGAAAGGGGCTCAGGAGCGGTGGGACCGCTACTCTGATGGGCCGTGGGGGGCTAAGGTAACCACCAATTCGGCCGCAGAAGGTGCGGCCCTGGAGGAAGCCTCGGATGAATTCCCGGAGTGGCGCGGGAACTCCAAGGTGGTCCAGGGCCTCTTCGATGGTGGTGTGCAGCAGGGAGTCGAAGGCTGCCGGGACATTCAGGAGCACTAGCGTGACGATGTCGCAGTAGTGCCTGGAATCCTCCAAAATGGACACAAGGTCAGCAATATAGTCCGCCGTGCATCTGCAACGCCTGAAGCCTGTAAGTTGTTCAGAGAAGTCGACTCGAGACGAGCTAGGGCCACTGCCTCCAAGGTCTTGCAGGCGGCAGATCTCAGGGACACGGGCAGGTAAGAGGAGGGCAGGCGCGACCGTTTCTTTTACTTGAGCATAGGGACCACCACAGCCACGAGCCAATCCCGAGGAAGGGAGGTCGTGCCCCAGATGGTGTTGAGGCAATCGAGGAGGCGGATCCTCTCGGGGGCGTCCAAGTTGCAGAATATGTGATGCGTGATTCCATCTGTGCCTGGAGCGGTCCAGGACAGCCTGGAGCTCGAAGGACAGCAGGGGGAGTGCTGCGACAGCAGTTGGCCTGGGGGGCAGCGGTGAACTGGTCTGCCATAAGTTCTGCCTGGTCTGTTACCTTGATGGCTCTTGATATGTCAGTGGGTCATACAGGACGCCTGGGGACACCCGGGGAGACCAGGGCCTTCAGCAGCCGCCCCACGCAACCCACCTTTGCGCTACCGCCGTGCCCTCCTCCTCTGCTTTCCTCCACGCGCTCGCTTCGCTATCTTCGTCTTTCAACCTCCACTGATCCCCGCGCTCTGTTACGCCAATGAGGGAGAGGCATGCCGCTCTTCCCCGAACGGGCGCCTAAAATCTGCGTTCTAGGAAGTGCGAGCAGATGCCACTTGCTACACAAACAGTTTAGGGCGTGGGCCGTTGGGCACGATCAACCTGGGCTCAGGCCCATACCGTCTCAACTCACCATACTCCTGACACAACGCACATGTATGTGAGAGATTTGATCAAAGAACTGTTTTGTGACTGCATCACTCAAACAGATACCTCAGCCGCAGGATACCAAACGGAAGATGGGGCGAAAAGTAAAATAGAAAAGAACAGAACGTAAAGTGAAGACCACGTAAAGTTTGAGATGTGACTGGGAGACGGAGAGTAGACTCATCATCCTCATCAGCCTACTGCAGTACACAGGCCCCATTGGCATCCCATTAAGCCTATTCCGTGCCTGCTGCGTCCACCTTCTCAAAAGAGGCTTCCTAGCCCCATCTGCCTACCTGACTCTTAGCACCCTCTGCTACCTTTGCCTTCTCTTGTACTTCTAAATTTTACAGTGATCTGAATGGACTTGTGCCATGCGTAGCTAAACCGTATTCTTTAGACGACTACTCTCGACTGAAGTCTGCGATCTGCCTTGAGCATACTGTTTCGTTCTGCGCCCTCTACCTCCTCACTTTCTTCCTTTTATTCAGTTTTCTTCATGCTACCCAGTAGTTCGCGGGTAAAATGAATGCTAAACAGTTATGAACTGCTTTTTTTGTTTTACAGCGAAAGCGGTTATACCAAGCCTTCCCGGGTGGGTTCACAGAGTATACCACCAACATCCGGTCCCGTGGCCGGTGCTGCCTACGTCACCGTGCACCAGTTGCAAACATTGTGGTAGCCCAAGTGCCTACAGAGTCTTTTGATCTTAGGCACTGCTGTAGGTCTTAAGCATTCGCAAAAGACAGGCACCAGCTCAGCGACAGCTTTCGTTTAGTTTAGCGGCTTACATATAGGAACGCAAACACTTGGCGTTTCAACGTTAAAGCCTTAGGTAGCCCGTGCCGCAGAAGAACCGGCGTTGCCGGCGTCCACTGCAGGCATTGTTGGCCGTCAGCGAAAAATCCCAGCTGTAAACAAGGTAGGTAGCCCACGTAGTTAGCAGGTGGGGTACCGTATGTAACGAAACCTGCCTACCGGACTGCGAACAAACTGCCCATTGTAAATTAATGACTGGTGGCAAGAGCTTACTCGGAACAACTTGGGTCTGCCATTGCAGGGCAATGGCGCATCGCTTAACCGCTGCAGAGCTGGGCTAGGAGGGCTATGAGGACTCCCAGGGATACGGATGTAAAGTAGAGAATGATTAATTCGGCATATAAGCGCATTAACCGATTAACGTTGCCGCGTCATACCCATAAAGGGGAGTGAGCTTAAGTGGTCCCTCCAATTTTTTTTCCTGCAATTAGTCGTGCTCAACACATATCCGAAGTCCGAACTTTTGTTCTTGTACTGCGTTAGAGCACACCTACACCGCTTTAGACGGCTCTTCGAATCGCCTCCTCTTCCGCGACTTATGTTTCGTCACGGTGGCATCCAAGGGCCACTGTAAATAAAGTGCCGCCATTGGTTATACTAGCACGAGAAGGGTGAGAATATTTACATAACAGGCATCAACAAGAGAGAATGGAGAAAGCAAGCGTCGTTTAAGTGTACTGTTGGCCGAAGACCGCTAGAGCCCCACAAGATTCACTCTGCCGCCCAGCTATCAAAGCTGGGATATCACTAAAAGCCTCGAACACAAAGAAACAGCAGTGCTCAAAACGTGCTCACTGAAATACTTTCACTGGACTGCTGAAAGCGCCCTTTCAGTCACGTCAGTTCATTTGCATGTGTTTTGTTTTTCTTTGCTGCTTACGTGGAGCGCATCAACAAGGCCAAACCCGCGTGCGTCAAACACGGGAAAAGACCACAGTTTCTCGTTACCGATGTGAATGCGACGGGCAGTGGCATTGAGTAGGGTAACAACGTATTGCTGGCATTAAGAAGCCCCTGCTTAGGCTATCGCTACTCGATTATGATCGTGCATAGTGTGTACTTTCTTTCCGGGTGCCTGATGACCCGAACGGACAGAAGCCATTGGGACTTTGAATAGAAAAAAAAAAAAAGTGCGTACGTTCGGGTGCGGTGGCCTTGAAAGGGAAGTGCAACAAACTTTCGCGGCACTTCCTCAGGGCGCCGTTGTCTGTCTACGTCGTTTTATCTCCGGCAAGCCTTGGCACCCGCTCTCTCGCCCTCGGCCCCTTTTCTGTCGTGAAGCCCGGAAGTCGCGCTCTGTTTCGCCATTCATGCGCCTCGGCGCACTTCCGATCGCAGCGTCGGTGCCCGCTTTATCTGGCCTATCCTTCGAGCTCGACTCCCTTTCCTGTTGACTCTCCTACCAACTGCGTACGTCCTGCCCAGCGTGGGCTGCGTATGTGCGGCTGGGCACGCGTTCTCTGTCGACGTCACTATACTATATGTCTGTGTGTTTGTATGTACCGGTGGGTGTGTCAGCTGGCGCAGCTTGTTAGCGTCCGTGCGCTGGTACAAGCCGTGTCTGCCTCCATGTGCGCAATGTCCATATCTGCTACTGCGTGCGCATTCCATTGTGTGAACGTCATCGTTTGTGCATCCGTACGTGCTTTAGAGAACATGTGTGTGTGAAAGGGGGTACGATAGGTCGTACTACGATGCGCGCGTCAGGCAGAACGCAAGGAGGGGGGTTTAGATGGTAATGGCCGCACATTTATCCGACGTCAGTCTTAGTTCCTGGGTTCGGCCTGGGTATGGACGTCTAAAGGCTTTTTTTTCGTCTCTATCTAACTCGTATGTGCGTGCTTAGCATGTTATGTGTCTGTCCCTGTTGCGTTGCGTATATATAGCCCGTTCTACCAATAGGCGGGGTAAGAACGGCGTTATCATTCTTCTTTCCTTTTAGGGCATATCCTAATTGTTTTGTGTACGCATTCCGCGAACACTTGCATTGCTCGTGCATTGCAGGATCGTTCGTCATCTGGGACGTTTATTTTTTCCTGTGTTTGTGCGTATGCACGGAATGTGCCCCCGGTAATGTGTGTATACGTTCAGCTCCGCTGATCTCGGCCTGCGCTCCCGAAGCGGTAGCGTTTGTTTGGTCGCGTTGTGTGTTTCTGCAATGGTTCGCAGATGTGTCTGCACCTCGGCACGTTTGTTCGTACGGATGCGTTGAACGTGCTCTGTGAGTCGTCGCCGGCAGATAAAAAAGGAAAGAGTTGAAGCACTCTCTCTCCTCCCCTGCACCCCACTGGCTTGAAGAGAGAGATTGAACGAGAGTGAGGACGACGTTGCGGGGAGGCGCTGGCAATCTGCCCGCGCGGTGGGTGAGAGAAGTGCGGCGTCCTGGTGAAGAAAACGTGTTTGGGGCGCCAACGACTGACGCATCTGCGCCCGGCGCCTTTCGGATGCGACGCCGCCGAGCTATCCTGCAAGAAGACGCAGAGTAGTAGAACGAGTATCGTTCAAGTCGCACACGTCGCGTCTTATGAGGTGAGTTCTTAGCTTCAATCGCCTGTGCATGAATGAGAGCGCAGTGTGTCCAAACACTGATTACCGCTGGTGTGGCTACTCCCCGCGAAAACATAGCCTGCTTGCGCAACTTTTCCTAATCGCACGAGGTTAGTTACGGCGTATTCCAGTCGGCGATCATGAACACGTTCCCTTGCTCCGCGAACAAAAAAGCGTGCTTCAGTGGGCGATTTAGATTCAAATCCTGAGTTCTTGTTGGCCGAGATGGATTTTGTGCTCCTTCGCGGATTCAGGCCTCTGCTCTGGATTGCCATTTGGAATATGCCGTAAGTAAAAGCTGAGCGTTCATTGCGTTCCGAGTGTCAACTGCTCGTAGCGATGTACGAATATCCTATAACGCCTTCCTTCACTGGTTTTCCTTGTGCTTGAATATCCTATGCGTGAAGGCACGGGACATTGTATTTAAATTGTGTCTGGCCCTGCAGTATAGCGAAGGCGTGTACCACACTTGCGCGTAAATGCATCCTTTGTGCTTAACACATATACCACAAAGCGTGCTCCTGACCTATGCATTGTTGCTGGTTTTGCTTCGCCACTAGTACGAAATTTCTCGACGTTGAAAGGACATCTCATTATCAACCCTCTCGTTTATTAGTGACAAGACCGCGATGCAATCGGAGTCCCCCTAAGCGACCCAGTAGTAAAAGAGGTAGCCTGCATATTTTTCCAAAGAATGCACTTACGTCTAAGTGCTGTAGGTCTGTATTCAAGTGCTCCTTTGTAGCCAACATAGCCGCACGACGCTACAAACTTGGTGCGTGTATGGCTGAACGTACGAAATTCTTTCGCTTCTCATAGTTATCAACTACGTTAGACTTCGAATCAAGTATTCTGCTTTTTGCAATGCATTAAGCTATAAATAGCCGCGACGCCGTTTTCTGTTGCTCTGATTTGGAGACACTCAAGCGCGTGAAACCAACTGCCGGTGGCTTGTTTCCTTCTAGAGTGGTCGACGGACCGCGGGGTAGTAACGCCTTTTGATGGCCCTATAATATGTGGTCTTAAGCTGCGCACGTCAGTTTCAACGACAGCAGCACTGAATTATTTGCGCCGATAGAGAAGTGCGAATGCATAGCAGACCGATCAAAGCTGACGGAGTACTAGAAAAAAATAGGCACACACAACGGAACTTGACTAACAACCCGCTCCGGTTTCAAGACTTCAGAAAGTCCGCGGTCGTTTGTGGTGGACTCAGATGGGAAGCTACGCTAGAAAACTGTGCCTTTACGTGTTGCTATGGCAACTCCCTGCCTGGCTACTCGTGGCTCTCATTGCCGTAAGCTATTAGAATACAGTGACACGGCGAAACTTAATACTTAGCTATGTGGTACCAGGTTAGAAACCAAGGACAGTGTGTTCTAAGGGCTCTTTTTATTAAAATTTCATGATCCGCCCGCCACAATATCAGTCGCTGTGTTATCCGAGACATGTTTGCCGTGTTAATTGTGTTTTCCTAGGCGTCATAGGTGTCGTCGTTCGTCTAGAAACAGTCAACTATATACATACGTGCTACAAGCCTCCAGCGCGGGCACGGCCACCCTACGAACAATATTACACCCTGGTCTTCATCATGGCCACCGGAGGCCAAATTGGGCAACCAAATTCAAACCGGAGACTCGAGCCCAGACTCATCAAGCAGAGTAGGCTTCCCCTTAATCAAGAACCAGAGCAATTATTCGTAGGCTACTGCGGCCATTTGAGTCTTTTCAGTAGTAGTCCAACGGCAATGGCCGTGATACGTGCTGTCATCCGTAGCACCATCAGCTACCGCTGATCACTCGTTGCACCGTGAAGGTAAAACGGCTGCAACTTTTTTGGTGAGCCTGCTGGGAAAAAAAAAGTCAAAGTAAAATAAAACTAGAATTGAACTGTTATATCCCCACTGCCTTACGTGCACATTGTAACCGGGGATTTATCGCTTTTTATTTATGTATAGCTTAGAGAAAATTGCAAAACCATTGTAAAGGCTAGAGGTTTCAAGGAGGCCTTCTTTCTTGACCTTCTTCCTTGCCTGCCGGCATTCCCTTCAACTTTTTTTTTTTTGTCTAGCTTGCGGCGTATTACAATCGGATAAATCCGTTTTTCGAGAACATCTATTGAAGCGCTGAGAACAACGCTCTGGTAATGCAACTCCAATTCTTACGGCTGCAAAGGAGGAGCATTTGTCCTTGTGGTTAACGGACAACGCTAAGAGCCGGAGCCTGCTAGGGTTTCTTGAAGAGGATAGGCTCCACGGTCGACTTTAGCTTATCGTCAGCACCTTCATATGCCACATGGGAAGTCTTCCAATTAAAAAAAAACTGCAGTTCTAGTTCTCACGCGCGCGATATTGCCAATACCTGTGTTAGACCATGTCGAAACAGGGAAGCACGATGGCTGATTTTGAGATACGATCAGGGCGTAAGTCTCTGCGAGCAAGCTGGACTTGCTCCCGTGTCACTCATGAAACAAGTTCTGAAAAAGAAAGAAAAAAATATAGCTTGCGAAATACGAAACACGAGGTGGAGTTGTAAAGGTTCTGCGGTCAGTGGCGTCTACACGGATGGCCGTTCCCGCGAGATGACATTCACGGTCACAAAAGAAATGTGGCCTCCATGAGCGAGTGAGCTATACGACAGAGATTATACAAGCTCTCCTGCGGGCCGTCCTGGCGTTATAGTGCTTCTCTGGTTTTCCAGCTGGTGCCAATATTGGTTCCACGCTGGTTTCCCAGCTCGGGCCAAAATTGGTGCATCGTTGGTTTCCTTGCTCGTGCCAATATTAGTATATCGTTGGTTTTCCAGCTCGTGCCAACATATATTCCCTCCCTGTCATCGTGTCTGCGGCTAAGCAGCCCGTGATTAGTCCGCATAGCTATCTATACACACCTTAGTAGCGAAGCGTCGATGGTTTTTCCGTTACTTTAGATCAATGTATTTGCCTTGTTTTTATGCGAACAATATGAGCATCATGATTGTGTGTTTGTGTGTGTGGTGTTTGCGTGTGAACATTTCGACGAATGAGGATTCTTTGGCGAAACCAGCAAACTAAACCTGCGCTGTACTTAGAAGCAAGAAGTATATCGTACCGCTGGCGGCTAGTTGCCGCGTGTAGGTCGCACGTCACTAGTATCTTCAAAACGTGACCTTTAGTACAATGTTGCCCTGGGTTATCAGGTTTATGTCCTAGGCATGACTTGCGTCCGTCTTCCTGTCTCTGCGTGAAAAACCTTGATTTCAAAGCCTTTTGTTCATTACACATTCCCGGATATAAGTTGTTCCACTATTGCAGCCTAACGAATCATGATTCACCTCCCTCCCCTTCCTGACACGCATCCCCTCCCACACCACTTTCCTTCCCCACCCCCGGGGCCTTCCTCCTCGGAGCGAAGGCCCTATTTAATCCCTGCCGATGATGAACGCTTTGCCCAGACGAAGACAAGTCCCCTTGTCGAAACGTTGGCTCTAGCAACCTTAGGTTTTCCCCTCTCTTGTTCATTTTGTGATCGCCAAGGACCATCTACCGCACCCTCTCTCTACCATGGACTTGATTTCTGTAGTAATTTTAACGTGCAAAGCAAACTTTGGCGCATCCCGAATTTTTTACTCCGTCATTTTGAATTCGCAACAGCCTTCGGCGCTCATAGGGCTGTCCGCAAGAAACAGGCGCAGAAAGATGTGCCAATGAGAATTGTTGTTGAAGCAAATTTTAGGGTTGATTCTTGCTAATGAAGTGTTCTGCTGGGAATTAAATTAAAAAATTGCACTTCGATACCCGAGCTCTGAAGTGTGGTTAATGTATATGAGCAACTATCATGAAACGATCTGCAAATTACTTTCACGAGTGTTGCGGGATGGGAAAAAAAGAGTCTATAGCCGGTTGTAAACGTTTGCTGTATGTTTCCTGCATGGGCGTCCATTCTCTTCCGTTCGTGTATTGAACTGTGAGCGCTCGGGAGCCATATTGTATTTTTGGGTTGTGTTGCTCACCACGAAATATCATTAGACAAGGCATAGTTCAAACTGCTCTCCTTCCTTAACATGAAACTGAACTTTGCGAGGCTGAGCATTTTTCAACCTTCATGGGTTATTTGCGAAAAAAACAGGGGCGAGGAAAAATTCCTTCAAAGCAGATCCTTCAAAGAAAAATTAACAGATGCACGTGGGTAGCTGCAAAACTTCCGAGCTGCAAATTCACCTTATTTACCAGGCTCTGTAAGCAACAGTTCCTATTTGAAAACAAACAGGTTTCGGCGCCACGTCCGCAGAGGTTCCGGAAAACGTCTTCAAACTAGTTCGGCAGGGGAAACCTTCAAACACTTTAGTTTAGTTTAGTTTAGTTTAGTTTAGTTTAGTTTAGTTTAGTTTAGTTTAGTTTAGTTTAGTTTAGTTTAGTTTAGTTTAGTTTAGTTTATGGGGTTTAACGTCCCAAAGCGACTCAGGCTATGAGGGACGCCGTAGTGGAGGACTCCGGAAATTTCGACCACCTGGGGTTCTTTATCGTGCACCGACATCGTACAGTACACGGGCCTCTAGAATTTCGCCTCCATCGAAATTCTACCACCGCGGCTGGCATCAAACCCGCGTTTTTCAGCAGCCGAGCACCGTAATCACTGAGCCACCGAGGCGGCTCAAACACCTTAAGACACCCTCACTCGCTAGAAACAACTTACAACTCTTCCTAGCTTTATTACCCTAATCTACTTGAATATATGCTGAACAAGAATTACGCAAGTATCTTAGCTTCGTTTCACCCCCTCCCCTTTAATGCAAATTTAAACAAGGTGTTTCGCTTATACCACGCTTACGCAATGCTCGGATGGGTTGCCTCTGACCGTGTTACTTTTTATCTAAGGAAATTGCTTCCGTACAGTCTGCCGCAGCTTTATCCAAGTCTTGACACATTTCCGCGCAACGCAATGCAAGAGGCGGGGTAATGTCAAGCAAAGCAGAACGTACTTCCTCTTCCCAAGTTCATCAACAGGCTGTTGCGCGTAGCCTTGTAATATCGTTCGGAGCGGTCGTAAAGCCTGGGAAAGGTCATGTTACAACTGCTCTCAGCAAAGGAGGAAAAAATATCTGCAAGAACGCCTGGCCTTTTCATAATTAGCCGAAAACACCCTCTTTCAACCGTAGCTGCAATTGTCAAGAGCTTGGCATTGTCACCCCATATCGTTTGCTGCTTCCCGAGCCTAGAGCCCCTGAATGAACCAAAATTAACGACTTCCTTTGAACCTTCCGGCTTCTCCCCTCTCCGGACGCGTCGCGGTAGGATCGAGCCGCCCATTGGCCGAGGGGCATTGGTCACGTGTTAGCTCGCTCCCTTTTGCTCCGCAGCAGACGTCGGTGCCATTGGCGGGTATGAAAGCACATTTCGTTTTGTTTTTGTGCGACGGAGTTTTGGCGGGAACTGTTTCACCAGCGTTGACGGCGTTTAAGGCCGGGATACATGGAGCGTTTTCTACGGCGTTTTTCGCCCAGCAGAAAACGCTGAGGCGGCGCGACGCGCAACTTGCGCCGGGTCGGAATACATGGAGCGAAAAAGCGGTGGGTGCCGCCTCAGTGTGGCCAGACGAGCTAAAAATGCTTTTCTCAACACGAAACGCACAAATAAAGTATAAAGACCATTTTTGTATTTTTTAACAATTAAACGCAAACAATAATTGCTAACAAATTGTCTATAACTCGTTTACTTGCTTTTGAGAATGTCTCAATATGTTTTGTGCCTGTTTAGCGGAGTGCGCGCGTTGGAAAATTGGTGGTATGGCCACGCTGTGCGTGATCGGCAGAAATCGAGGCGCAGAAGTGAGCGACGCGTCTGAGTCTCTTTCCAGTCGCTGATCCAACGCGGAGCACATCTATCTGCCTTGGCTGATTCGAGCTGTGCTTGCTCGGTGCAAATTTAGACTTCGGGCGCACTGCGAGCAGCATAGGGAAGATTTTTGGATCGAGTACACAGCGCTACCTCGACTGCCTTCATGGGTGCACTTCGTCGTCTGCTGCTTTTAAAGAAAAAGTTATTGCTGATGAAGCTGCTCCAAGAAAAGAAGAAAAGGAAGAGGAGGTTCTGGGTGCATCCAGTATGGGAGGCAAGAAAGCAGGAGGGCGAATTCCACACCGCGGTAAGTACCTTTTGGTTGATTGCGAACAATCGTACGCTCTTCATCCCGTGTAATACCCTGCTACAGTACGAGTGAAATCCTAAAGTAGCACCGCTATTCCTGCTTGCACATTCTATAACCATCAGAGTTTATACCGTTCGGAGAGCACCTTACATCAGACAGGTCTTCCGGCTTATTTTTCGTGATACATTCTGGATGCAAACTAGTGTAAAAAAACGCGAGAATGGCTTTACGTGAGCTGCGGTAATTGCACTCAAAATGAAAAAGTTCGTACAACGCGTCATCGCAAGCGCTTACATTTCGGTAGGGGTGTCTTCCTACATGCTACTTTTGAAAATCACTGTTGTTGCGCCGTCCGCCTAGTACTCGCACTGACTTCAGCCAGTGGACGCGCTCGACTGCTGACCCGAAAGACGCGGGTTCGATTCCGGCCGCGGTGGTTGAATTTCTGTGCAGGCGAAATTCTAGGGGCCCGTGTACTGTGCGATGTCATGGCACATTTTCTTATATGGGAATTATTTCAAAGATTGCTTCTTTGCTTCTGACCTATGATTAAAGCTTCGAATACGCTTCGCATGGGCCGAGACATGCTGTCGGGAGCTCGGCATTCTCCCGAAAGGCGTTTATTTTGCTATAAACAGCGAGCATGATCCTCCTGCATACCAATCCCGACACCGCGCGACGCGTGACAGGAATCGTGAAAAAGTTTGATTGGAGACTGGGAGCGACTGGCTGTGTACATCTCAAAGAAACGCTGCAAAGTGTAGTGACCACTGCATTGTTCGCTGGTTGTTCCCCGATTGGTTGTTAGCTGCATTTTAAAAAGTGCTGTACCTTGACGTGGATGCAGTGACAGGATAGGAGAGCAGTTGTGTCATGGTCATAAAGAGCGGTATGCACTTAACAGATTTATGTTTGTTTTGCTGTCATTATTGCAGTACAAAGTCATGAGAAAAGACCCGCCAATGTTTTTCCGGTACTACCGGATGTATCCGGAACAATTTGATGTTCTTCTCAAGATTGTCCGGGAGGACTTGGAGCGCCATCATCTGTGTAGAGAGCCTGTTTCCTCAGAAGAAAGGCTGGCGATCACCCTCAGGTACTGCAACACTTGTGACGATACTAATGTTTTCACACAAGTTATCATCGTTTTTTTTTTATTGTATACAGGTACCTCTCCTCAGGGATGGCCATAAAGCAAGTGGCCATGGTGTTTCGGGTAGCACCATCTACATGCAGGCTCGTGATACATGGCACTTGCCGAGCTCTCTGGAAGAATTTGGAGCCGCTCTACATGCCTGTGAGTATTGCTCACCTCTTATTGGGTAGCATGTATGTTTGATACATATTAAAAACCCAAAAGTGCAGTAATATAAACTATATAGTATAAGGGCTGAGGTGAAGTAATATAAAAAGCACAATCAGTTTTGGCATTTCACTCGCATGCAAAACTATTCCTTCACCATGGTGAGCCTTTTTATTTCTGCTTTCTAGGATCCAGGACCTGAGCAGTGGGAGACCACGGCACGGGACTTCGGCACACGATGGAATTTCCCCAACTGCATTGGCGCAGTTGATGGCAAACATGTGCAAATTACAGCTCCACCACATTCTGGCAGCAGTTTTTACAACTACAAGGTATTAAGCACAGTTTTTCATTAGAATAACTGCTCCAAGCTTCATACATGTACAAAGGTTGCTCATGAATATGTTGTGTTTTTCTGTTTTAGGGCACATTTTCCATTGTATTAATGGCAGTGGTCGATGCAAGGTATAGATTCCTCGTTGTAGATGTTGGGGCTCCAGGACGCCACAGTGATGGGGGCATCTTTAAGTCGTCGACGTTTGGCAAAAAACTCAGCAGCGGCGTTGCGAACGTGCCGCCTGCAGCACGGCTCCCCAAAAGCCAGAGAGTTGCGCCACACGTGTTTGTGGGCGACGAAGCTTTCCAGCTGAGGGAAGACTTTCTACGTCCATACCCTGGAAAAAACGTGCAGCCGACCCAGAGAGTCTTCAACTACAGGCTGAGCAGAGCAAGGTATAAGTTAGGCATGCCTTCCTCTCTTATTAGAAAAGAAAAAAAAATTGGTTACTGAAAGAACACTGAAAGACTACACAAGTGCTGTTTATTTCATACTGCTCCTCGAGAGTGCTATTTATCCTGTTTACTATTTTATGCTGCACATGAAGGGCAAGGAGGAGAAGAAACTTCTAAAACAAAGCAGACCAGCATAGATAAACCTCTTTACCAGATCACATATACTGCACCTGGCCTGTACAGTTTGTTTCGTGATATGTAGTACTAATTACTTGTCCAGTGCACATTCCCATATATGATACTTGTACAAAATAACCAACGTGTGCAATTTTATTGCAGGGTAACAGAATTATCATGGATTTACTAAGTGTGTTTGTTGCAGGCGCATCGTGGAAAATGCCTTCGGCATTCTGGCAGCACGCTGGAGGATCCTATTTGGCCCAATCAACCTCCTGCCAAAAAATGCATCATATGCCGTCCTGGCATGTTGTGCTTTGCATAACTTTCTTTCGGCTGCTAAGGACACACCTTACTGCCCACCTGGCTATGCAGATAGCGAGGACAGCTTCGGCAACATTTCCCCAGGCCAGTGGAGGGCTGATGCTGAGTCAGGAGGTCTGCTTAACCTGGAGTCGACACAGTCACGGAATTTCAGGGCAGGTGCTGCACAGGCAAGAAACCTGTTTGCACAGTATTTCATGAGTGAAGGGGCTGTGCCATGGCAATGGGCACACACTGGACTTCCAGCACCCTAGTGTGTACAGAACTTGAAATGCGCTGTGATTTATACATATAAAGGAAGCCAACAGCCACCGACACCAAGCAGAGCATAGGGAAATGTTTTTCTTTAATTTGTGGTGTAAATCATTCAAGATGTACCTGCATAATATTTTTTTTACCTGAAAGGTAATTGATTACAGATCAGAAGAAAGACCACATGGCACCAATGTGATCCAAACCAGTTTGCAGCATCTGGCTGTCTTTTCTGCAACTTGCTAATGAAATATTGTTCAGTAAAAGAATTATTGCACTAATAATTGCTTTCGCTCAACATGATTTATGCGGTTTAACATCCCAAAGCGACTCGGGCTATGAGAGACGCTGTAGTGAAGGGCTCCGGATAATTTCGACCCCCTGGGGTTCTTTAACGTGCACTGACATCCCACAGTACACGGGTGCCTTGCGTTTCCGCTGTGGCCGGAATCGAACCCGCTTCTTTCGGGTCAGCTGCCGAGCACCAAACCGCTCAGCCACTGCGGAGGCCCTTATTGCTCAACACGACTGATTAAAAACAAAATCCCCAACACTTTTCTTGTGTGTCGGTGACATGTCGCTTCCTTTATATGTATGTCATGGCAAGCTGCTCATTTCCCTTTCCATGTCTGCTCTGTGTAATTCATGTGATTTTTGACAACACGGGAGAGATAGGGTCAACTGTACTGGACTTCTTGTAAGTCGCAACCAAAGATCCCTGTCAGGTGCTTCTTGATTGCTTCGTGGGTGTACCCGTAGTCCACTGCTTTGTACCCACTTGGTTCGAAGACCAAGCCTAGCTGGTCCTTGTTCTCGCTGGCAAGCATCTGCTTCCACTGCACTGCACTCAGTTCCACCACAGAGTTCAAAGGCACTTTGGCGCACTACCATGTGGTGTGGTAGAGTGTAGGTTTGCCCCCGCACCATGGGCTTTTGTCCTTGTATTGTGTTGGGCACATTTTACTTCGTCTGTTTAGGCACAGGTATGCATCGGCTCGGAGTCTTTTTTTTTTTTTGTGAAGTTCCAGATACCTTTCCTGCTCCCTTTGTAATAATCCAGAATGTCTGTTGTGTATTTTGCCGGCATTGGGTTCAGGTTGCCCTTCGGGTCTTGCAGATGTTGCGGCTTGCTGCGTATCCTCATGCAGTGTCATAAGCCCTTTGGTTGCCTCTGACCTCTGCATGTCCTGGCATCCATACCAGCACATGGCTGGTTTTCAATTTTGATTCTCTGATTTCTGTATTTCTTCCCGCTTGCCTGCCTACCCTACCATTGAGGTAGTTCAGCATGCTTGCTTGGAGTCCATTAGTACCGTCAGGAGTGTCCCTTCTGATGCCGTCAACTATGGCCATTGCGAGGCAACTTCCTTTGCTTTGGTTATGCTGGCTCCCTTGATGGTTGCACTTGGCACTTGCATTTGGTATTTCACTGCTGCTGCAACTGCTTAGGCCCCTTTTGGGTACTCGCTGCATCCATGTGTGCGGTGCCTTTGCTTTTCCCATGCAACCTCTGTAGTTCCTCTGCTCGTGCCGTTCTCCTCTATTTATGGAGCTTCGGGTCTATGTGCTTGGGCGCAGTCATGACCCTGAGCAGACACGTGTTCATCTTTCAGGTTCCTCATATAGTATTCGCCTTCTCCTGTCCCCATCCCAAGTTTGGTTAGGAGAGCCCTTCCTGTACTCGTTTGCATCACCCGTTGCCTCTGCACTGCTTATAGTGTTTTTGTAACTGCTTAAAAGTGTTGTGCACATCCAGGGCCATTCATTTATCATTGGGGGTGTTTTGTGGTATTTTGAGCACATTTTTGTCCACACTGTGTGTTACGGTCTCTTCCTGCTTTACCTTGGTCGTTAGAGTTCCTGATACAGCAGGCTGTATTGCACCCTGCTGACTACTAGGCTATCCACAAGACTTAGCATGTCTTTTTCCTTCAGGCTGCACTTCCTGTTCGCTGACTGTTTATCATTCTCGCGACTTGTTCTGTGGTTGCCTTGAGTGCTGCGATGCTTCGACTGTGGTGCATTTCTTTAACATAACAAGGGTTTTAATTCATACTAGCTACATTGCTGCATCGACCAGCGTGTGGCTGTGCACACCACAGTCCGGGTCTTTAGGGAGCATCTCTGTGTCTCTGATTTGGTGTCCACAAGTATAAGAAGCATTTTCCCACCAAATGGTGCGGCATAATCTAGGTGCACACTCCCAGCATTCACTTGGCTCAGGCCATGACACTGGTTCTGTCTTAACATTGGAGAGTTGTGCAAACACTGTTCGCATTGTGAAGTGCACTTTTTTCTTTCAGCTACTATTCCTAGCCATCAAACCATACGCCTTCCCATTCCTTTCATGACGACAGGGATGAGCGGGGCTTAAAAGTGGCTGCTTAGAGTTACCATGAGTTCTTTAAACTTATTCTCCTTTGCCTTCACGGGTGCTAGCAAACTGCAAAGCATTGCGCACGTGCTTGTGCCGCAGTTGACAAAAATATGCACTCTTTCTTTCGGCACCCTCAATGCCATTTGCATTGAAGAGCGCGTTTGCAGATTATCAATCGAGCTTAGAAAAGGATAGCTGGTGTACTGTAGCAGACAGGAAAAAAAAAGTTGTGCATTGCAATTGCGCTTTACTACCTTTCATCCTGTCTACCTGTGACTCATAGCATTTAGCAACAAGACAGTGCTATGTATTTGCTGTTATTGTGTGTCATGAAATGTCTATTTTGTGATGAATATAAGAGTTAGCCTCCATAGCATACTTTAGACATGCCCACTGTCTGTGGGCCACTGTCTGCTCATGCAAGGAAGCTTGGTTCCTGTCGTTTTTGAGCAGCGCATTGACCGTGCTTTAGCTGCTGGTTCTCCTTGCACCTTTTTGGCAGGGGTTTATTTTGCCCCCAACACTGTGTATTCAATTCGACAGGGTGCTGCTGGAAATGTACATTTAATCTGCATCATCAAAGGTATATTTGGTTACAAAAGCAAGCAGCTCAAGTTCCATTGTCTTCTTAAGACTTTTTGGGCACGCCCGTAGCTTATGTGCCACTAACTGGCCATAAACTGAGGCTTGATCCTTATCATCTGCAATGAGGGCATCCACCCTGTCCATATCCTCCTCCCACCGCGACCTCTGGGCCTCCTTCCTTCTTCTTTTCTGCGGTGGTTTCATAGCATGAGGGGCGGCCGCGGTGGTGGAGGGCTGCTGGACGCCATTTGAAGTGGTCTGCACTGGATGGGCATCCTCTTGTGGGGGCTCTACCAGTGTGTCTAGAGAAAAATAAAAGCAAAGCTGAGGCACTGTGAACTGTTTTACATTATGGTATAAATGCAGTTCAGGAGACCAATATGGCTCTCCGAAAACTTTCTGTGCAATGTTTTTTCATAATGCATGCATGTATTTCAGAATTGAGGCCACTCTGCTGTGGCTAACACAGAGTTCAGAAGTCAGTACTGCAGTACTTTGCACTTTTGTAATGGTTGTTGCTGGTACTTATGAAAAGCAGAACTACATTTTGCATATGTGTGAGGCTTCACTGTTGGCTAATTCTAGTGTTGGCCGATAGTACGCACTTTTGCAACTGGAATGCAGACTCTTACCTTCACCTTCTGTGTCACTATAAATTAAATTAAATAATGTTTCGGCCGTTTCTTCAGCTGCACTCTGGCTGTTCGAGATCGTGCTGAAAAAAAAAAAAATTGTCAGGCTGGTTAGCACACACTGCTTTGCTTTTCACATGTCATCTTCATAAACACTTCTTTTGAATGTTTGGAAACACAGGACTGTTGTGGGAGTGTAAATAGTTACATAAGTTGTGCTGTACCAGCTTTTGTGTGGCCTTGTCATCAGCTTTTGTGTGGCTTTGTCATCCCAACAGTTCTGCAAACACTTGTTCACCCCAACTTTTCTGATCTCATTGTGCCTAAAATGAGGTACCCAAGTAGCTTCATTGTACAACCTGAAAGTGACTGACATTTTCGCCTTGCTGGTACTGGAACTACTACTGTAAACTTGCATATTTTACCTGCTCCTGCATTGTCTGCCGGTCTCACTTGCCATGTGCTTTGACCCCTGCCCCACACATGTTAAACCTGTCATTGGCTCCAAAAGAAAAATAAATGATTTTGAAAGATGAGCATTGGCCAATGATAACATACCTGCCAACATCCACCTGGTCCTTCAAAAACATTAGCAGGTGGAAATATGGCCACCGCACCTGTTTGCCATCGCTCGCACCTGACCCACTCGGTGCACCATCCTTCCAGGCACGGTGTTTTTTTGTAAAAGTGTCCCGCAGGCTCTTCCACCGTGCCTGGACATTAGAGCCTGCAAGTAGAGTTTCACAGCATTAAACTCTGTTCACCACCACATATCCTATCTAGCACAGCTGTCAGCATGCCAGCCTAAAGCGCTGGAACGCTGCCCTGCCACACAAAGGCAGTGACATTTTTTGGCAGGTACTCTGCTCTAGAGACTATGCTTGTAGCAGAGAAGAGGTACAGGGACTAAATTTGCCGTGCCAGTTGCAGAGTGCTTGTTATAAGAGACCAACTGGATTCAACTTTCTTCGCTACAATGTCCACTGCTACAGTGCACAAGCCAGTTGTGCCAGCAGTTGTACAAAGGTCAACATGAGCATTTCTGGTATCACTTTCAGCAGTAGTTGCCTCACTAGCGTGCCACTAATTTGACTATTGACTCACCGTGGTATGGTTGCGAGGCCTGAAATTGCAATTCATCTAAAGTGTAACAGATTTCTGTGGTCAGTTCAGCACCCCAAAAGTAATTGATAACTATTATGTTATTCTCATTTCCATTTTTACCAGCGCAAAACATGGACTCCATGGAATGAGCCAGTGTGGCTTCCAGAATCCGTTGCCAGTTGCAATTTGTACGCTGTTAATTTTCATCACAAAACAACTTATAAAAGCTGTTCTCGTCTTTATGCACCAGCTCGGAATTTAAAACCACACGAGAAGCAGCTAAGCGTCGCGCTTCGTTGTTCGCAATCGCAAAAGAAATGCGAAGCGCGGAATATGGCGCTAGTAAAATGCAGGCCGCTCAGGATAGCATTTCCGGACGTCCTCGTTCGCGCGGCTTTTCGGCAGCGCGACCGAATTCTTCGCTAGCACCAGTGTTCGCCAAGGTTCTAAAAGTTACAAAAGGTGGTTACAACCCGTTCTTCGAGTAGGAAATAGCTGATTACTGCTAATCGACTACTGAGCTATAAAAAACTTTCCGTGAATGTTACCCTGAACTCCAAGCGGCCAATCCAGCTCTACAAAAATGAGCAGCCAGTCTAGAGCGGTCAACCGCTGTGCTGTGGCACAAATGACATACTGCCCGCCTGCATGCTCACTTTGAACCGCGATGCTCGGACCTCAGTCTCTCGTATGTCTATGCGCCCAGGTGTATGTGTAAAAAGCTGCATCTCTATGAAAGTAGTTCTCCAAACAAGTAATCTTTGCACTGTCACGAAACGGCACGCCGCTGTTCGTTCTTGCACTGTGGAAGAATTCTAGAGGCCACTACAATGTGCTTTCGGGCGAGGGAATACGCGACGAGCAGCTCGGGAGACGGGCACCGCCGTGCATGCTGCGAGCTCAGCGGCGCGGTTGAAGCTCATTGACCACGGCCCGCAACACCATTTGCCAGCTTTCTTTCAAGCAGGCGCAGATGGCGCATGAAGGGTGCCCTGCTTTGAAAGGTACACTCGTAGCAATGTAAACATACCTGGGTCGCATCCAAGCTCTCTGACGACTTCGGCCCACGCCTCCGCCTTTCTCTTGCTGTCTTTATAGTCGCTCCTCGAACTGTCCCACAAAATGGGACGCTTCTGCACCTCGCAAATCAGCCGGTCGTTGAATTCCACACGAGCTGACTTTGTTGACAGAGCCATGCTTAAAAAAGTGCGGAGCTGAGCAAGTAAACAGAAGCGCGCGCGCGAAAGGCATGCGCCGGCGAGGAAGACGGAAGTGTCGACACGCCAGTGAGCCATGATTGGCTGTCCCTGCTGGCCGCTTCCGGCAGCGTCGGACGACGCGCGTCAAATATCTGGTGGGTCCAGATCGGCGGCGGCGGGCGTTTTTTTTGAGGCCGGGCGTCAAATGCGCGCCGTCGGGCGAAAAACGCCGAAGAAAACGCTCCATGTATCCCGGCCTTTACGGTTTGCGGCGATCCACAGCTTGCGTCGTGCTTACTTATCGGTGCGATAATCGAGGAGGCAACAGGAAAAGACTTTTCGTTATTCCGTACGGCAAAACCAACGCGGGTCGGCGGAAGGTTTCACTGCGCAGGATAGGCTGGCAAGCTTCGATAATACGTTGAATTCGTGCCTTTGAGAGGTAAGTGGTCAATCTTGAGCAATCAGTAGTGTTTTTTTTTTGTTTTTTTTTTTCGGAAGTCTTTGTGCGAAGCGCGAGCGGCTGCAGCCTTTCTTTGCTGCAAACTCCGTTCGGCATGATTATAGTTGGACTAGTTCGCTCGTGGGGTGTACGAAAGCCATGCTTCGTGTTGTATGAGCTCCGCAGTTCACGTTGCTAGCTCCTCAGGTCTAGCCTTGATGTTGCGTTCATTGCATGACGTATCCGTTTGGTTCTTGTTGGTGCTTAAGCCCCGCCGTTTACACTGCTCGCTGTGCTGGTCTATGTTCTACGTTGCCCGCATTGCTGGACATATTGTTTTGCTGCAGTTGTACATTCTCGTTGTACATTCTCGTGGTTCTCGTTGTTTGAGCCCCCGCTGCTCATGCAGCTCACGGAGAAGTTGTAGCCTTATGTTGCGCGCATTGCTGTATATATTTGAACTGGCAGGATTGTTACCAATGTCGGCCGTTGTGCCATTTCTTGAATACGCCATACCTCCGTATATAATATTCGAGAATGCAAGTAGTGACCTGCGTTAAACGTAGTCGCAAACGTATTGGGTTAAAGGTCGTCGTCCGTGCCGACGAATATGCGTTAAACCTGGCTGGTTGGGACTGTTGTATCGTGGATAGGTGAGGTAAAATGAATCACTAACTCTGAGGTGCGCTCAATAACAGAGACCATTTTCAACGTTCGACGTTTTTAAGCCTCTTATGGCCGTGTGTACGGCGTGCTAAAGTGTTAACCTTTGTAAAATGGTCGATAGAGTGTCTATATAGACTTTTTGCAGACTGTATTGCCTTTCTATGGGTATTTCCTTTTTTCTATTCATAGTCTATATACTGTCTGTAGAAAAAAGTCGAATGAAGTGCATGGTTATAAATTCATGGGTTGTCTATATACTATCTGTAAGATCTTACTGCTTGTGGGTTAGTCTATAGGATGTCTATGGAAAGTCCATAGACTTTATAGACAGGTTTATTGGCAATCTAGAGACTGTGTAATGAAATCTTTCTTAAGGAAATAGTTGTGCGTGCTTCTTAAATGGCTTATGAAAGGACATGGTCTATATTTTTCTTCCGTGCCGTACATCTTTCCTCGTGAGACTGTGCCATGCAAAATCTAAATTTATTTACTGCGGCAGTTGAGGCTGCTGCACGTTATGCATGACAATTACACAGACGAAGCCAGCGTCCTCTCATGAGCCATTATTGCATGCGCTGACGCCAGATGACCGTCACCTAAACGTACAGTATTCTAGTGATTCGCTCAGTGTTCTATCTTTGCGCAAAGTAGTGGCAATAAAGAGAACGCAACTAGAGCACTGTATTAGCCAATATACACACAAACATTGCGTGACTGCCGCCAGTCGAATTATTGCAACGTCAACCTGTCACGTACAAGGGGCATAGTTACTTCGAAACAATCGTCAAGCTATCCCGCGATAAAAAAAAAAGGAAAATTGAGATGGGTGAGCACACAAAAATTGAGTGGCTACCGCCAGTCGAATCATTGCAACGTCAATCTGTGACGTACACGGGCATAGTCACTTCGAAACAAAGCTATCCCACACTAAAAAAAAAAAAAGAAAATTGAGACAGGTGAGAAACTGCGCATTGATTAGCATAATCTATTACACTGGCAAACGCGTATTTAAGAAGAATATATATGGAAGCATTACACCCCGGTTAATGTAAAGCCTAGACCGCACATCTGTCTCAAACAAAACTAAAATCCAAGTGTACACGTCCAGCGCGTATGTGGGTTCGACTTTCTTTTGGCGGAGTTAAATTTCGAAGGAGATTGGGCAAAAAGCCGTCGTTTCAAAAAACAACACTCCGGCGAACTCTCTCTCGCGCACGTCACTTTCACCGTGTACACCGCAATCAATGCGATCGCACTGTTAAAATCTTCGGTAAAGCAGTTATTATAGTAATTAATTTTTTAATATTTCATGCCATGGTGATGTTTAATTCGACCGGAACGAGAGCTGAAAATGCAGCAAACAATTCATTCCTGCGCGTGGTCTACAGCGCGCCAAAGGGCGGACGTAGGGAGCGTCTGTTCGCGGTACCCGGCCTATAGTCAGATACAACTTAAGTCTGCAGTGAAGCTCCTCCCACATTCAGCCTCCGCGCGCAGAATTCTTCCACGACGAAAAAGTAGTCAGCTGCTTAAACGTTTCTTGCCACGTAAATAAAAAGCTTACCACTTGAAAAAGATTATGAGCTCTATAATTTTGACACCTGGATTGTTTGATATAGTCAAACATTAAAAAGCTCATTTCGCTTACTGTTGCGATTGGCCAGCGGAGTAATACAGAACGCCGCGGACCGCGGCCCAGTGTTAGCAGCTGCTGTTTTTTTAAGTTGTATCCTACTATAGGTGCCGTCACCGTCGGCGCCCGGGAGGAGCCGAGAGAAAAAGCGTGGGCATAGAACGAGGGGGAGCAGTTGTCGCTGCTCTTATACCACTGAAGGGGTTTTAAGCGAGCCACATTTTCCCGTTAGTTGGTGTCAGCCTCACAGCGATCTCTTATACACTACTGATCGCTGAGGGTGTACCACAACAGATTGTAATCAACACGGTCTTTGGATACTTTCTGCATGCAACCTGATTATGGACTAGTTCGCCTTGCATACTTATGCTCGGTGTAGTGAGTCACTGTGGGTACGGAAAGACAAGCAGCTGGGGCACGTATCAACGACATGAACAGGCGCAGTGCAGTGTACCCTCCGCACGGTCTTTCCGCACCCTCAGAAATGCCCGAACTAATAAACTTAGAGACCGTCTCCTTATCGGTGTCCTGCAGAACACGCACAAAGTTACTAGAAAAGCGGGGAACTCCTCAATCTTAAGTTTCCGTTGTGTGTCCGAAAAATAAATTAACAAATTTTGTTTCCTATTTGCATTTCACTCACATCTCAACTTGAACAACGCTTTCTTTAGGACACTCCACATCGAGTAGTTCTTCGTCTTGCGCAAGGATTTTTTTTTTTCATGTCAAAATGGCAGCTCTCTGAGCAACAACATAAGTCGATACCCGTTCCAGCTGCCTCTCTCCAGATTACGCAGGCGTTACTCTTAGGATGGCTGATTTTGTCTGCACGTGAACGTGGAAACTTTCACGAGATCTGAAGCTGTCGCAAACCTTTCTGCTAAATTAAGTTTGTTGCGCAGTTCATTTCGAATGAGATCAAGATAAAAATATAAGACCACACGGGACGATTTCAGTAATCAGGCAGATGCAGTGGACTTTGACTGTAACACTTCTTAATGACTGCAATAAATGGTATTTGGAGCGCAAAAATGCATGCCTAAATTAAAATCAGTTCTTTTCAGAGGCCAGTGAGCTGTTCTTGCCGCAACGTCGGCTTAACATAGCTACTTCGTGGTGTTCCCTACTATGTCTGGATGAATAGAAAGCTCAAGAAAAATAGTTACAAAGGAAAAGGAAAATTACTACACAAGAGTTTGTGCCGTTCTTTTAGTCCTCGACTGCGTTGCATTTTTTTTTGCACTTCTGTTTTGTACATAGACGATAAACATAGCTATTCCTGCTTAGGGCGTTAGCTCCGGAACTTCAAATATTTATCAACGCTCCCAATCCCTCTGCGCCAGGAACAACACCAGTGAGGAATTTAGGATTCTCCTTCAGCATGGGTCAAACTTCTCGCAGCTTATGTATTGTTTGCAAACGATAGCGAAGGCACACAGAGTTTTTCCGGGGGGCGAACGGCCAGTGCAGATTCCTTACACTTCGGTCGTACACAACCGCACTCATCTCACAGCACAAGTTTCCAAAGCAGCCACGGCTCTGGACCTCCTTTTCCGAAATCTGTAAACAAACCGTCCATAAACAACTGACGCGAGTGCAGTGTATAAACATATCATCTGCTCTCCTTGTTGTTAATACAACCCCTCGTTTCCGTTTGCTTTGAGCGGCTAAGTGAAGCTTCAGAGCTGGCAAGCCAGAGACCGACTCCTCAATTTCAGCAATTAGCCCAACCCGCCCCCCTCTTTCTTCTGCTCGCTTCTAGGACGTGTTTCACAACTCGCGAGCAAGCGAGCGAGCGAGGGTCTAAACGACCGCGCACTTATGAATTTGCCTCTCGTGCCAAGCGCAACAAGAGAAAATAAGCATACAGAACAAAAAAGCCGAACAGAAAACACTTAGGAGAGCTCGGCTCGAAAGAAGAGCCGCCCTGGGAGACCATTCAGAGCTGAACCCCCTTCTTCGACTCTGCTTAGCTTGCCAAGCCGGTTTCCGCTTGGCGGGAGAAGTTCAGAGGCTACGCGGCAAAAAAAAAACTAGAGGCGCGCGCGTTGTTTCGATCGTGTGGCGCAGTTTGGTGCCAACGCGGGAGCTCCTGCTGTTTGTTTATGCCGATGCCGGAGCCGATGTCGGTGCTCCTCTATAGCCTACTTATGGCTCGGCGTCCGGGGGAGTTTATCGTCTACCTGGGCAAGGCTGTTTGTTATTCAGTTGGTTGCCGCCGATCTAAAGCTGGATCGAGTTTAGTAGAGATGGAGGAACGACTTTTTTTTTTTTGTATGTATACACGTAAACGAGGTTCGGGAATCGTCTGTTACCTCCCTCCCGGTTCCGAGAAGATCTTTCAGAGCCAGGATCAAGTAGAGAAGCAATCGGAATAGCATGGTTTGTTGGCCCTTCTCGGCCCGAGCTATTTCTGCCGAGATAGGTCAGGGGGTTGCTGTGGTGCGGAGAAACCTGCGTTTAGAAATAACATAGTCTGTTTAGACTCTAGAGAGACGCGGGACGGGATGAGGGTTTAAAATTCCAGTCAATACAATTTGCCGCCGAGTAGACTGAAATCCAAATGACTGCTTAAAAGCTATGCGTTGTGCTTTCTTTTTACATGCACTTCCCAGTATTTGTACTCTCCAGCAACCGACAGAAAGCCAGCAGCACAGAACGAAGAGTTTTTGTAATAATATGTATATAATTAATGATCATAAATATTCTTTGTTGTCATGAGCTATTTTTTGCTGGAACAAATGGCCCTCTACGATTGTGACTTGCAACTCAGTCGAATCTTTCACAGAGCATGTTAGTCGCCATGAATTGACATCCTTATCACAGTGATCCCCTGTGATGATTAATTGTTTTGTATTTATTTGTGCCTGCACTTGTTTTTCTTGTTCGATTCGCTATTGTCATTTTTTTACCTTTGTAGCCACTCCGGCATAGGCCCGAGAAGTGCCTGCAGTATTTGTAAGTAAACAAATAAATAAGCCCCCTCTCACCGCCGGTCTAAAGAAGGCTTTCTTTAGGGCCTGTATTCTGCCTTGGAGCGTAATAGCCCTAGAGCGGATTGTTTCTCCCGCTGTGTGGAGAGTCCTATTTCGTCACAGGACATGTTACGCTGCCGTGTTGTGAGGCGAATGAGACGGGTGTTTCTGCATGGTGGATTGCATGTATTGCGCCATGAAATGGAGATAGCGACTGAAAAGGGTGCTGCTTAGCAGGCCGGCATCCAGGCGCGCGGCGACTTCGCATACAAACACGAATAAAGTGCCTTGTGTGCTTCGAAGCAGCAGGAAAAGAGGCGGCCCCAGAAGATGCATTTGCCAAAGCCACGACAGTTCGGCAGAAGTCCCGGACAGGTTCGTTGGAGTATGTACCTCAGGCAACACTTACCTGTAATAAGTCGCTTATGTGTTTACAAGCTCTAGATTGCATGTTCCTTAAGTAGCAAATGCGCCTGATCGTAAACGACTGCGACTACTGTTCCGCGCAGCTCCTTGCTATGCAAACGATGCATGGAAGCGTTGCCGTAGACGAGGTGGAGTATGGACTAATACTATGGTGGGACGGAGAAAAAAATATTAAAAAATGAAGTGTCCCGGCCCGTGCCACAAAGTACAACGAACTTCATTCAATTAGAAGTTGATGGTTTGGTTTATGGGATTTATCGTCCCAAAGTGACTCAGGCCATGAGAGAAGCCGTAGTGAAGGGCTCCGGAAATTCCGACCGTCTGGGATCTTTAACGTGCACTGACATCGCACAGTACACGGGCCTCTACAATTTCGCCTCCATAGAAATTCGACCGCCGTGGCCGGGATTGAACCCACGTCTTTCGGGTCAGCAGGCGAGCACAGTAACCTCTGAGCCACCGCGGCGGCTCGATTAAAAGTGGAAGAATAACAAAGAACGGAATTTTGCACAGCGGAAAAGGAAAATCAAGAAAGACAGATAAAAACGTATTGGTACTATCGGAGCTGCAGCCATTCAAAGAAATGTAATAGGTGTTTACTGTATGGTGAAGGTAAAAAATTATGGAGGGCACTTAAGTCTACTTACGTGCTTTGAGTGACAAAAGTTGCAACAGGGCAGAAAGCTGAGCTAGTTGGCATACATTCATTGTGAAAAATCCAGGCGCTAACAAACAGCGATACAGAGGGTACACAGCGCTGTGTCGTTGTTTGTTAGCGCTTGGATTTTTCACATTGAATGACCAAGCATTGCTTTTTAAGCTCGCCTTTGTTCGCCACGTTACATCGCCGTTTGGTAGCCTATAGATTGCTCGCTCGCCTCGTAACCTGAGAATCCTGGGTTCAATCCCCCTCACGTTCGGAAGAAAAATTATTTTTCTTTGATACCACGGTGATGTCATCTGGAATTTCCGGGACCAATGCTGCTGGTAAACGCCGACGCCGGGTTTTTCGGCCGGTGAGCCATATCATGCTTTCACATTAATAATGATTAAATGTCTTCTTGTCGGGTTAGCTTTGCTAATGAAAATGAAGAGCTAGAACAAGAATGCTGAGAGGTGCGGACCTCGGGATGTTCACTCCTGGTAAGCGGATTAGGAAGAATTTTGGAAGGAGGGGGGCAAAAGGGTAGTAGAAAGCCTCGAGTGTTCGTCTGCAAAAAAGAAATTAAAAGGAAATAATGAGTTCCCTCCTCTTCTTCTGTTAGTAATGATGAGTGCTGTGAGTAGATCCTAGCAGTTATGTCCAATTGATGAGGTTCTGACCTGAGAATTGTCTTGTAAATTTCGCACAAAATGTTACTCGCCTTACTGATGTGGATTCAAGTTTTCAGAATACTTTCAGCAGGAATATAGTGATGGCTGATCCGGATCATGAGAGGGAAATAGCTAGAAGAACAAGAATGGGGTGGAGCGCATATGGCAGGTTCTCTCAGATCATGAGTGGCAGCTTGTCAGTATCCCTCAAGAGAAAAGTATACAACAGCTGTATCCTACCGGTACTCACCTATGGGGCAGAAAGGTAGAGGCTAACAAAGAGGGTTCAGCTTAAGTTAAGGACAACGCAGCAAGCGATGGAAAGAAAAATGATGGGTGTAACGTTAAGAGATCGGAAGTGGGCGGAGTGGGTGAGCGAACAAACTGGGGTTAATGACATCCTAGTCGAAATCAAGAGGAAGAAGTGGGCTTTGGCAGGGCACGTAATGCGAAGGCAAGATAACCGCTGGTCCTTAAGGGTAACGAAGTGGATTCCAAGAGAAAGCAAACGTAGCAGGGGGCGTCAGAAAGGTAGGTGGGCGGATGAGATTAAGAAGGTTGCGGGGATACGGCGGCCCAGGATGTTCTTAAAAATAAAAATAAAATGAAGAAAATGCAGTGATGAGAAGCTCACATACTAGTGAAGGGGCCCAGTGCGGAGGGTAGTATCACGTCCTTTTCGTGAGGGTCTGAAAGAAGCGTTCCACTCGCCTGCTCTTGGCGCCATCACGGTACTTAGCGCTTTTTTGCGGTGTGAATCAATCCATAATTGTCAGTCATTTCCCATCTGTGGTGAAACAAAGTTTCACCAGCAATAAAGCTGGTTAATTCTTTCTTTTTTCTTAATTTCTCCTTACAAAAGGTTGACACTATGACTAAAGTGTGGCAGCTTTTCAGCGTGTATTTGAGATAACTTATTTTTTCATAAAACTTCATAACACTTTATTAGTAGGTGTCTGCTTATGATGGAATACTCTTTTCTTTATTTCATTCTCGCACCAAGAAAACAGGTACTAGTGCAAAAGGCATTGTTGCACCATAAGTACTCGGAGACGCATTTATTGTCCGGGTTTTCAGCTCGGATTCTCCCGTTAAGCGGTTTAGGCAAGAACCGGCCTAAACGCTCTCTGTTAACAATGCAGCACGTATTTTAAGCCCGAAGAACTCGAGCCGCCACTGCCGCGAATACGCGCCCACCGTGGAAGAATGCTCGCCTCCGTCTCGTCTGGAATGGCGGAGCCGTACTTTCCCAGTTCCTTGTCACGTACCAGCAGTTTCAAACGTGATGCCTGCGGCCGCCCAGCTCCCATCTCCTGACTTTTGCACATTGTTAAGACGCGCGTCGGAAAATATAAACAAGAAACTTTCCGGGTGTTTGATTCAAAGTTACCGGGTATCCTGCTGTGAAGCGGACCGCTGCCATAAGCGTGAAATCCCGCCAGGCTCATTGCATGGGGCAATTTTTTTTTTTGCGCATGGTTTTGCCGTTGCCACTTTTGGATCCTAGTATGTAACGAACGTATATGAGCGTTGTCAGGAGCTCTTTCAAGGAAAGGCGCTGATTTTTGTGCGTGGTTTTTCCACACGGCTGTGTTTTAATGCAGATTTTGAAACCTCCGAACTCCGAAGAGAGTATATATTGTAAAGGATTCTTCAGACCAAAGTTGAACACGGAATTAGACGACGCGATGGCATACGTGAAGGAGCAAAGCTTATTTGGTGGGTAAGGATGTAAATCAAAATTTCTCTTCGCGAGAGAGAAAGTGGAAAAACAGTTTCGAGCGAACACTGAGAATAGCGTACACAATGTGATATCAAGGTAGTTGTAACAGTGCAGTTATAGAAGCAGTATTAAAGCCGCCAGACATCGCTCTTACTCTGAGTCGAAGAAGCGAAGGCAATGGCCCACGTCGTGGTTGGTGCCGCCCACCTTATGACCACCTGCAAACAAAAAAAAAAGGCAGGGTTTTAACGTGTACTTAAACCGAGAAGGCACGCGAAAGCACGTATTTAGCCTGTCTGGCTCATCGTTTCCGTTTGCTGGGTCGTCGCCACGTCCTCAGGTTAAGCTCTGATCGAGGTTAAGCTGATCTGATACGTTCGCGCCACAGATGAACGTTGATGAAGACGACGACGATGCGCAATGCATAGCGCGAAAGTGTGTGTTGCCTCTCAACACGAGGCGTGATCGGCTGCGGCAATAACGAAAAATGCGGCGACAGCACAGTACTCTAGTGCCGCCTCTGTTCGCGCCGCTGCGGGTTCGAATCCCAGTCATAGCAATATTTATTTATTCATGGTCAAGGTCAAGGCTTCAGCGATCAATCGCCTTTTGCAGGTTTGGGTGGGAAGTAGAGCTTCCGCTCTAAGAAAAGCAATGAATCGAGGCTGACGTGCTTTGCACGAGGTCTATCCGATGTGGGTTCGGTTGTTCATGTGTTTTTCTTAACGGTGCCGTCCACAGTTATCTGCTTGCTTTTCTGCCTGTTTTGTTTGTTTCTTGGATTCTTTGCTTGCTTGTTTGCTTGGATGGGCTCCCCAAGTTTCCTTTCTTCATGGGTAGCTTATGTGCTTCATTTAGTTTGTTAGTTTTGTTGTTTGTTTGCTTGCTCGTTTGGTAGTTTTGGTTTGTTTGTTTGTTTGTTTGTTTGTTTGTTTGTTTGTTTGTTTGTTTGTTTGTTTGTTTGTATGTACGTTCGCCTGTATGTCTGTCTTTCTGTTTGTTTGTATGTCTGTTTGTTTTTCTTTGTCTGTCTGGCAGTATGTCCGTTTGTTTGTCTGTCTGTTGTTTGCCCTTATCTCCATTTGTTTGTCTGTGTGCCTGTCTGTCTGTGTGTTTGTTTGTTTGTCAATATGTACGTTCGCCTGTATGTCTGTCTGTCTGTTTGTATATCTGTTTGTTTTTCTTTGTCTGTCTCTCTGCCTGTCTGTCTGTCTGGCAGTATGTCCGTTTGCCTGTCTGTCTGCTGTTTGCCCGTATATCCATTTGTTTGTTTGTTTGTTTGTCTATTTGTTTGTTTGTTTGTTTGTTTGTTTGTTTGTTTGTAATTCCAATTATCCATAATCTCACTACCGCCACCACCTGCGTGCGTGACTTCGTAGCCCACTCATCCGTTCCTCCTCCTCCTCCCCACCACCAGCATTCTGAGCCATGCCGGCGGCCTCGTGGAGCGACGAGCTGGTCGAGTGGGACGACGAGCTCACCCGCGAGACGGACCACATCCAGCTGGGGCTGGTGGAGCCCTGGCTGGACTCGCGGCAGCTGCCCCATGACGTGGCCGCGCCGCACCCGTCGCGACTGCGCATGGGACAGGACGCGTTCATCGCGCAGCGCCACGCACTGGCCACGCACCGATACGCCTTCGCCACGTTCGCCGGATGCGACGCCTTCAGGTGAGCCGGATAATTCGCTCCATAAACATGCACTCTCTCAATTCGTGCTCACCGAGATGTGCTACTGGGGACAAAACTGTCCAGGACGCGTACCTGGGAACAAAAGTTAATAGCCCCGTTATTAGGCTGTTGATTAAAGCCAGACTTGCGAAGTGGTTGTCGGACTCACGTGCTCTAATGGGGTGCAGTGAAAGCAGACGTTCGTTGGCAGGCGTGACACCTATGAACCTAGATCGGTTCTTCCGCGGCTTGGACAGTTTTTCCCCGATAGTACATCCTCGCGTCTCAGAACTGACAGGGCCTCTCTACAACCCCACCCCCAATCACTTAGAGCCGCGCGAAATGAGGGCCCTATGAAATAAATTTCTTTTCATCCTGTTCATGTCTCAAATCTAAACCACTGATTTGATGGTGAAGAGAACTCGGCGACTATTGGCCACCTGGTTTCTTTATCCTCTAATTATGTCCCAATACACGAGAGATTTGGTATTTCACCCCCATGGCTAGCCCTTCGTGGTGGCTGAATAGGTGCTGCGTTTGGCTGCTGAGTACGTTAATGGTAGTGGTTAGAGGTTTTCTTCTCTCAATTACAAGCCCAGGAAAGCTGGAAAAACTATGGTCGTTTACTGGGCTGTCACTTTCTATGTTCGCTCCATCCCATTGGTTTTCGGTGGCCGTCGGAAATTGCCGCTGTGAGCGCTGGATGCATTTTATATGTCAGAGTATGGAGCGAGGAAGAAGACTCGGCCGGGATAATCACAGCGTTCGGGCAATATTTTTCGGAACTATCTAGTTTTCTCAGAGTTACAAGCTTAAAATATCCCCATTGAGTAAAGTGGCGTTGGCAAGTCGCGGCCAACAGATGAGGGTATACTCCGTTTCATACATAGCATTCAACACTACCAAAGCTTGCACACCTGTTCGCGCAAGCTGAGTCCGCACCAGAAAAGTACTTCACCGTGCGACCAAAGTTTATGGATTTATGAGGGTTTAACTTCCCAAAGTGACTCAGGCTATGAGAGAGGCCGTAGTGAAGGGATCCGGGAATTTCGACCAAAGTGACACACCAGGGCATATTTAGCTGCGACATATATTAAGTACTGTGACTGGTAATCTCCTGCTCATCGTTTCACCTCTTCTCCTATTTCCGTCGTGCGGCTCATCGAGACTTCGAGAAGTAAGAATCACATGTGGCGATATGACACGCTTCTGGTAGGGCGAATCGTTCTGACTCTATCAGCGCTTAGAAAGTAGTGTGCTCTCAGTGAAGATTACAGCCAGACGGCCCGAACACTGAGCGCCTCTACCGTGATTCCCAACGCTAGCTCTTCGTTTTATACTGCTCTTTGACTTCGTCGAAACGCTCACCGAGGTTTCGAGAAGAACGAATGATATGTAGCACAGTAATATGTTTTTCGGGCGCACTACTTCTGTAGCCTCCGCTGCGTTGCCTGCATGTATGAAACGCAGTACAAATGTTGAATATCCAGCACAGGTTATCATGACCCAGTGTATCAACGAGTTTTAATCTGAAAGCCGCATTTCAGTTAGCTTCTGGTTTCCCTGGCCTGTGCCTATGACTGCTGGCTTGCTTTGTCTCGTCCCATCTTATTTCTTATTTAGACCAACCTGAGTGCATTCAGTAACAAGCTGCTTCAACTGTCTTTCAGGTCGAGCCCCGAATTCGCAGAAGCCGTGGCACAGGTCCTGGACGGGACGCCAGCCATCTACATTTACCACAACAGAAACACACTGTCCGACCTTCTGGACATCTTCCCGCGGACGCAACGCTTTGTTCTTAAGCACGACCTGAGTGACATCGAGGGCTACGTACACACCGCAAGCGAAGAGCCTCACCCACTACAGCACATCGAAGGCAACTTCCTCGACCACGAGGATTCCAGACTTACCGTCTACGGCGACGCTGTTGCCGACCTGCTCGCCGTCTGTCCAAATGTGAGGGTCCTCTTTCTTGTGCGTCGCCACAGATGTAATTGGATTTGTTGAAATGCACTTTGCGCATTTCGTGCTGCCAGCAGTTCCTGTTGGCAGAGTAGAAGCGATCGGCGTACAGCCGTTGACACTAAGTCGCATTATGCTGTGAGTATTTCAGCAAGAAGGTTACTTCGATCGGTTTGTGCATTTTTCAGAGTGAGAATAACGAAACATCGCGGGAGCGGGGTCACAGCAAAAGATAAACACTATAGAAAAGAAACACAGTGCGAACAACAAACTGCAGCAAGGTAGAGAGTTGCGTGTGGGCACGTTGGAATTTTGAAATCGAGGTCGACACAACCCTAGACGACTAGCGCTCGACGTGTCTTCCATCGTCGTCGGATGGTGCGTGACGTTCAATTTCGATATGTAAACAAACGAGAGAAGGTAAACAGAGCCACGATAGTGTTTTCCAGTGTTCTGTTTTTTGGAGTTCGGAACATTTTGGTTGCTATATCATGCCACTTTTAAGAGCTTTGGTTTATTTCTTTGGTATTGAGAACGCTGGTCGGCTTAGTGGCCCTGAAAACGGCATTGGCACACGCAAACCTGCAAGTATTTCAGCGAGATGGGGGCGTTCGTTCAGAAAGTCTCAACAATATCGATGAAAGGCGTGGTTACCGGGGCCTGCAATGCCTCTGCGTAACGGATTAAAGGTCCTCACTTTAGTACAGAGATACGCCAGGCTTTCTGTGCTTGGGGCGTTCCAGAGTCGTGAGGTACAAACGCCGTATGTTCACTTCCTGAGAACAGCGCCAACTAAGAAGAGGGCTGAAGGAAGGCACACAGGCGGGCGCCCGTCTGTGTGCCTTTCTTCAGCCCTCATCCAAGCTCGCGCTGTTCTTCAGGAAAATGGCCTAGCAACCCGCCCAAGCATCCGTTTTAACGTATGTTCACAAAGTGTCAGCCTACAGCCGTAGCTGTCGGCGCAACAAGCTGGTATACAGTACCTGCCCCTGCGTCTTCCTTTGAGCTTGGCACGTAAGAACGGGGGCATCGTCATGAATTGTTTCCTTTAACGATCCCGTTAGGGGCATTAAATAAGGAGTGCAGGACCCAGGGGTATTCAGCGGTCATACATTCATTGCCACTTATTGTTTCTTAATTCATACTGACATATCTTGTGTCATTCAGACTGAAATTGTCTCCGAAATTTTTGCCGATCCCTCAACACAGATGCCATTTCTTGGGGATTAAAAAGTTTTGAGTCTTTTCGTCCGTCAACAAAATGTTTTAAATGTTTGCAATGCTTTTTTTCACCGGGGGACATCCTGGAACGTGAAGTCATAGCCTCCCCAGTTGAATCCTATTGGTGTTCTACCAGTACTACCACCTGGTGACCGGAAAGCTAGAGTCCAAATTTTTCGCTGAAAAAGATTCTAGAATAGGATTGCAAGTCCCCTGCGTGCGTCTTGAGTCCCTTATGCCCCGGCACCATCCATACGTCAGCGTTGCCTAGTTTTCCTCGCTTAGTCGCTGTCAGTACTTCTGGCAAGATTCCAGAATACAAATTAATGCATCGAACGCACTTACTCACTACCTAAAACCGCAGAACTAATTCACTAATTTTCTTGTATTTTCCTCCCCAGATGCGATGCTTGTCTGCCGACATCCTCCCAGCCTTGGACGCTGCCCAGGAAAACGAAGAACTGCGCGCAGTCATCGGAAACCAGCTTGAGCTTGTGCTCGGTGGTTACGTGTACGGTGAAGACGGCACCGTCGAATCATTCGTACCCGCTACGGCTGATCACATCAGATGCGCCGCCCAGGTCTGTCCCGACGCTGGCCTCCTGTACCTCGCGGTTGACTCCTCAGACTCTGTCCTGGAGCTCACCGAGTTCAACGGGCCGTCCAAGCTGTCCGTCGCCTACGAGTCTGAGACGACGGCGTTCTGTCCGTTCGCGAGCGTCGTGCCAGCCCTTAAGAAGTTCGAACTGTCCGCACTCACCCTGAAGAACTTCAAAGACGTCGATCTCCACAAGGTCGCCAAGACGGGCGAAAAGACTCTGCGCATACTATCTCTCGACCATTGCCACGTCCTTGACGAAGAGGTCAAGTCAAGCGCGTTCCGAAATTTGGTGGCGCTTAGGGTTACGTGGGCGACTCCCATGACCCTCCAGTGTCTCCTGTGCGAGTGCCCGGAGCTCGAGTACCTCAAGTTGGGTTCCAGCGAGGTGTCCCGGCTCTTCCTGTCGCGCCTGTTTCCGAAGACGTCACTCATTTCTCTCAGAAACCTGGAACTCCGTTTGGAACACCCTCTGGAACACCATGGACTTGGCGAGGAAGACCTCAACACCTTGCTCGAGTCCCTGCCCTCGCTTAGATACGTGGCTACGAACTCTGCCGAGATACGGCTGTTCTTGAAGAACAGTGCACCACACGTAAGGATAGGGACCCTCTGCTGCCCACTATGCGCGGCCGAGATTTGCAGGAGGACAGGACGGTGCAGTGTGTCGAGTATTGTGTGAACGCGATCTATTCGCGTCGTGAAAACGTACCCCCGTTATAATCGCAGTAATAGCGACAATTTGCAGAAAGCAGTCGCTTGGTGGAATGCCAATTTCGCTGGCGTAGCGGTAGCGCTCGAGCACGGCGGCGCTATGAGCTAGCGGCTATTGTTAGCACACCTTCACTAACGCAAGTAAAAAGCACTGATTGCTTTACAGAGCGTAGTAAGCAACACGGTACTTTTTGAAGCGCAGGTCAAGGTGTGCATCAGAACTTTCAGAGGAAACAAACCAGACCACTGTTCGTACCCTTGGAGCCATTTATTTTAACAGAGCTCACAGCGGCTCTGTGGGTTCATGGGAGTGTCCAGATTGCACTTGAAAGTCTCGGCAAACTTTGGGTAGTTTTTGAGCGGGACGTTGACACGCAGCTTCGCCGGAACGCTGTCCCTGTATAACACCTGCCTGCGATATAGTTCGGAACTGACGCGATCGCAGTGGGCCGCTGCGTAGTTGACGAAAAACAGCTTGTCCATGGTAAGCGACTCAAGCCCTGGAACCCGTGAGTCTCGTGGCATGTAGCGGGAGAGGTGCATCGCCTTACGGTAAATGTCGTGCAGTGGGTGCAAGACGGCGTTGTCCGCGACGTTCTCGTCCAGAAAGAAGTCTTCGTCGACCTCGATATTTAACGCGGCTTTCATTTCGGCGGTGTACTGGTCCTGGAAGCATTGCAGCTTGGACGCGAACTTTGCCCTACTGGAATTGGACCACCAGTTGACGACCTGGTTCTGGATGTTGACAGTCGATCCCCGCCGGTCGACGGCGGCGAACATGCCACGCAAGATGTCGGGCACGATTATTGGGATAAAGAGAGGGTTGAAGGTCTCTGAGATGTTGTTGACGAAGGCGATGAGGCCGTGAGGCACGAAGAGCAGGTTCTGCTCGGTGATGTACTCGACCTAACCGGCGACCAGAGACGAAGACTGGTAGCGGGCGTCCAAGTCGTACGACGAGTTGGTGATCCAGTAGAAAGACATGGTCTCGTTCAGGAGATTGTAGTAGCCAAGCAAGGCGTTATCAGCGGGAAATGGACTGACAAACTGCGGGTAGTAGGCGTTCACCTGTTCCTCGCTCTCTCTGGCAGCCAAGATGTCAACTCGAAGTTTCTCGATCTTCTGAGAAGCAGCGTCCACTTCGGCTTGGCTCAACCAGGGTGCTCGCTGAACTGCCTGCGTCATGCTTTCGCGGGCAAGGTAGAGCAGTTCGCGCATTTCTTCGTCGTAGTGCCAGCGAGGCGTCGTAGCGTTCTCGCGGGAGGGCGAACGTCATCCTGGCCATGTTCCGGACGAAATAAGGACACAGGTTTTTCATCATGTGGACACATGCCTGAAGACGCTCGGGTACTGTCTCGAGATAGCTGTCGTGGCTCAACGGAATCATAAAGTCGATGTCGCTGGGCAGAAGCGGGGAGAATTTGACAATGAGGGCGTAGCCGAGGTAGTTCAGCAGCGTCTTGCCCGAAAATTTGCTAAGCTGCAGCGCCAGGCGTCCCACGTGTTCGCGGTCCAGGACGATCACGCTGGACTGCCGGTGAAACTGGACGCCAGTGTCCTCGAGCAGATAGTTTTGTACGTCAGCCAATGCCACGCATTCCGCCGCTGAAGCTCTTTGATGGTAGCCGTCCGGTTGTCATACGGTAGAAACCTCCGGGGATCTGCGGAATCGCCGGCTAAAGAAGCATTCTTCAGCATGACAGGGGAAATCACTCACTGGAATCGCCAATGCACTGTAATACCAAAAGCGCTATGTTTTGAGACATTCTCCAATCGCTTTGTTTCCATTTGATCCAGTGGTGTGTGAAACTTGTATTAAAGCTGCACTATTGTGTCGCTTTTGCTTATTTATTTGTAATTATGAATACAGCTTTTTGTCTACAGGTTTCTGTAGTTTTGTCTGTTTGACTTGACACTGAAGAACTTCCAAAATGCGCACTTCAGCGGCAAGTTAACGACAGCGCACGAACGCCTCCACAAATCGGAAGCTTATGAAAGTAAAGCTGCAGAAAATGCACTAGCAAAAGCTCACAAAGTGCTTCTTTTCCTCTGGTTACAATACTAATTGGGGTTATGGCACATGAACGCAAGAGGCTGTCATGCGGCAACGCAAAACTTAAATGCCTGTACTTTCGACTACAAGTCCTGCAACCAATAAATACGATTGAAAACTCTTTTGCCACCTAATGCACAGACGCGAGTAAAAGTACAGCTTTTCTTTCGTCGCCGCCACCCTCAACACTAAGACCGAAGAAAGTGAAAAGCTTTCGTCTTTCATGTAAACTTGCAGAAGCACCGGCGCCGAAATACTACGCAAGCACGGCCTAATAACTACTCAGTCTGTTCAAGAAACTGCCTTAAATATTTTTGACAACATGTTACCTACAAGTAGATCGGAACCCTGTTCCCGGGGTAAACGTCTCTTACAAAATTCTAACATGTTTTCTTTGTTACATTCTCCAGAACCGACGTGCCTGTTGAAAAAAAAAAATGAAGACCACAACCACAGAAACGCCACCTTCCTCACGTGCTTCATTATTCTCTGTAGAGCTTCATTACCTCCTATTGTATTCCTGCGGTAAAAACAATCTTATAAGCTGCCACAAAAAGACGCTTTCGATCGTCACGCACTAAATGGGAAGCATTGTTCGTTTCTTTCCTCCAACTACGCCTTGCAACGCATGAGGTGAGTTAACCAGCGGTTGAGGGTCAATTCAGTGGCTGCCGGGAAAGCAAAATATCGGTACCGACGAAGCAACGTGATAAGGCTTCTTCACGTGTAATGGGGGTGTCTCAGAATTTTTTACAGAACCAGGCAGTGCGTTCCTGCCAGAGATTTGCAGCTGAGAGGCCTCAAACGCTTCCCGTACATTTCATGTCATGCAGTGGTCACCCAAACAGTTCCCCGTCTGGTACCCAGCATCCCAACCCAAGGCGCGCACGTCCTTTTTTTTCCTTTATTTGTCGTCGTGCCTTTCTATCATGTTCTGCTGTTTGCATTTCTTAAGGAAGTGAAAACCTATGCAGGCGTGCTCGTCAGTAATTTTCGTGGAAGTTCAGATCACTAGGACTCGGTGTCCTTACTCTTTAGTATACGATTCGATAAAGCGCACGCTCCGACAAGTGTTTTAAGCACACAGAACATCTTCCTTGGTCGCCAGAACACGGTAAAAATTTTTAGTGCCGTAACTTCTCTCTGAAATCTAAACAGCCTGACTAACGAAAGCAGGATTAAACTCTATAAGGGACATTTGGTACGGGCAGTTGTCAATCTCCGCAATCTGTCAGCATAACTTCCACCTAAACCTGTAAATGAATGCATTGAGGACGGGTTCGTCAGGTGCGGTACGTTTTTATGCCAGAGGCAGAGCAGAACGCTTGAGGGTTCGCCAGCTACCAGAATGGCTGCGCTCAAGCGACAAGCAGCAGCTAAAGCATCACCTATTGACCACTTTGTATAGCTCCTCAGCACTGCTAAGCAGTTCATCTGACTGGCTTAAGGTGGTGTAACAGTCTGTACACCTCTGAACAATGTAATCGATTGATGTTTTCTTTATGAACTAATTATCTCAGGAACAGGTAGTGTGGCCTGAGGTGATGCAAGGACATTAATCATTGGAACCACCAGCTACAGCGCGAGGGGTAAAAGACTGGGCACTGCAACTTCGTTTTGTGGTATACTTGTTACAAAGTGTAACCCCTTCTTGGCGCAGTCGGCCACGAACGCACCAAGTAGCACAGCAAAGACTTATTGCGTGGTGTGCACGTCCTCTAGGTCTTCTGCTACTACATGTAACTGATAGATTCGCGAAAGCTTATTATCCAAGAAGCCACAAAGAAACATCTAAATTGGGCGCCTTGATCTGCAACAGCCTCTGCTCCAGCTGCACGATGTCCTCGGCGGCCTTGACCATGCTGGCATCGGTGAAGGTGGACATGAGCCGCTCCACCCGTTTGGCGTAGTCGGCCACCGACTCGTTCGGGAAGGTCAGCTGGTGCCTCTTGAGCAGCAGTTCCGGGGCCTCCAGGTGGACTTCGTAGTCGTCGTCTTCGAAGTCCTTCTGCAGCGTTACCTTGACGAAGGCGAAGAGGCCGATGAACTTGTCCAGGGCCATGGCTGTGTCCGATATGCGAAGCAGCTTGGGGTCCTTCTTAAATGGCCAGCCTTCCAGAAGGTTCTCCTCGAAGATCTTTTTCAGGGTTACCCACACCGACTCATTCTTCTCCGGCTGGGTGCAGTTGCTTAGGAAGAACAGCAGCTCAGAGGAGGAAAAAGCGATATATGGTTAAGAGAACTTAATAATCGGGGCCAAAGTTCATTAACTTAAGTGGATGGTGATTTCCCACATGCGAAAACGTGCCTACGTAAGCAGTGCTTGGGTACATTTCCAGGCCCACCAAAAGCGGTCAACTTAACTTTAAATATAAATTAAATGCCTCACAGAAAAGTATAAATGTCGCATTAGTGACATGTCAGCACCACAAGAACGTAAAACAGTAGAATCGCTAGTTCCCGCGCAGTTCTTCACAAATTTCTTGCCTGTAAAATTTATTGACCTCACGCAAATCCCCTTACTCCAAAAGTGTATCAGAGCTTTTCAAAAAAGTTCAAGGACACTACACTTCTGAACACTTCTGTATTTTATGGCTAGTTCTTTGCAGCCTTTGTTTTGCATGCGGCCCATAGTTCTCCAGCAGGAAAAAGCCGTGATGACGGCATTGATCCGAACTGTCCTTAGCAAAGTTTTTGCTTCTCCAGTTTTTTGTCTGTCGTCAAACGTTAATCCAAAGTGATCAAGTTTTTTCGGTCAAGGTTTCGGAGATTCTAGCCCACATTTCTTCCTTTCAGCAGAGAGCAAGAAAATGTCGATCGTTTCGACAGTATTCCGTCTTGTGACCAGTCCGAGGAAAAACGTTGAAATTGGAGCCGGTTCCCTAACGCTGCAGTCGATTTTCGCCCGTGCATTCTTTTGGCCCAATGTCTGTCGTGACTCTCCATTCCCGATCAATGCACGAAACGAAAACGTCACGTAAATCAGAGAAGTGGGTGGTGCCGCTACCGCACGCAGAGGAGTAAACACTACGGCCGTATAACGGTCAACAGGACGAGGGTGGGAGTATGGGCCAGGGCCTTCGTCTGGTGGCCTTCATATAGACAGAAAGAAGTCTGAACAAAAGAAGAGCATTCTTGCGAGGTATTTGGTTCGTTTTAATAAAAGGCAGTACTACGAGGATAAGACAGGACAGTAGACATAGAAACGAAAACGACACCACGTTCGCAGACTTCCTCTGAGTTGGAATTCTGCACCCTTGGTGTCGTTTTCGTTCTTATGTCTACTGTACTGTCTTATTCGCGCAGTACTGCCTTTTATTGTCTGAACAAAAAGCGTCTTCAAAACACTAACTTCCACACACCGGTTAGGGGTGCTTTATACTTGTAATTCACGCCATTAGAGTATGGTAGTAGACACTGAACAATACAACTCGCCGCTTAACTTAGCTGAACCTTCGTTCAGAAGCGCTTAATCTTTGGTCAAAACTAACATGTCTTGGCAGAGCACTTTCCAAGAAACAGTTACGTGCTCTATAATTTTCTGCGACATCGGCATAAAATGCGCGATGTCAGTTTGGCATACACTTCATAGGCGTCTGTTTTTTTCCCTTCTCTGTGCAGCTAGCTCTTAAAAAAGTACAAACTCCTGACTCCTCTGCTTGAGTCACGATCTGTAGTCGAAGCTGCAGATAATTATGAGTTTTTAACAGTGTGCACAAGATGAATTATGGCGCAAGTGAGCGCCATGTGTAATTCCACTGTACACCAGTTGTGAACATACCCCGCCGCGGTGGCTCAGTGGTTACGGCGCTCGGCTGCTGGCCCGAAAGACGCGGGTTCGATCCCGGCCGCTGCGGTCGAATTTCGATAGAGGCAAAATTCTAGAGGCCCGTGTACTGTGCGATGTCTGTGCACGTTAAAGAACCCCAGGTGGTCGAAATTTCCGGAGCCCTTCACTACGACGTCCCTCGTAGTCGCTTTGGGCCGTTAAACCCCAATAAACCAAACCAAACCAGTTTTGAACACCAGCAGATCACGTGATCTTCACAATTCAGTGTCCCTTCGACGTGCGCCCCGCTGACACGTGCTGTGGTACCTCCGGGGACGTAATCAGCGGCTCTAACACATTATAATTAGCAGCTGAGTTTACTGCACGAGTCAAGCCGTGCTCTGCCATAGACCTATTTCCAGCTAGCCGTGACTAGGTAATTCTAGCAAATTTCCCATGCCCTTCTTGCCCACTCTGGCATCCTAACTGTCTGCTCGGCTCCGCATGCTCAAGCCTGTCACCTGGTTGGAGAAGAGCGTACGGCTGGTCCCGGTACCGGTCGCCCCTCAGCCGGTACAGGCGGCGCTGCAGTTCTGCCAGGTCGTACATGAGCTGGCCGGGGCTGTGGACGCGGTAGGGTCGCGTGTCGATGCGCTGCTCAGCGCGGTACCAGCTCGTTGAGCCGCAGACGTAGCCGCAGAAGTCGTTGCACGGGTTCACGGACTCGTTGAACTTCTCGTACAAGTTTGCGCCCTAAGATGACGGGATCGCGTCAAGATGAGTTGGTCATTTGTCTGTATACGATCTCTACGAATTCCGAAACGAGCACTGCATTAAATTTTCACTAAGATCATAACCAGGTATTCAGGAGAAGCGCTTCTAGTTCCCCTGGCTGACACCACATGGCGCATGGCTTTGAAAACTAAAAAATAGCCCGTTGACATCGTCCATGAGGTGAGCAAGGAGGTGAATCACCAAGTGCCGTTGAAGTACTCTAAGCCGCTAGGCTTAGCGGCATTAATTGAGCATTATCCCGAGTTCCTCTTGTAATGCTACATGGTTCGGACTAAGATGTACCAGACGCTATTGCACGTTTGAGCCAAGCAACAGAACTTCCATATTTCTACGCGATGTAAAAGTACAAAAATTCCTTCCGCTGCCGTGTATACCTTCCCAGAGGCAGACGTCCGAGTCGCACGTCTCCACCGGTGCCATGTCGGCGCTTTGTTGTGGATGAAGCCCGGCGAGTCCAGGTAGGAGCCGTCGGCGTCCTGCCTCCGCGCCGGGTGGTAGCTCCGGGCCGAAAGCGCCGCCGGAGTCCTGGTGCATCGAAGACAGAACAGGAGCAAGATTTGGAGATAAAACACTGAGGCTAAATTCTTATAATTAAACTCAAAACGATGCTTTTACAGCCCTGGGCTAGGTGTACTGGTAATAAAATTTTTTCAGCACCACCAAGAGAAGCTTTTCTCCTCATTTCAGCGTCCAAGCAGGGAAGACGCTCCCAAACAAAACACTGGTTTCAGGATTTCAGTCATATGCCCGCCAGTTGTCATGTTTTGACTGTTTTTCCTCATCCGATAACGGTCATATGTTTAAACACACCTTAACTATTTCACTACTTCAAAACGTAGCAATAAGAACCGTTACGAAGGCAGGTCGACGCATGTGATCTCTTCAGCATATGCCATGGTTAGTAGTGCAGTACATGCGGTCTTGTCATTCGTTAATGTTGAGTGGGTGTTCTTATGAAAACGGAAGAGAAAGGTGACGGGCAGATCTGTCTCCGAGATTTTCCTCCACAATGCGGATGACCCGTCATCTATAGGTTAAGCGCGCCTCTGGCCTGTGCAACAGGAACAACATCTTGATGAGGGTGTAGAGGATCTTTGGTTTGGTTTATTGGGGTTTAACGTCCCGAAGCAACTCAGGTTATGAGGGACGCCGTAGTGAGGGGCTCCGGAAATTTCGACCACCTGGGGTTCTTTAACGTGCACTGACAGTACACGGGCCTCTAGAATTTCGCCTCCATCGAAATTCAGCCGCCGCGGCCGGGATCGAACCCGCGTCTTTCGGGTCAGCAGCCGAGCGCCGTAACCACTGAGCCACCGCGGCGGGTGTAGAGGATGACCTTTTACATATATGAGAATTAACCCACTACGCTGTTTTCTCATGCCCTTAAAGGGCAACTGCATAGGTTTTAGAAATCGACAAGCTTTAAGGGGCCGAATGTGTGAAACTTGCAGGTCAATCATGCGAAGTCCTTTTGTCCTGGCATTTTAAATGGTGACGTAATCGGTGATTAAAGTCACGATGCCCATCTAGCTCCTCCACAGCGCACGGCGCCACGTACCGGAACATTTCCAACGCATAAACGATTACTTTGAAGGATACAAAACAACGCAACCGAAGGCGAAGTTCGCCGAGAGTTGTTTGGCAGCATCAAACAAGCCACGGCGGGGCATGCTTGACGGCAGCGATAGTTTGAAATCTTACCATCCAAGACGTCGCACCAAACTTGCCCGCACTCCTCCAGAGCTTAAAGGAGAAGCGTAAATTCAATCGCCGATTACGTCACTATTTTGTACGCTAACGTAACAACACTTGGCAAGCTTGACCTACAGCTTATATAGATTTCAATCCTTGAATTTTGCGAAATTTTGGTTGGCTTGGTTGGTTGGTTGGCCTCAAGTAGAATGGCGCATACCCACTACGGGGGAGTGGCAAAGACACAGGCGGTGAACTGTTAGAATGATTAGGAGTTTTAGAGGAAAAGGAGTATTAATAGGGTATAGGCTGACAGATTGTACGACGCAACGAAAGGGGTCCTGTTAGCTGGGAGATCGAAGATGGGACGACGGCTTTATATGCAAATTTGAATGCATCATATGGAATGGTTCAATTTTGTATTGACTGAAAGAGAGACAGACAAAAAATAATAATAATAAATGAACTGTCTGATAATCAGAAAAATGAAAACAAATAGAAAAATAAATAAATAAAATTAGCATTAGCATGGGAGTCGCTGTGTTTCTAGAAGAAATTTTTGAACTGCACAGCGCGCACTCCTGTTGCTTCGTCCAAGCGAAGTAGCGCCAAAGAAAAGAACAACCTCAGTGGACACAGGCAGACCCCAGCTGGTGAAACGGAATTTCTAATAGGCGCCTCCTCAAAGAAGAGAATCGGCGGCAGAACAGCAGGTAGTGATCGGAGAGGCCGCCTGCCCTGGGCTCATGGCCACTTGATGGGGCTATAACCCCACACCGTCAGATACATCTGTCGACGAAAATAAAGTTTATCCTCCTCCTCTTCCTTCGCTTGTTTCTTCTTCTTCTGCTCGCGCAAATGGTGCGAGGCCTCGAGGAAGAGAATGGCCTCTTCTTCGCCTTTTCTTCGCTTCTTAGCCTTTGTCAGAACTTTAAGGAGATCAAGGGGTTCGAAACCGTCAGCAGGGCTCCGCAGACTGTTGAAATTAGGCCGGGACCCTCCACAATGGATTCGATAGGTCACGACTCCCTCTGGATCTCCCCAATCCCTCTTTGCCCGTGTGCAGCTTTGCAGCGGTGGAACATCAAAAACGTCGCTGCAGACTCGTAGCGTCAGTCTTCTTGGACATCAAAGGAGCTTACGACATCGTCCTTCATGAAGCTATTCTTGATGCACTGGACGACTTGGCTGTTGGCGGCCGGCTCTACCTGTGGATTGCAAGCTAATTCAGTGGCCACTCAGTTCACATGTCTACGCCTTGGGGAGAAACTGCTCGTCGTCAGGTATACCGTGGAGCCCCACAGGGAGGAGTCCTCAGCCCAAGCTCATTTAACGTTGCGTTCATTGGTTTAGTAAGTGAACTGCCAGATAACGTCCGCATCTGTGCGTATACTAATGACATCTGCATCTGGGCTTCTGGTTCGACATACCCACAAATGCGTGCCAGATTGCAGCGAGCTGTGACATCTACATCGAGATACCTAAGGCAACAAGGTTTGTTCTTAGCAGCGGAAAAGTGGGCTGTGGTTTCATTCACGCGCAGATATGTTTTCCGCTACCCGATAACACTACACGTAACAGAGATACGATATGCCTCCCACCACAGATTCTTGGGCGTTATCACTGACCGCAGTCTGTCATAGTCGAGGCACATCAATATGCTAATGAAAAGACTTAAGAATTTTGGCCATAATCTTCCCTTCGCAGCAGGCATGAAATAGTTTCCAAGGGAGTGTACCACACTCTGTTCGTAATATGAGCATTTCCTCCTTACAGTCTTTACAAAGCGTGCCTTAGATTGCCACGGTGAACCAGCTACAAAGGCACGATTGAAGAGGCATGTGCGTGCCCAGTATCGATATACTTGTCATACGGACCACTTTGTCTCTATTTGCGCTTACTTACCCGACACCGTTGTCACCCACTGGCGATGATTCTGAATGAGCGGCCAGACAGCAGTTTTACAGGCGGACTCTGCTGCCATCAGTCTCAAATACCATCAGGCTATATATACCCGTCCATATCATACCATGAAGCCACTGTAGGTGATGATTCAGCCTTCGGTATGCCTGAGTGTTCCCGGAATACTAAAGAAATCCATGGTGTCAGTCAGCGCACTGAAACAACTTGATCCAGTCGAACATTTGCTTAGAATACCCGAACTACATTCACGTCTAAACTGACGGATCTGTGTCACCAGTGGCAAACAACTCTAAATTTCGTCCTAGGACATATTTTAACACCAAACGCTACTGAGCTTGTGGCTCGTTGGGAAGCGACTCGGCATATCAGTGAGGAACCACCTCAAGACTGATGTATATATTGACGGACTCAAAATTTGCGCTACAAATTTTAGGACGTTTTTTACGCCACACCACCTACCAGTGACTGTCACTAGAGATCACTCAGCTGCTTTTATCCGCTCAAGAAAAAGGTAACCGAATAGCATTTCAGTGGATCGCTGGTCACTGCGGGCTCGATGGAAATGAAAGGGCCGATGCTGAAGCAAAGAACGCTCTTAGCAATGGCATCAGTACAGATGGGCCTTTCTCTAGTCCGGACACTACTTTTCTTTTGCACTGTATGGAGAGTGCGACGGCGAGATATTAAGCCCAACCAGACGCTCAGCCCATCCGCCTTAGAAGACTAGATCCGGAATGAATTTTTGGTTCCGCGTGGAATTCCACGGCTTCATGTATGCTTTATGCATAGATTACTTTTCGAGTACCTACATTAATTGGACTGACGGACTCCCCGGACTGTTCCACTTGTTACATAAACGAAACCGTGGAGCATGTGCTAGTGGTGTGTCGAGTATATGCGCGCGAAAGACGTAAGTTGGCCGCTTCCTAGAAACGTTTAAACAACAGGCCACTCACCGTAGACTTACTTCTAAGCGCTTGGCCGCAGAGTTGGAAAGCAGCCTAGGAAATGCGGGCGCTTTCACGTTTTTTGAGCGACAAGGGCCTCGACTCGCGGTTGTGATGCCATCAAATGTGCGTGCACATACTCTTATATCTCTTTTGTCAACATAGTCGCCCAGCACGACCATCTTTCTTCGCCTCTTCCCTTTCCCCAATGCAGAGTAGCAGGCCAGATATCCAACTTTCAGACCGACCTCTTTGCCCTTCTTTTCATTATAGTACTTATCTCTGTCTCCTATTTTTTAGCTCTTCTATAGTGCTTATTTTAACGTTACTCTTCCTTGTCATTTTGTCAGTCTATTCACTGCGATTGTTCTGCCATTAACTATTTGTTCTTGCTCTGACTCTTGACGCCAACATTTTCTTCAAATTTGTAGGTCTGTATGGGTCTGTATAGGTCTTCCTGTCTTTGTAAGTCTGTATAACACTTAAGCTACATCTGCACGGCTTTATCTGTACAAATTCTGTCGCGATCCTCTATGTCTCTACTGCCCTGCCCTTTATGCCAACCTCTCCCACTGTTTATTCTCCTGCCCGGTTGCTGTGCAATAGGGTTTCCTTCCAACCCCCTCCCACACTGTCGGGACTTCGCTGGAGTGGCGTAGAGCCGACGGAGAAGACGAACAGCGCTTGCTCGTGCAGAAGGCCATCGACGTCTTAGGCGCCTAATTGTTGTGCCCATACTACTACTACTACTACTACTACTACTACTACTACTACTACTACTACTACTACTACTAGTAGTAGTAGTAGTAGTAGTAGTAGTAGTAGTAGTAGTAGTAGTAGTAGTAGTAGCAGTAATTTTAGTAGTAGTAGTAATTGTAGTAGTAGTAGTAGTAGTATTGAAAGTAGTGAAGGAATATTCCCAGTTTTACTACTACTACTACCATTACTACCATTACTACTAATACTAGTAGTAGTAGTAGTAGTAGTAGTAGTAGTAGTAGTAGTAGTAGTAGTAGCAGTAATATTAGTAGTAGTAGTAATTGTAGTAGTAGTAGTAGTAGTAGTAGTATTGAAAGTAGTGAAGGAATATTCCCAGTTTTACTACTACTACTGCCATTACTACCATTACTACTAATACTAGTAGTAGTAGCAGTAGCAGTAGTAGTAGTAGTAGTAGTAGTAGACGTAGTAGTAGCAGTAGTAGCAGTAGCAGCAGTAAAACTGGGCAGATTCTTGGCAAGACGACACAACAAAACAAATAGAAGCGCTAGAAGAACGGAGTAAACGCGTTACTTTTTTACTTTCACTCATAGAATAATGCTAAAATAATATCTCGGTACATTTATTACTGTTCTTATCGAATGTTCTATTTTTTACCTCCAAGCTTTTTCTTTGAGCACTTTACGAGCGAGACAGACAAGTTCACAGACGAGTTCGGGTAGGACAAAACACTTGTAGCGTCTATTGCGTCTATTGTATTTCTCCGCGTGCGTTGGAGAACGAATTGTACATCATGTTGCTAGCTTAGAATGCTTTTCAAGCTGTCGGCCAGAAGAAGCTCATATGCTGCTCTTAGCGGGATCACATTTGGAGCTCCGTGAGGTGCATATCTGATATACCGTTAGTGTGAGTCTTCTCTGCTTAAGTCGCGTAGGTAGGAGTAATTCTTGGAGACAGCACCACCTGGCCTCGACGTTAGTTTTCAAAAGGCGTAAGCTTATGCAGAAGAAAAAGAAAAGTTGGGTCTATCAAGCACCCTTGAACTTATCTTAACTATACTTGTAACAAATTTAGTCTTTGAAAAAAATTGGAGCTCGCCGAATTCACCCACGACATTCTACAATATTTAGATAACCTTGTCCAGATCGACGCTATCTTTCTTGACTTTTCAAAAGCACTTGATCGTGTTTCCCATAATCATCTTCTTTTTAAGTTGTCATCGCTCGGCATTCCACAAACTTTGCTCTCCTGGCTAGAACACTTACTTAAAGGACGTATGCAGTTCACCTGGGTTAATAACTGTCGCTCAGCTTTTACCAACGTAACATCCGGCGTACCTCAAGGTGGAGGCTTATCACCTCTTTTTATTCCTCATCTACATAAATGACCTGCCGGTCAACATAAAATCCACGCTACGTTTGTTCGCAGGTGACTGCGTTATTTACAGCCCCATCCACGGCTCTAGCACCATTACCGCTCTTCAACAGGATCTAACCACTATCTCAGCGTGGTGTGACAAATGGCACATGCCTCTTAATCTAAATAAATGCCAATCCATATCATTCCCTCGCAAAAACACAGTTATTGATAGCACTTACAACACAAAAGCGGTCGCTGTTACCAGAACATCATCTTATATATACCTAGGAGTACACATCACATCATCACTGTCATGGTGGACAACACACATTCAGACCATCTGTTCCAAAGCGTCGCGCACATTTGGTTTTCTCGGGAGCAAACTAAAATCTGCATTACCTGAAGTAAAAAAGTTGGCATACATAACATTCGTACGTCCTAAATTGGAGTACGCGTCATCTGTCTGGCATCCATCACAATCGTATCTCATCTCAGACCTTGAAGCCATTCAAAATCGCGCCGCCCGTTTCATTACATCGCAGTACTCAAGAAATGCCAGCGTAACATTACTAAAACGACCCCTCGGCCTTCAAACGCTAGCAACTCGCCGCGTAATTTCACGTCTATGCCTTTTTCCCTCTTTCTTTTATCGCTCACCAAGACATTTGTTGCTGCAGCCACCCCCACGAACGTCATCCCGCCTAAACCATAGTTGTCCAATCGCACGCATTAAAACCAGCACCTCCGCAATAAGCAGTTCATTTTTTCCCGACGCCATAGTGCTCTGGAATGGCCTTCCCGACACCATAATAACATAACATGCTCCGATCGCCACCTTTTCGGCGAGAAACTGGCTAATCACATCTCATAAACATCATTCATACTGCGACACTGAAGTGCCAACTGTTCCCTGTTTTCCTTTTCTTTGTTTACTTCTTGCTTTTAGTTTGTATATTATTTTACTCTTTCTGTACCCCATACATTTTTTCTCCGTCTCTTTTTTTTGTTTTCTGCCACTACCCTACAACCTATATGTACGCCCCCCTTTATGTAATGCCTCCGAGCCTTTAAGGGACAAATAAGTGAAATGAAATGAAAGGCAATCGGTTAATGCTCATATAGGCGAAATTGGTCATTTTCGATATTGCATTCATAAATCCCTGGGAGTCCTCATACCTCTCCCGGCACAGTGGTGCAGCGGGTAAGCAAGCGATGCTCCACAGGCTTGTGGTGGAAAGTGCTGCCACGGGTGGGGCTTGTCCAACCTAGGTGGCGCTCTCCCTGAAGATCCTCTCGCGACCAGTCATTAATTTAACGGCCACCTGCTACGGTGGGTTGCTTCTCTGGGGATTTTTCGTGGATTTTTAGCTCACGGTCATGCACGCCGACATCATCATCAGCAGCAGCCTGACCACGCCCTCTGCAGGGTAAAGGCCCCTCCCACGTCTCTCCAATTAACGCCGATAACAACGCCGGATTTTCTGCAACACGAGCTCCTTAACGCTGCCGAGTTAATAAGGTAATGCAACACAAGTTAGCCAGCAATTCTTGGCTTCCTTACACAGAACTTATTTTCTTGGCGGAGCACAATACTTCTGGAGTCATCAGCAGCGCAGCAGTAGCATATATTACGCTCACTGCAGGACAAAGGCAGTCTCCATATTCTTCTTATTAATCCTGTCCTTCGCCAGCTGCCACCACTTGCTCCCCGTAAACTTCCTAATTTCATCCATGCACCCGTCTGACTGTGCCGCACCCTGTTGCGCTTGCCTTCTGGAATCCACACCATTACCATAACGGATTATCGGATGTCTTTGAGCATGTCATGCCCTGCTCATTCCATTTTCTTTATTTCAGCTGGGATATCGTTATCTGTCATTTGCTCTTGGGTCCACTCCATTTTCTTCGCATCTCCAGTCATCGACATAGACAAGCAGCGGCTTTGCAACACGCTAAAAGGTGCTTGCGTCCGTTGTCCGACTATACAGGGTCTGTCCTTAAATTAATGAGACAAGTCGCGGCGTGACGCGTGCATGGACTGGATTGGGAAAGAGCTTTGGTGGGAAGAAGGGGGAGCCTTCAGCTTCACAATGCGACAAGCTTAGTTGACTGCAAGCAGGCGAAGCGAGTGGACATCTTCGAGCGTGTGCCCACGTTTCGTTGCTGCGTCGAGGAAACCATGGAGTGAACGTTGGAACAGCGCTACGCGGTGAAGCTTTGCAATAAACTGAGTAAGTCACCTACCGAGTCAATCAACGTGATCAAGACAGCATGTGGGAACGATGCGATGTCCAGGTCGCGTGTTCTAATGGAACAAAGCCTTTACAAACGGTCTTGACGACGTTCACGACGAGCAACGGTCCGGGCGCCCGTCGATGACGGTTACGGACGGTAACGTTGACTGTGCGGTCCTGAACGTCTTCACGGCCATTTGTAAATGCTTTGTGCCAATTGAACCCTTGCGATCTGGACATTTCATCATTACCACATGCTGTCAAATGTCTGGGTTGAAGATTTACTCACTTTATTGCAATGCTTCACCGCATCGCGCTGTTCCAACGTTCGCTCCATGGTTTCCTCTACGCAGCGACGAAACCGGGGTACACGTTTGAACACGTCCACTCATTTGACCTGCTCGAAGCCAACTGAGGTCTTTGCATTGTTAAGCTGAAGGTTCCCCCTCCTTCCCCCAAAAGTGGTTTCCCGATCTAGCGCATGCACGCGCCACACCGTGGCTTGTCTCATTACTTTCAGGACAGACCCTGTACATTTCACTAATAAAAGCAGCTGGAGTGACTTGATGCGTTAGTATTACAGCGCTTCTTATCGCCAAGTGTGTTCGGCGTTGGCGTGTGAAGACTTGTTTGGCAGGAGGGAAAGTGGAGAGAAACAATCCCCCACTCCGCTTTCAGGCCAGAAGAGAGAGAAGGGAAAATAAGAGGAGAGAGGAGAAAATAGGGCGGCAGGCGACGGGTGGCGAAAGGGGCACTTCGGTCGCCAATCGGAATCGACAGTAGGGGAGACGGGGTACGGCGTGTTCCACTGTCATTGATGAACCGGATCTCGCAAGCCGTAAGCGGCAGCTCCATCAGGAGAGGGCACTTATGCTACGCACGTTCTGCCGAATGACTGGCATCTGTGAATTTTTTAATCTGTTAATAGATTGTTTGACTCAGTAACGGTTAAATGCAATAACAAGAGTCCCAGGCTGTACTCACGCGTCAGCTCGAGTGAAGTATTCCGTGAAACTTTAGCGGTGCGTCTCAAATCCTACACTGTAAACAGAAAGGAATAAAAAGGGTGTAAGGCTGACCTCCAACGCACACCCTTTTATGAAAGGCTGTGCGCTGGAGGTCAGCGTACTCCCTTGTTACTACCATATAGGCGTATTGGTGTCCAGAGTGTGAACAGTCCATTCCAGAATAGTCAAGACAGTGATACGCTTTCATCTGCGATTTAGTCGCATAGCTGTAGGCAACGCGAATAGTAACAAAAGCACATCACTCTAAAAGTCGCGCAATACTGGCAGAACCGTCCAGCGGAAGTGACGCACACTCCTTAGACAGCGGCGATCTTGATGAAGAAGTCGAACTCTGAATCGTTGAAGAGTTGCTTCTTGCCCGTCAGGTGGTTGACCCTGGTGTCGATCATCGAGTTAAACATCTCGTACAGGTCAGCGTCCTTCTTCTGGCCGTCCTCGTCCCGGAACAGTCGGTGCACATGTTCCAGATCAAGCGGTGCGTCAACAGCTGGCTGATGTTGTTCGATGATGATGTTGCGTATGTACCCCATGGTGTCGTAGCGCGCGGCCTGCGGCAGCAGCGGGATGTAGAACGTTCCAGCAAACCAAAAACCTCTCTCTGAGAGGTTTTTGGTTTGCTGGGATGAGAAAGTCCGGTGGGCACGAAGACAGCACCCTAACGGCGCACTGGGCGGTGATCGTATGTGGCGAGTAGAGGCGGGAGAAAAAGACCAGCACTTTGGCGGGGGAGACGGCGGCCCAGGCTTGCAGATAGGACAGATCAGGGTTATCCTCGAGTAGGAAGTACAGAGTGATCATGTACTACAGGTCCTAGGGCGTGTGGCAGAGGAGGTCGGGGTTTGCCTGCGCCAACTTAGTGACCTCTGAACGCAGGAAGTCAGACGACCAGAAAGAATTGAGAGTTGGTTCAGAACGATGGAAAATACTTGACTGGGCGGAACTTGCATTGGCAGTGAATGGACAAGCACTGCAGGACACTTGCTGACCACGACTATTTTTTTTTATAGTTCACCCTCATTTATTCATAACTAGCCAATGTGTCGCACATGTGCTCAAAGCTGTTGCGGTGGTTCTGTAGTTGTGCTGATCCGAAAGACACGGGTTCGATCCCGACCGCGGTGGTCGAATTTCGATGGATCCGAAATAATAGAGACCGATGTACCCTGCGATCTCAGTGCACGTTAAAGAACCGCAGGTGGTTCAAATTATTTTAAACCCCCCTCTTTCATAGTCTCAGTAGTTTTGGGACGTTGAACCACATAAACTAAACTAAATTGAACTGATGAGATCAAGTATACAAGCAGTGCTTTCACTGACCCTGCCCAAGGAGAGATGTTGTTTCTGCCAAAAACTTCGAATTCTGCGTTGTCACTTTGTGTGCTTGTTTCGGGTAGGTTTCAGATTGACGTCAGCAGATGTCCTGTACAAGTTGGTTAAATTATTTACTTCGTTAACGTTTCTGCTACTTTGGACACGAGCTAAATAGCGCTGAGCACAGAAAATTTGTCCTGTGATGAAAACACACGTCCATCACCTCAGAGGAATATTCCGCTAGTTAAAAAAATAGCTCATTCAAAATCTTACGATCGTCAGTAGTCACCGCTTGTGATTATGTCATCTAATTTGCGATTCTTTGTTCAGTAAAAAGTAAAAACAGTTTATTGGCAAGCAATGAGAAACATACAGTCTATTCACGTAATGAAACCTCAGTTCCAAAGGACAGACAGATTTCATGAGCAACAAGTCTAGGATTCTTAGGCATCAATTTTGAATCTTGTAATATTGTAATGTACGGCTGTGGAAATATTGAAGCTTATGGTCCACTCTTCCGATGTGTAACAAAATATTTCTTTTGAAATTTTCCATCTTTCGCATTTAGTTGTTAGGACTTCTATAAAAAACCGATGGCGAACATTCTTGACGATAGCAAAAACGTTTGTAGCAAAAACTTGCCAGCCTTCCGAGGGGAGATCGGCGGATATATTGATTGTTACAATGAAATCTAACTATTGATAAAACAACTGCGTTCTTAATCTATTTCCCGTTGAAAAAGTCGTTTGTCCAGGATTTCTGGGTATGAAAAATAATGCAACACGAGAAAAGTTACAACGTTCAAATAAGGCTATGGTCGTAATTGATTTTAATGGTATGAGAGGCTAATGAAAAATTTGTTAGTGACCTTCAGCCGTTTTAAATTAATGTAGTGCTTTCTAGATCGGCATAAAGCAATACTCGCATGCAGTATATAATTTTGTTAACTCATGAAAACAACTGATTCTCCAGATAGCTCACCGAAAGCGGCACGGAAGGCTAGGAGCGGTGAGAGATTCTAGGCACACTGGACCATATTTTTCTAGCCCCTTTCAGCAATGTAGCCGCCGCGGTCGCTCAGTGGTTATGGCGCTCGGCTGCTGACCCGAAAGACGGGCGTTCGATCCCAGGTGAAATTATAGAGGCCCATAAAAGAACCCCGTAAAATAACCCCAGGTGGTCGAAATTTCCGGTGCCTTCCACTACGGCGTCCCTCGTAGCCTGAGTCACTTTGAGATGTTAAACCCCAATAAACCACAAACCTTTCTGTAATACAGAGACTACTCCAAGCACTGATGGTCTCTTGATGATAATGATGATCTCGCTGGACACAACCTTATCCGCCTGGGCCAGCGGATTGCACCACGTTATCAGGACTTCGTTCTCTACCGAGAGCAGCTCCAGGATCAGCGATCGCTTACGCAAGTACTCCCAGGCGTACCCAGAGTCCGTCACCGGCAAAGTCTCGCACATCTCCCTAGAAGTCATCGTCGTGTTCTGCCTCGTAGCTGTGGAATTCTCGGTCGACTACCGACTGCATAACCATACAGGGACGTCACAGCCTTCGTTCGGCTGCTGAAACCGAAACAGCACGAGAAAGAAATTCGATTAGAAATTGTTTAGTGGTCGTACGAGACTACCACGTAGTAAACCATGTATAATAATGCCTTGCGCATCATTACGTGGGAGAAAACACACACCCAATAATAAGGTGCCTATACTCTTTTAACCTCCTCGGCGAAGCTGTCCTTGAGGTTGCCTGCGATCACGGCGTCCTGGCCCCGTTGGGCGATACGGTGCACGCCGCGCGACATCTCCACGGGTCAGGGCGACATCACCCTGACCACCTGCGGCACTGGGACATGTGTGGGGGCACTAGTTCTGACATGTACCGTCCTTACACAGACTTTATGGCCTCCTCTGGAGGGAAATGGCAACAACTGCGACCCCCCTACGCCAGCTCCACGACTGCACCTAATCCCAAGCTCACTTAGACTACGCGGCCAAAAATATCAAACTTTGAAGAGCACCCGTTGCACCGTTCACTTCTCTCTCAGGCTCACTTGGGAACAACTCTGTCCAAGCAAAGCAGAGAATGAATGCGTTCTCGGCTAGACCCTCCCCCCCCCCCTTCCCCCAAAGAAGGCCATCTAGCGTACAGCATCGATCTATTGTCATGAGTTCGCGGTTTACGGCTAGAACCTGACAACGCCGTAGCCAGCATAATCCTAAGCATAATCATAAGGTTAAGCCTAGAGCTTAACCACGGTTAAGGCAACCTCAGCCTCTAGTTGCGCGGCAAACTCAAGTGTACTTATAACTTGCCAGCCTGGTTGCTAACCGCAACCTGTGCGGCCTAGATCAATGCATTTCGTATACAAGAACATGCGTTATCAAAGTTATGAAGAGAAACAATTTAAACGTCCTCTCTAGTCGCGACCGTCCTCTGCTAGTGCATCGTGTCAATTGCGTTGCACGAGGATCGCACGTCACTGTTGGTGTCCTCGCCCTGTCACCTTGGCCCAAGGCGTTTGCTGAAGGCGAGCCAGGTAAGGGGACAGCTCCATAATGCTGTGCCGAAACGACGCCCGCTCCTGGGCAAACATGGCGGAAGCCGCCATTGTTGGCCGCCCCCGGGTGATGGAAAGGACCCTGGATGGACGCTCCGCGCGGCCTGCTGTTCTGCGGAAACCTAATGTTGTTGTATTGGTTGTTGTTGCTGTTGTTACTGTTGCTGCTGCTACTGTTGTTATTGCTGCTGCTTCTTTCGTTGTTGTTGTCGTCCACGATATATAATGGCGCATGCCCACGAGGAGAATTGGCCATGACGAGGTTGTTACTACCAGTTTTTTTTTTCATTGGATGCAGCAGAATTGAGATGAGATCACTTAAAAGGATCATCTCAGATTAAGTGACAGTGAGGGCTGAGGGTGGTAAAGGGACCAATAACCTTAAATGTGTGAGAGATAAAGAACAAAAGAAAAGAAAAACATAAATTCGAACATATCAGAAAAGGGAAGACCGAAATAAAATAAGAAAAACGATTAATTAGGATAGAGGACATTTTGATTCGAGAAGAAAATTTGCAATGGCGGAGCAAACATTTACATTCCTGATAGCATAGAAGCGCCCAGGGGTAGAAGAACCGCAGAAGACAGGCGAAAACTGAGTTTCTGGAATGGAACTTCTTGGGCCGCCGCGGTGGCTCAGTGGTTATGGTGCTCGGCTGCTGACCCGAAAGACGCGGGCTCGATTCCGGCCGCAGCGGTTGAATTTCTTTGGAGGAGAAATTCTAGAGGCCCGTGTACTGTGCGATGTCAGTGCAGGTTAAAGAACCCCAGGTGGTCGAAATTTCCGGAGCCCTTCACTGCGGCGTCTCTCATAGCCTTAGTCGCTTTGGGACGTTAAACCCCATAAAACCAAACCATAAAACCATAAACGGAATGGAACTTCTACAGTCGCCTCCTTAACGGAGTGAAGCGGCACAATAGAGAATAAAGTTATTTGTTTCTCACTCAGCACAATATAGGCACAAAGGGGAGATCGCGAGACAAGTCCTATAAATGCAGCACACGACAACGTGGTCGCGTGAAGGAAACTTCAAGTTCACAAGATCGCCAAACTTAACTCCTACAAGGGAAGAGAAGGTTCTGAAGATCATCCAAGCAATGATGCGGCAAATTCTTGTATTAAAGTGTACGTAAGAAACCTGCACCACCGTAATGTACGCACAGGTAGGTAGGAGGTCAATGATTGGTCCACTCAAAGATGTATTCGCTGAAGCATCAGCAACTCCATTGAAATGTAGGCTCCTGTGGCCAGGAACCCGAACAAACAGAATTGATTGGACATGAGGAGGGACCAGAAACTTGGGCTTGCGAAATGGCTGCAATTCGGAAAACGCGGGTAACGAAGTGAACAAGGATGATAAGTCCGTAATTATTATTATCAGAAAAAAATGAGTTGGGTAACTTGCGCAGGTCAAGATTCACTGCTAGGAAACATGCTAGGAACTCAGCCAAATAAATAGGCGTAAAATCTGCACGACGGAAAGAAAAAACAAACAAGTGACTGGGAGAAAATGCCCACACCTGCCTTTTCTACAGACAGCGAGGCAATTGAGACATAGGAGTGGAAGGTCGTCAAGTAGTCTTGCAACATATTATTTAACAATGGTTGGTTGGTTGGTTTATGGGGTTTAACGTCCCAAAGCGACTAAGGCTATGAGAGACGCCGTAGTGGAGGGCTCGGAAATTTCGACCACCTGGGGTTTTTTAACGTGCACTGACATCGCACAGTACACGGGCCTCTAGAATTTCTCCTCCAAAGAAATTCAACCGCCGCGGCCGGGATCGAACCCGCGTCTTTCGGGTCAGCAGCCGAGCACCATAACCACTGAGCCACCGCGGCGGCTTATTTAACAATGGGAAAGGCGTTAATTTGGTATTGCGCGGATGATAGCATCAAAGATTATGTGCACAAATGAGTTAATGGACCGCACCGGAATAATTTCAGGTATTCGTACATTTAGTGGCCCAAGCAAGGATTCAGCATAGCAGGTCTGGGAAGTGTGAAAACGAGACCATCGGACACGAAAGCAGTCCCCTAACGACGCATGCTGCTCCGAATTGCATAACTTTGAGAACGTTCGCAGCGCTGAAATGTGAAATCTTGCGGTAAGATATATCACCCGCCCCTGAAGATACAGAACATTGTTGGCCACGGAGTCCCAAACTGAGGCACCGTGCTTCCCGCTCTAAGAGCAGGATAGGGCAACTGCAGTTTGTATGCAGGTGCACCCGATAACAAAACGCAGCCAAATTCTAAGGCGGGAAAGATATACATTTCAAAAATCGTTGAAAGAGAGTGTCTAAAAACGTGGCACACGCCCTCTAGGTGTTCTTATTCCTCTCTCTCTCTCTCTTTATTCCTCTGCCAGGGACTTGGCAGCGAACGTGGCGACAATGGGCAGAGGTGGAAACAATTATTAGGAACGCAATGCTCACCATATCATGACCTAACCAAAACTTACCCCCATCCCAATTTTCCAAGAATTTTCAAAGCTGAATAGACTGACACAACTAATTGATCAATGAGATGCAACAAGAAATCTCAAATGAAAGTACGTTATGTTCATAGCATCCTCGTACAATGCAGGGACAGTGCAAACACCTATAATGGCTTACCGCCCTCCGTGGGAATTCACGACTATTACGACCAAAAAAACGACTAAACTTCTTCGTAAAGAGAAGCCGAGAGTTCCACCTCTGGTTGATGTATGGCCATTAACATGTATAGCATATACGGACCCGTTGATTATAGAAAAGGACGGTAGAACAGCAGCCACTAGCCCAACACAGAGAGCTAAACGTAGTCTCTGCCAAAAGTAACCAGGCTGCACGGTTTGCTTCTCACTCGTATATTGGATCTATTATGCCAGCACTCAAGCTCTGAATCTCTGTACGGTAAGGAGAACCCCTGTCCTCACCTTCGAAGAACTTTTTATCTTTAGGGAAGCATTAAGGGCTCTACTATACGATTGAGAAGCAAACCATGCAGCCTGGTTACTTTTGGCAAATACTGTACATCATGATTGCGTATCGGACCATCCAGACCCGCTTGTGATGGAACTTTATGCAATCCGCGACGCTATGGAGGCCATAAATAATAGAGCCTGTAACAGAAGCTCATATCTGTTCAGACTCCTTAGTAGCCATAGACAATTGAAAGGAGTGACAAAGACACTATGTGCAACTCAGGAGATCCATGCACTCAATAAGAGAACAAAGACACGAATCCAGGTGCACTGGACACAAGACGATGCTGAGAACGCTGAGCAGAGAAAAGTACACAACCTTAGGCCCAAAGTTCTAAACACTAATGCAACTCCCACCAGGCTCTTTTTTCACACCCCCTCCACTCTCCCTATTTTAGCATCCTTTTTAAGGAAAAGTGCACGTGTCCTCATTCCCCATGCACTTTCCCCCTGCCTCATAACTTATCCAGATTGGAGGAGGTATCCCTTGGAAGGATCAGGGCTGGGGGCTGCCCTTACCCCGTCGGCAACGGGCCAATGGGGCTCTGAAGACGCAGGTCCACCACCCGCCCGAGGTGTTTCACACCGGCAGCAGAGGTGGATGTTCGCCACCTGCTGTGGACTTGTGCAGGGGCAAGGGCTTCAAGGACACGAATTTTACAGGAAATGGGACTAACGGCAACCAGGGTGGAGGCTATCTCCAGGTGGCTGACCGAGAACAGTAAGAGCAGAAGCCTTCTCCGGTTCATGCATGAAAACGCCTTAGATGATTTCCTTTACTACACAGCGAACTCAAGTTATGCCTTTATAGCAAACGTGCGAAATAAAGAAAAGGAAAGAACGTGGGACCCGCCTTCTAGGTCTTCTTTGTATGCTGTCTGTAATGTGGCGAGAACAAGGCATGCGGCTTCTAGGTCTTCTTTGTCCACCGCCTGTAATGTAATATAGCAGTGAACCCAAGGAGAAAATGCCGACTACCGATGGTCGACCGACTTTATCGGCAGGTGAACCTGCGACCGACGTCGAGCCAACGTTCAGCGTACACATAGCTGAGTTGCAGTGAACTAGAATTCTAGTTCACTGTAGCTGAGTACATATAACTGGATCAGTAATTAGTGGCCGCGATCCGCATCCTGTCCCAGCTATTATCATCATCAGCCTAGTAGAGCCCGCTGAAAGGACTTTAGACATCTAACTTTACTGGCGTGGTATCTTCTTTCTGATTATGTTTTTTTTTTGCATTAGAATACGCGGATCACAACATGGTATCCCCCTACAACCTCTAAATAAACTAAAATTTAAATTCTTTTGAATGATATTACGGTTTCGATTTCATCAAGCGAACGATGGCTGTGACGTGTAGTCTTTAGATCACGTGACACAATAAGTCGTTTGTCATGGAGGAAGGAAAGAACTCCATGCCGTTTGTTGTCATCCATGCTGTTGGAACAAGTTGGTTTCAGTGTTATAGTGAATAAGTACAACGTATTAGTAATTATAAATGTTTTTATGCATCACGTAACTTAACGATCATCTATTCGTCATAACCGGTCACAATTATTGTTCAGTTGATGAAACCGAAACAGCATCGAGAAAAAATTTATTTATTCAAACGTAAACTATTTAGAGGTCACAAGTTAATACCACGCCGTGATCCATGTATTCTAATGCATAACGCATCTTCTTAAAGAAGAAAACAGGCTGGAACATGGACACTGTAAGTGCGTAGGACAATAATAAGTGAACTAAGTAGAGTATAGTGTAATTTACTGTAAAAGTTGTTCCTACCATTTTCCTGCTTTGCTGCAGCTGCGGCCACGTTATCCTTTAAAAAAAAAATTTACCCTCCTACGTTTCCTACCACACTAATTTACCCTATTCCCCTCCTTTGCGGCTCTGGCTATCAGCTTTCACGCCGTGAAATTTATGCGCGGGCAAAGTGGAAACTGAGGTCCTGTTTTGGTTCAAAAAGATGTAAACAAAAATCCTGACCGCTCTCATTTTAAACATGTTTTAAACACCGCACTCACGTCTTGCCTCGATTTGAAGCGAATCGAGAGAGCGCTCGGTAGGGCGGCGCTGGTAACCCTCCCGCAACACTGAATCTCGTGGTTGCGGTCATCATCATCACCATCCTGTTGAGCCAGCCAGCCCCGCAAAACCAGAGAGAGGAGAGCGTGCGTGTGTATGTGTGCGAGCGAGTGAGTGCGTGTTTTCGCGAAAGTGTGTAGTACGAGTTTGTAATAGACAGTTTTAGCAGAGCGTATTTGCGCCTCCGCTCCGGTAAGCCGGCTAGCGGGAGCGCTACTGCGCATGCGCCGAACCGTCAGACGGGAGCGCGTGAGCGGACCGGCACTTCCGTTCCGCTCGCGCGCAGTCCCAGCGGAGCGCGGAACGGCGCGACGAGCGAGGCTCACGCAAGGCATTCTGGTCTCGCGCGCGCGGAGTCGGCAGCGTTCAACAAGGCAGCCGCCTGTTCTGCAGCTGACAGCGAATGTGCCTCGGCCTCCGCGAAAAGCATTGGCGTATGCAACCGCAAACCTAGAAAAAGGTTTCGCACACGAACACGAGGCTCGCCTCATCACGACTACTTTCTGACCTGGCGTTGGCTCGCAACTGTGCTCGATAACAGAAATAAAAAACGACTGCTCAAAAACAACATATGCATTTCACCTTACATCTTATCTACATCTTATAAAATGTTTACGTGCAAAAATATGTATTTATACTGCGACGGAAAATGAAGCTATTCTTTTTTTCCTGTTGCCTAGTTTCACATTTCAACACCAGAGGCTCTTTGTGCAGTTCGCCTCGTTCCCGCTCAGCTAAAAAGAAATTTTATGGCCAACGCTCCGGTTAGGGTGAGCGGGAACCGTGAGCGGAGCGGAGGCGCAATTACGCTCTGCTAAAACTGTCTAATATGCGCGAATCGTGAGCGACAACTGCCACCGCGGGAGCGTGCCTTAGGTTTTCGCCGCCCTCGATACTGCCCTAGAAGCGGGGGTTATGTTTGCACTCACGTTGGTCCGCCAGTAAGTACACCGCACGTTGTTCAAAAACCCTTGCACGTCTTTCCAGTCCGCCACATAGGCACTTGAGTAAACGCCGTAGAGGCCCGCCGTAGACCTACGGGGAGCATGAAAATAAGGGATCGCCAGTGAGCGGGCGCCGAACGTTTAGTCTCTCGGCCGTGCGGCCAATGTTTGTTTGTGCTGGCAAAAGCGGCCCGGCGTTTTGCCGTGAATGCGGTCCCGAAAAGGCGAAGCCTTACAGCGCTATCGCGCGGCGTTTCTTTTTTAGAGAGACTGGAGATATCTAGATGCGCTTTCAACTCACTCTACTGTCGCCGGTTGTTGTTGAGAAGCTCTTTTTTGTTTTTGCAAAAACAAAAATAAAAAGACGCTTGCCTTGTCGGGTGCTTCGTCGCCGGGTATTGGCCGTCAACTTTCTCAACTCGTTCGCGACCGACGGTGTATTTATATAGCTTCGCGCCTGACCCAAATCATCGATGCAGAGATGCTTTTAGCCGGTGTGTTTATGCAAGACCGTGAATGATGCGCGCATTGGAGTTATGGAGGCAGCGAAATCCACAGGCTCGGAACAGTTGCTAGCCGCTGGCGCAGTCCGATTGTGCCGGGATGCGGCGAATAAGAAACAAAAACACACCGGCGCCGGGTTGCTCGCGTCTGAGCGCCTTTTCTGCGGTGGTACAGTGCTTCGCTGATCGCATTTCTCACGTCGTATTTTTTTTTTTCTGCATTCCTTTCAGTGGAGAGACCCTGCACAACAAAGACAACGTTATTCAAGGTGAGGCCTGCGCGATACGTGCTGATGTTATTCCCCTCAACAACCTACCTTCTTTATTGCAAAGTTTTATCTTGTGTTGGTTGGTCTATCGCTTTGACTGAATCCTGAGCTTTGGTGACTCGCTGAAGTCATATTCACACCTTTGAGAAAGAACGAATGTGTGAATATGACCAGCCATGATTAACTGGTGTCGATCAGAAATATGAAATGTTTTTCCTCTAAGGAATAAGTGCTACTGGTGCTGTGGATGATGACATTTCGTGATTTTTTGGTTAGCAAGTTGGCATCTTGGGCGAGTCTCTTCTAGCCAGCCACACTAAAAGGCATCTTTCCATAGCTGGCAGAGTCTGTGCGTGTTAAAATTTACTTGTTAGCCTTTCTTGCGCTTAGCAACAGACCGATTTGCCATGCTTTCTTGGGTTCAAGCAGTGCATTCAGCCCGCTTTGTCTTTTAATGTGCTTAACACGAGTACCAGGGATCATCCATAACTTGTGCTCGCAAGTGTATGTTGACGAGGTGCTGTGGTACTCAGAAGTGCAAAACTTTTTCATGTATGTTGTCTTTGTGCATTGCGTTGCTGCTGTGCATTGCTTTGACATGCAGTTGTAGTGTCCTAGACTCCATGACTGACCTTGTAGTTAGCGTATTGTGATGTGAACTATGCAGTTATTTGTATCAGGTTTTCAGCGGAACAGTTTGCTAAACCACTCTGAACTACTCTAAACATCTGGGTTTATAGGTTTAGAATGGTTTAGGTTGGAGTGACTGGCTTCAGGCCTGTTTTTTTTTTTGAAGTTGCTGAATGTGTTGATATCTTTTAATACATCATAGAGTCCCTAAGCGGCGGACTGAGGGCTAAAAAGGGGGGGGAGGGGGGGGTGGTTATATGTAATGAATCGGGAAACCAGTGATGGAAGTACGTCGAAAAAATCTGCCAAATTTCATGGTAAGTTATTAGTATAAATGAGCATAAATAGTGCAGTCTGAAAAATAATAGGTTTGGTCTAGGGTTTAATGTCTCAAAGTGACTCAAGGTTTAACATCCCTAAGTGACTCACACTGTGAGGGATGGGATAATGAAGGGCTACAAGTGCCTGGGGTTGTTTAACTTGAGTAATGACAGGAAACAGGTACATGTGTTGGAAATATGTACAGCACGGTTTATAAATACAAATATAGCAGTGACAGTTACACGGTACTCGAAGAAAGAATAAGTAATGATTGAGTTTTGATGTTTTTCCTGAAAATTATTAATTAGGGGCATGTTTTAATTGAGTTACGTAGCTGATTCCGAAAGAGGGGAAACCCGAAACAGATCGTTTACATTTTGCAATTCTTATATTGCTAACAGTTCCCTCTGTTCAGTACAACACGCCAATTTTCAATATATCTGGTAAAACATTTCTGAAACTGCGAAACGAAACCTAAACTCAGTTGTGTTGCAAGAGGCAGTCACAGTTATTTCTCAGAAAACTCTCAAGTGAGCTTTGAATGGCTAAAAAAAAGCAATGCAACGACAACTCCATTTGTGAAGTGGCTGAAGTAAGCAGGCACTAGCTTTAAAACATTTCTACAACAACCAAGAAGTAGATATCAACGTTCAAGAGACATTGGTGAAGTCACAGATGCAATGTTGTCCACAGAAACCATCTGAAACTGAGGTGACAAAAGTGGCTAGTTTTTTTACTATTTGCTCACAAATGAAGCTGCGCAAGATGGCCAAATTTGCTGGAAATGATAATGATAGGGTGGTAATTACAGTGAATTCCTCAAGGACAGAATCAGGCCTGCATCGATAGGGTGGTGCATTCTAATGACAAAGAGACCTGTCTCACTGTAAATGCAGCTGTAAATACAGCTTAAAAAGACCAAAGATGGAGATACAGGTGTGGCCATCACCGAACGGTTTTGCAAGTAACTTCTGTGTGCATCGACAGCGATTTTGGGGTCGGATCCCTGAGGTTAAACTTCACCGCCAAACGCTTCAAAATGGTGGCTACCCGTCCTTTTCAGCAAGGATGTCACAAATTTGGATTAACCGGCGAGAAGCATTTTAAATTCAATTTTCTTGATGATGAAAGAGTCTGGACTGACGTGAAAAAAGCCAGAACCAGCCAGAGAATCAACTTTTACTGACGACAGTAGTTGGGCGGAGTCATCCTCACTGTCCCCGTGGGCCTCGAAAAAGCGCCTAGTTGCCCTGTATTGAATGCCGGCACGCTCGTCTTTGTGCGTTGAATAGTATTCCTGAGTTGACCTATGTATAGATGTGACAAGTGGTTAGCTTTCCTAACTAGCCGTACAGTCGTGAAGTTGTCAGCTACGTTGCCATTGTGCAGCTGTTTTGTTGCGTCATCTAACTTGATAGGTGGTTTCATTGTTCTGGAATGTATGACTGGCTGGTTAGCATCTGTTAACGCCTGAATGACTCACTTTTTTTTGTCCGGCTTGCTTCTCCAGTTTTACAGTGATATGAGGGTACTAGTTTAGATCTCGGCACACCTGCAAAAATACGACGAGGAATTAAGCAAAAAACTGCGGCCACCTTTTGCTGAAGACGACTTCATCCAATTTTTGTTGTGATTAAAAATTGATATGATGGCGTTTTCTGGCTATAGTGATGTTCAGCACTGAAAGATGCATTTATGAACACGGTCGCATTTAGGTTGTTGTCGCACAAACCATTTCCGGCTTCTCTGTCACGATATTTCCCAATTGGTCGAGCGGGTCATGACGTCATGAGTACCATGTGACCACTAGTGGACCAATCATGGGGCACCGGCAATTCCGAGGACCCCCATAATTCCGAAGTTGGTCCACCCCCAAAGTTTTGGAATTGGGCCCACCCAGAAAATGAATTAAGGTGGTTTATAGGGTGGATTAAGATGGATTAGTAGGTCCTATATGATGATCCAGTTGGAGGCTAAAACTCTAGAGGCCCGTCTGCGGTGCGATGTCAGTGCACGTTAAAGGACCCCAGGTGGTCGAAATTTCCGGAGCCCTGCGCTACGGCGTCCCTCATAGCCTGAGTTGCCTCGGGACGCGATACCCCCATAAACTAAACTATTAATGCACCTGTTTCACTGATTTTGTTGCTAGGTGGTTGTGCGTTAATCAACAATCTCGAAGTTTGCAACTTGAGCATCGCTAACATTTCTAACCGCAAACAGCACAGCTATCTGTAAACATCCGAATTTTGGTTACCTCGGACCGCTGTTTTTTGGTGTGTGGACGCTATGGGAAGTTTTGCAGCCGGTAATGTCAAAGACACGCTGGTGTGAAAAGCAGTGTCCCCCACGAAGGTAACTGCATGTGGTGCAAATGACTTTGCTGTAGTCTTTTAGATCAGCCAGTCAATGTCATTAAGAGAGCAAGGATCGTGCATTATTAGGTGCGTTGGCAGCGGTTACAGCAGTCATGGCTAGTTGGTGCACCATAAGGGTGAAACAAATAGAGAGCTGCAAAGACAGCAATGAAGGGAGAGATGCAACAAACGCTCTTGGTTTGTTAACTAGAGATGAGCCCTAAAAGTGTGCTGAGTTGGGCTTCTTTGTATGACGCTGAGCCATTTAGATTTTGTTGTTTTAACAGTAGTTTGTAGTTGTGTGTGGCCGAGTTCTCTTTATTTTCGGTCCTTGCTAGGGTTCCGAGTCTTTTCACATTTGAAAAGCCTTGGGGGACGCAAATTCTTTTTATAGTTGCTGGGGACCCCTTTATGTCATTGGTTCTGTCCCTTCCTACCGGACATACATGTACAAATGAGCACGGCTCCTCAAAAGAACTGCCAGGTTCAGTTAATGCATTCATTGCTTCCTGGGTCACCGGTGGGTCACATTGTGTATTCCTGCTGTGTGGAATGAATACCGAGTCGCGCAGTGAAGCTGCGGGACAGTTCAGATTTTTCAAGGACCCTGTATAATTACGCACGCGAATTCACTATTGCCATCTGTTTCCAGCTTCCATAAGTTGACATCATTGGTGGCCCACCAGTGGGTCACAACGCACTGGGATTAGGCCTCCGAAAATCGCTGCCACACTCAATGTGTTAACAGTGACTGGCTGTGTAATGAAAAGAAAGCATGTGAGGGGGGGACTTTCCTTGAAATTATTACCTCCCGTACACCCCTGGTTCTCTTGGCAGTGTTCCTTTCAGGCATGTACTGCCCAGCACCACCCCATACTTGCTCTACTCTGTTACCATGGGCCCCATATCCCCCCACCCCAAAAAAAACATTTCTAACTATTTGCCTAACTGCCAGTAACAAGAGTTCTGCAGAGCCCAGTATTAGGAACCCTGGTGTAAGGTGTGGTAAAGCCAATGCTTTGCCAAAGGCAGTTGAAATGTGGAATGCCTTTCCAAGTGAAGTTCCTAGTTCTCTGAATGTTGATGTGTTTGGAGGAATTTTTGGGCTTTCTTTTGGGGAGAGGGGGGGGCGGATGGCATGTGGTGAAAGTGATGCGATTTGAGTATTATGAGATTGTTATCGCTATTTCACTCCTCTTCTATCATTCGTCCCTTGTCCGTGCTGTTTTGTTTGCGCATGTGATTTGACCTACTCCTGTATATAAGGCTGAGGAAGGCTTACAGTGTCAGTAAATAAACGTATAAATTGAGCTGCACGAGGCTTGCTCTTGCATGCTTGCTCAGTCGATTTCCAGCAACAAACCCCCATTTGTGCCTTCCTTGCGCATCGCTTTCCCCCTCAGGTCAGCTGGATGTGCCCCTGTCGAGCATCGGCCTGGAGCAGGCGGAGCTCCTCGGGAAGCACCTGCAGCAGCAGAAGTTCACCCACGTCTACAGCAGCGACCTGTCACGTGCCAAACAGGTGCGTCCATCGCATTCGCCAGAACCAAGCAGAGAAAGGCACCGTGCAGGTAGCAGAGATGACGGTTGTGAAGTGGTGTCTAACCCCGTAATATGCCGGTTATATTCCGTACAGCGCAAGTAGCAAAAGTTTGTGTAGTTTTTTTTTGCTTCTCAAGATATATATATCCCGATATATATCCCAATGTATAGCTTGGGATATATATCCCGATATATATCTCGGGATATATATTCCAATGTATATCTCGGGATATATATCCCAATATATATCTTAGGATATATATCTCAGCCATTTGTTCACTAATATATATCTCGGCATATATATCCTGGTATATATTAGGCAGGATATATATCTCGAGATATATATTAGTGAGGAAGCGGCTTTTTCTAACATATTTTTTCAAAATTCATGGCCAAAGTGCCAGCAGAGAGACCAACGGCCGGCTGGAGTCTCACCTAATTGCAATAGCTAACCCTAGCGGCGAAGCAGCCTGAAATTTGGGGCTCTACCGCTGCACTAGGCAGCTGGTGAAACAGTTTTTCAATTTTTGTACAGATTTATTGTATGTGACTAAGCATTTGTGTGCATTTTTATCAATTTTTGTACACTCGGATGTTATCATAGTTGTGTAAATTTATTTGCCTTACTGATTGTATTTTTTGCTATAAATTTATTAGCTTTCTACCTTTGTGCAATTAGGGACTACTGATGGCGAAATACTGAAGTTTTTAACTTTTATCCGCTCTTTTTGTTTCCTGGGCATTACACGGTTAACAAAGCCAAATGTACTTTCATCACCAGAACAATGTTTGGCCCTTAGAGTTGTATCTCCCCTTTACATCTTTTTTAAGGCATGGTAAAAGCGATTTCCTGTTGCTTCCACACGTAATTGAACTTTCCATTTCTTTTGCCAGTTGTATGTGGTTCTACTATTATGCAGCTGCTATGGTTATGGCAAAAATTGTTACTAATGGTTTTCTGCATGCTTCATAACCAAGTGAACATTCACTTCCAACTAGAAGTGTCGTCAGATGTTTTGTATGCTACATATTCAATCGAGCCACCACCGTGGCTCAGTGGTTATGGCGCTCGGCTGCTGACCCGAAAGTCGCTGGTTTGGTCCCGGCAGCGGCAGACGAATTTCGATGGAGGCGAAATTCTAGAGGCCCGTGTGCTGTGCGATGTCAGTGCACGTTAGAGAACCCCAGGTGGTCGAAATTTCCGGAGCCCTCCACTACGGCGTCCCCCATAGCCTGAGTTGCTTCGGGACGTTAAACCCCTATAAAGCACAAATTCAGTTGATTCAGTGTATGGAGCTCTTTAGAGAAGATAATGTATTCAATATTTTAACCCAGATACTTTTTTCTCTTAGTGTTTGTGTTTGGTTGGAAAGTTCTGCATTGATGCATCTGTACTTAATTTTGTTCCCTGCTGTGGAGCCTTTAAGTGAAAGTGTGGTCTATTAGGAGCCAGTCATTGACCTAGAGCAGTGCATGCGAAGTGTTGGCGATATTCTGTAGCCCTAAGCAGTGTCTATATTCACCCACTGCGCGCACATTTTTTTTGTCTCCGTCTCCAGACAGCCCTGTCGATCTTGGAGAAGAACCAGGTGACGCCCGGTCCCATTGTTGAAGACCAGCGGCTCCGCGAACGGGTGAGAGAGCTCTGTTGTGAGAGATTAGCACTCACAGGGGGTGTCTAAAAAAATTCAGGGGGCACTTCGGCTCTCTAAAGTGCTGCAAGGCAAAAGCCTTTCCTGGCGCACTGTTTGGCATTGACTGCGAGACTGTTTGTGCTGTACTAGTGCTTCATTTGACAACGCACTTTGACTACACATTACAACTACACATTTTGAGTGCTTCTTTAGCATGACTCTCTCTCTGCTTCGATGAGTTTGGTTCGCAGTAATGAGGCATGTAATGAGGTCACCCACGGACGCCTTACGCCCCCTGTCGGAGTGGACGACAACTATTTTATTAGTTGTTGTCTGCTCTGAAAGGGGGCGTCAGGCATCTGTGGGTGACCACATTACTTCTACTCCGTGCACTCTGATGTCACCACCATTTCGACCAATCGAAAAGCGGGACACCTCTGCTGACAACCTTCTGTCGACAACGATGAGGCATTAAAGGCTTTTGCCTTAATATGTCTATGTGCAGAAAACTACAAGGCACCTATGCTATTGCAGGAAGGTGTATGATAGCTACGGCTCGGTGCTCGTTGGATAATTCTCTCAGAACTAACCAGTTCATTGGTCACATGCCTGAACTCTACACAAACTGCACCTGGCAGAGACAATCCTGGATGAGTAGAAGTCAGACAAGCCCCAAAAACATTTTATTGAACTGATTTTATGCTGCCTTCATATTGGTTACAAATGCCGTACATACCTTTTTATGCTCATGCAACAAGGGAAGCCTCTCCATGAACTCCGCGGAGACATGATCGCAATAAACCGCATTTTGTTTTTGTCTACACATCTAGAGAAAGAATGATAAAAACATTTCACTGTACTTCATGATGAACACGTTCGTTCCCAACCCAGCTCGCTATTTGAAGAAAATGCAGTTGTTGATCTGTTGCGAGTCATTAAGTTCCTAAAAGATGGAAATGATCAGGCAACCTTAAACTTTTTAAAAAGTTCTTGTCCTTCAGCACAACAGAGAGATGTTTTTAATTGTGTGTCTGAAGCATAATGCTGCTTATACACCACAAACCTAACACGGCAGGACCAGGGCTGAAGTTCGTTAGCAGGTGTTTGATTGAAATGATGTCGAAGCTGTGAGAACTGGCCAGAAATAAAGGTATCACTCCAGCAGGGCTGTGCAGTTGTTTTTGCCAGTGTCGAAAAAGCGGAGATCCGACGTACATTTGTGTTTAGCCTGCGGAATTCCATGATACTCGATTCCCACCATTCTAATGACTTGCATCTTGCTGTTAGCACAATGATTTCCTTTGATGTAACAGGTGGGCCAAGGAAAACACATTTCTTTTCGAAGCGTTCCGTGATTGAAGTCCTAATGGATATGATGGCGCAGTAGCTGTAATGAAACAAATTGAGCAGCCTCTTGACTTCACTATAGCAGGATTTAACTTTGCAACTTCTTCGAAGGAAAGATTCGTGGCACAAAACATGAGCTGCTGACAGCTGTGCAAGAAACACATCTGATATGTGGAGTGCTCGCTTGTTGGTGCTGAGCCTTTTCTCACAGTCACGGGACTGACTGCAAGGACATGTTGTGCTCTTTCTTGCACTTGGCTGGGCTTTTTTTCTGTGACCAAAAACGGTGGGCATCTACTTCAGGTGTATTTTGACTGAGGAGGGGTTGCAGTTGAGTTTGTTTTGTTGCTCGGAGAAACAAGATGCTTGAAATTTTGCAAACATTCACCAAGGGTGGCAGAGTATGGGATCGTGATGTGAACTTTGTTATCATGTAAAGAGTTGCAATTTTCACGCAAAACAGAGTGACTGCAGACAGTGGAAAGGCAGGGATGCACAAGTGGAAGGGTGGAGGTAAAGGGACAATACATGGGAACAAGGCAGGACGGAGTGAAGGTAAAGAGCAGACGCTGGAGGGCACACACAAAACACTTATGAGCAGTTTGTAAGACCGTCTAACCTGTTTGTGACGCAAGACCTAAGGTTAATGGAAAGGCTTGAAGTTCAATTATCAGCACAGCGCAATGAGTCATGGCAAAAAAAAAAAATTAGATGTAACTTTAAGATACAGGAAGAGAGCATAATTTATGAGTGAACAAACGCGAATTAAGGACATCCTAGTCGAAATAGAGAAGAAACCGGTCCGGGCAGGGCATGTACCGTATTTACTCTCATAATGATGGTACCCCAAAATTTTGTTGGCAAAATTCAATATTTTTTATTCCCCACGTGATGATTGCAACCCGAACTTGCCGCTGCAATTTGTCAACGATGTCGAGTCTAGCCGGCGATGACCGTACTTGCTGTCTGTCTGACAGATGGCATGTGCAGATGACCATCTTGCTCTGTCAGCATTGCAGCGGCAGCCGCCTGTTGGCGGACCTGCAGTCACATGGGCGGATACCAAACTTAACTGTGGTTATATCAAATCACGGTTCACTGTTGCAAGCCTCGCCACTGTTCTGGGTTGCGGTGCAACAAACGAAGTGACGTGTTGATCCGGCTAAACTTTCTTGTTCTCGTAAATAATAAGCCCTGGGATACGGGAACGTCATAAATGAATCCTCCTTGAGGATTGCTGGCCTGTACCGAGTTGCTGGCAGGAGTAATAACTGCGATACAAGCTAGTCTTACATTCGCCGCCTCGTAACAGCTGCCGCCTGTAGGGTTCGGCACGCTGCCACCTCTTTTTGTACATGTGTTACGAACATTCCGCGAGAGGGCAGTGGCCTAGGCTGCGCGTCCCGTTTTGTTTTGTTTTGTTTTAGTGCGTGCCGTTTGAAGGGGAGGAGCAGTTCAAACGCCCATGCTCTTCGGTGGGTCTCCCCGTTCGTCCTTGCGTTTATCCTTGCCACTCCAGACGGCGGGGCTCTCTGCCGGCATCGACCTTGGGCCCCTGTCCCCCGACTCCCCGACTTCCCGGAATCCTGCCTCCCGGGGGGGGGGAGAAGCCGCCGGCCATAAACAAGCGAGAGAGGTCTGGGTTTCGTCGCGTTAAGCGACTTGCTGTGTACTGGCCAGCACGGTTAGGAACCGAAAGTGTCCGTTAGCCCCAGACATCTGGCGCGCATCCGGTCCACTTGGCGGAGGATTGCGCAACCACTTAGGGAGGAATTTCGGGGTGAGGGAAAAGACCCTGACATCAGTTCTTAGCTTTCCTATTCGTTAAAACTGATGTCAGACGGGAAGCTGTAGCACAGTTTATTTTTGCGTATGGAAAGGGGCCCGGGTAGATCGGTGTGAACTCGTGAAGAGACCCGTGCCTGAGGGCTTTTGGCTCTAGCTACTCGTAGCTGTCAGGCGCTTGGTCGGGCCGAGCGCGGAGGTAGCGGCCGTTGGGAGCTGGTGCAAGGCGCGCCGTTCGACTGTTGGGACGTGGTGTCCCTCGCCTCTGTGCAGGCGGTCGGCTAGGCCGGCCGCGATAGTTTGGCCGTACTGAATCTTGTACCCATCTGTAAATAGCCTGTATAAAAGTTCTTCGTTTCTCCCTGAATCGATTCGCCTGGAAGTCACTTCATCGAGAAGCCCTTCAAGTGGTGCATCCAATTGCTGGAAACCTCCGGACCAACACCACCGGCACAACTTTACTCCACCGTTGCGGCGCGAGTGACTCGTTCTGCTTGCACTCCAGCTCCGCTGCTAAGGCATCGCTGAAATCGATCATATATATCTCTTTTAATATGAAACAATTAGGTTGTCAGTAAGGCAACACCATAAGTAGAACATTCATTATAGCATTGGTCAGTTCAAAAGTGCTGTCCACTGTGGCTTTGATATGAAACAAGTTAGGCCTAGCGAAGACTAGGGAGTACAAAACGCCATCATCTGCCACGCTCGTGGGCGGCACCATTGCGGTAAGTGCGCGGAATCCGGTGCTCTGAGCGTTGCGAATGTGTCACCTAAGTACATCAACGATGCGGCAGGGACCGGACATTTTTCGGCTTAACGGCGATAAAATGCGTAGCTTGAGCGCCCCGGGATGTTGCTGTTGCTGCGCCTTTGGACGAGATCGAAGGCTGCATAAAAGCGCTGCCGCACAGCACTACACACACTGCCTATTTTGATGCGTTGCTCTTGAAACACGATTCAGTGCAAAGAAATTGCGTTCTTGAAGCGGGCCAGCTCGTGTGCTTTTCGCACTCTACGTTATCTGTTAACGACGTAAGCTGAGATCGCCGAGCTCGGTTCGCGATAACTGCGTTTAGCGGCGTAACCGTGTGTAGCACGCCTGTGTGACAAGGGTTGTCTGCCTGCAACTTGTTTGTGTTTTCGGTGCTCAAAAGTTTGTTGTAAAAAATTTACTCCGCATAATGATCGCACCCCTAAATTTGCGTCAATTTTTTTTTTAAAAAGTGTGATCATTATGTGAGTAAATAACGTACTACAAAGGCAATATGACCGATAGTTTTTAAGGGGAATGGAGGGTATTCCAAGAGAAGGCAAGTATGGCAGATTGTGTGGAGGAGATTAGATTACAAAATTTGTTGGCACAGCTGGCATAGGACAGGGCTTATGGGAAAGGCATTTGTCCTGTAATAGATGTTGTTGCACTGGCGATGATGACAAATGCCTGTCAGTAAATTTGAGGCTGTGCCACATTGGTGGCATGGCTTTTGGCACCTTGCTGCCAATTCGACAAAGGAAAGGTCCTGCACTTTTGGAGGTATTGGTGAGCACTATCAAAATACGGAAAAGGGACGAACACACATGACGAAGCGCTTTCTAACAACTGTTTAATCTCTGAAGAAACATGACTATACACACATATTGACGTCATATACACAGAAGAGGGAGGAGCGCATGGCGCTGATGAGAATGAAGAAAAAGGAAAAACAGGAAAAAAGAAACGGGAAAACGATCGACATGTGCGCTTACAACAGCCGAAGATCACTATTCTTGAGGTAGGTTAATTCAGTTCCCCCTAACATCACTGAAGTCGAGCTGCTGCATTGCTTATTGCTTGCCTTCAGTGATGTTAGGGGGAACTGAATTAACCTACCTCAAGAATAGTAATCTTCGGCTGTTGTAAGCGCACGTGTTGATGGTTTTCTTGTTTTTTGTTTTTTCCATTTCCTTCATTCTTGTCAGCGTTGTGCACTCCTCCCTCTTCTGTGTATGATATGACGTCAGTATGTGTATATACTCAAGTTTCTTCAGAGATAAAACAGTTGTTAGAAAGCGCTTCATCCTGCGTGTTCGTCCCTTTTCCGTATTTCGGTAGCGCTCACCAATACCTTCAAAAATGTATTTCCAACTAGCCCCAGTAATAGCTCTTTTGCCCTGCATTTGTGACTCACATGATTTCGCTGCATTTTTTTTTTTTTCCCAGGACCTGTTGTCTTTCTGAGAACTCGATATTGAATAGATTTATTACTGGGCGAATGGAAAAAATGGGCCAGGTGGAGCACTGACCCAACGTTGTGACGTTTTTGTGTGCAGAAATTTGGCTCAGTGGAAGGCCGCAGCTTCTGCTACCTGAAGGAGGCCTCCAACAAGGCCAATCAGTCGGTGGGCTCGTACACCCCGCCGGGCGCCGAGACACTAGCCCAGGTGAGAGTCCCCCACTCCACTCCCACTCCACCCCCACATTCTGGTCTGGTTATGGGGGGACACCGAGAGCAAATCAAGCCTGTGTTGATAGATTTCTACATTCTGATGACAAAAAGAATTGCGAGGACAGAGGACACTTTGGCAACTAAAGTGTTGAGAGGCGAAAGCCAAGGACACTATGCCGTGACAACTTCCGGCGGATGCGACGTCGCACCGTTCCCGTGGCTGTATCGATACCCAAATTGTACATCTTCCGGGGATCTTAAGTGTTCATTATGCGGAAATACACATTTTTCTATCTAATTTGACACAAATTTGACGTTTTTCCAACCATTCTGACAATTTTCACTATGCTGTGACGACTTCCGGTGGATGCGACGTCACACCGTTCCCGTGGCTATATCGATACCCAAATTGTGCATCTTTCTGGGATCTTAAGTGTTAATTACGCTTAATTACACATTTGTTCGCCTAATTTGACACAAATTCGACGTTTTTCTGACCATTCTGTGACAATTTTCACAATGCCTTGACGACTTCCGGTGGATGTTACGTCACACCGTTCCCGTGGCTATATAAAAATACCCAAATTATTCATCTTCCGGGATCTTATATGTTAATTGCGCTTAATTACACATTTTTCCATCTAATTGGACACAGATCTGACGTTTCCCTAACCATTCTGTGATAATTTTCACTATGCCATGACGACTTCCAATGGATGTGATGTCGCACCTTTTCCGTGCCTATATCAACATCCGCGCTATTTCGATGCAATTTCTACATTTTTGCCTATAATTAATTAAATAATTAATCTACTGTCATCAAACTTTGCTTCTGAGTTCATTTTGGCCTCCTCTATATGAAGCAACCATTGGTTTTCTTCTATCTTTTTTAGTTCCTGAGTTAAACGCGTGTGACACGCTTTGCTAACGGACGACAGTATGAGCCATTAAAGGCATTCGCCTTAAAACACTACTGTCCCTGAAAACACTGTATATTCACATACCAACTTTTTGGACTCTGGGGGGTCCAAGGGAGACAGCAAAAATGTCTGAAAAATATCAGGTAGTCCGAAAAAATCAGATTTCGCCCCCGAAAAAAATCGCTTCAACTGCTAATTGTCAGTGTGATGATGGAAGGGGCCAGTAATATGGTGCGCATTCTGAAGCTTCACATGACTCTAAATGGTGCTGTACGTCACATCGTGTATACAGGTGGCGATCACTTTCGTGAGCCTGGCATTCAATCACTGTACTGCTGTTGGAAAGTGGCGAACGAACTAAGTCGACTGAGTTCATACGCATAAGTGAACCCACTGCTGTGGGAACTTCGCTGCTTGCCTAGAACGAAAAGGTGAAAGTAGGAAAGCACGCGTGCCATCAGCATTGGCCTTCGTGAAGATCTAGCAGTTACAGCCAAAAAAACCAACATCGGAACCGGCTATATGTTACTGTGTACACTCTCTGGTAACTTGCATATTATGTGAGGAGTTTACCAGTCATCGAAACATTGGATATTGCCGGTGTCGCAATAGCTAATTCACGACCACAGTGCATCATTTTGTTGCGGGTACTCGCTTCTTGCTTTGAAGAGTGCCACCATATTCTTCTGCTGGCCGTATCCGTGGAGCTGTATGCTTTCCACACACACTGCTACTGCCTCTTTGCATATTCAGGATGAAAGGACTTGGCAGAGACAGTTCTGCGGACTGTTGACGATTATTCCAGTTGCTGCAGCAGAGGACATCCGCGAACACTGCGTGCTCTTAAGGGAGGAGTCTTGAAAAGAAAATTTTATTAATCTAGATATCGTAATGAAATTTTCAGGCCACATGTATTTTTGTGTGCTGATTTTAGACATGTCATTTAATTTCGTGTATAACAATTCCTTGAGCACTTGTGCAATTTTTATGCAAGTATTTTGGGAACAGTTTTGAAGAAAATTTGCTGCAGGAAACTCGCTGAAATGTATGCCATTGGGTTCTCTTGACACCAAGGAATGCAATAAGGGTAAAATTGTCTTCCTGCCTATCATAGAACTTGAGTTATAGGGTACTGAAGCTGCCACTTCAGAAACAGGAATACACACTTTTCTTCTCATTTCTGAAGCGACAACTTCAAAATTCTATAACTGAAGTTCTATAATAGTCAGGATGATAATTTACCCTTATTGCATTCCTTGGTGTCAAGAGAACCCACTGGCATGCATTTCAGCGAGTTTCCTGTAGCAAATTTTCTGCAAAACTTTTCCCAAAATACTTGCATAAAAATTGCACAAGTGCTCAAGGAATTGTTTTACAGAAAATTAAATGACATATCTAGAATCAGCGCACAAAAATACATGGGATCTGAAAATTTTATAACTGCGACTTCATTAATAAAAATTTTTTTTTCAAGACCAGGGTCCCACATGCACAAAGTTCCTGCACATGGAAAACATCAGCCCCACCATTTAACATTTCTGTGCACCATGTAACAATTTGATTCAAAAATAAATATTTTTTCACCGAAAAAGTATATTTAGGTCGGAGAGGTTCATTAGTTTTCCAACGGAACATACAAATGGCCACTCTTATATGTGCATGTACACCATTTCTTGCAAACTGTCAAAATTAACACCCCAGGAATTGTGAAATCATTCTCTTTTTCAAAGGTGCCACGTAGAAATGGGAAAAAAAAAATTTATAGCAGTACCTGTGATGCAATGCACCTGCAAGAAACCGGCAGAGGACAGGCTACAAATTGTAGCTCGCTGTTTTGAAAAACTTTATTTTCTGCGTTCTCTAGTTGGCATAAAAATGCGCCATATTTGCAATATGAAGGGCCCTGACTTCACCTGAAACAAAGCAATCAATGATATACTCCATTCCATACATGCAGTGTTGTGGAGACTGCAGAAATAGTGCGCCCAGAAAATCATATTACTCCGCAACGCATCATTCCTTCTTCTCGAGGCCTCAGTGAGTGTTTGGGCAAAAAAACGATATAGAATGAAGAGCCAGCATTGGGAATCACAATCGAATCTGTGAGGTCCCTCTGGCTGTAATTCTCACTGAGTGTGCACTATTTTTTAGGTGGGATGAAGTCGGAGCGATTTGCCCTGCCAGCCACATACCTTATAAATGCATGTAAGGGCCGCGCCCTGTTTTCCTGGAGGAAATATTGAAAAAAAAAATCTGTGGCTTAGCTTGGTTAAGCCCGGTAATTACGAAAGCAATATCCGTGCCTACGCCATGGTTCAGCTGGTAGTGTAGCTGGTGGTGGTGCTTGTGGTTAGACTTGTGGTGATGCATCGGTTATACAATGCAATCCAAACCAATGCATTCCAATCCAAAGCAATCCAATTCATTCCAATCCAATGCAATCCAGTCCAAACCAATCCAATGCACTCCAATCCATTCCAATTCATTCCAATCCAATTCAATCCACTGCACTCCAATGCAATCCACTCCAATCCATTCGAATCCAATTCATTTCACTTAACCCAATCCAATGTAATCTAATCAAATCTAATCCAGTCCAATGTAATGCAATCAAGGTCAAATGAAGGTCAATGGTGGTCACCGCCGGGGCGCGATGGTGGCCACCGGCCGCGGCACGCAATGGCGTGAAAGTGCAAGTAGTATTGCTTTCGCAATAAAAAGATCCATGTTAGGCCGCACCCAAACCTTCAACAACCCATGTGCCAATACCCTTCGAAATGCACGCGCCGTGGCCTTGGCGATCAGCTCCGGCTGCTAGCAATGTTGCACTTGATCACGCCACGCACGCGCACAGGAGCTTCCAAGTGCCACCCACGGATGGCGCTGGAGGCCGCGTGTCATCATCATCATCTTCCTCCGCCATGAGATCCTACTATCCATATTGGCATCAGTATCGCCAGCTCCAGCTTTTTGTTGTCAAAGGCACAGGAGAGAGAGAGAGAAATAACTTTTATTTTTAATAGGGGTGTGCGAATATCAAATTTTTCGAATATGAATCGAATACGAATACTTACCGTAAAATTCCGAGCAAGCGCCCCCTCACCAGCAAGTCGAAATCACTGGCAAAGTAGGGGGGGGGCACTATCCCGGAACAGCGCCGAAATTCAAGATGGCGGCGACATTTTTCCGCCAGGAAAAAAAAACGCAGTGCACATGGGTTTAAAATTTTATTTAGCTCCAGCAACATGAACTTTATTGAGCGAAAGATTGCTAGGTCAGTTACTCTCGAAACCATCAAAAGAATCCTCCGAGTCAGTCGCAAAAAAAAGTTCATAACATTCCGCTCGAAGCGCACCCCGGTCTTCTGGTGCCACGGCTCCAACGTCTGCCAATCGGCCATGCAGGTCGCCGTCCTCCGAGCCATCGAGTGCGTTAGTAATTCCGCATCCCTTGAAGGAGCGTGCCACAGTCTCCTCAGGTACAGCAGCCCATGCCTCGGCAACAAAATCAAGAACATGCTGGCGCGACGGCTTCTTCAGGTTTCCTTTGGGCGTCCTCTCTTCTTCGCGCATATATTCTTCCCACAAACGTCGTAGGGTGGACTTGAAAGGCTTGTTCCAATAAACGTCAGCTGGCTCCAAGATGCTAGTGCACCCCGCAGGCACATAGAGCACATCGGTATCGCGCTCCTCGAAAGCACTCTTGGCAGCTTCTGTTTTATGGATGGGCGCCTGGTCCAGTACCAGTAAGCGGCGCACGTCATCGACGTTTGGGCCCCATGTGGGTCCCATGTGTCGTTCGCGGGTGCGAACGACACATGGGAACGAGCATGGATGGGAACGAGCATGCGAATGGCTTGAAAAGCAGGATTGGATTGGACTGGATTCTTGGACTGGACGGGGTAGACCAGTGTTGCTTGGGTGCGGTGCGTGATAACGGCCGGGGGAGGGGGCGCTTTCCCGGAACGGCGCGGAAATGTGAAATTGACAGTGATTTTAGGGGGGGCCCTTGCATGGGTGGGGGCGCTTGTTCGGAATTTTACGGTAGTTCCGAATATCGAATCGAATGTCGAATAATCAAGGAAAGACGCATTTAACCACTGCAAAACATTTATTTGAGCATCCAAGAACCTCACAGTTCAACTATCAATAAGTAAATGAACACAAAAGGTGTGTGTGGCTGCACCGAAAGTATCAAAGTCTAGAACATTATTCTTAGAAGAGTGGAATTTTCACAGAAAATGGCTAGTACTCAGCACTGATTGAATCTAGCATGCCATAAGCGCAAAAGCGTGTTACTGGGATGAACATTAAAGGTTGTCGCGAAGGAAAACCACATGGTCAGGCAGGAGTCGTTCCCTTCTAGCTGAAACGACTTCTCCAGAGACAGAAAATGCCCTCTCACTTGGCACTGAAGTGGCAGGTATTGCAAGGTACTTTGTGCACAGCTTTGACTATACCAGCTTTGCAGGTATAGCCACAAAGAAGCTCACAAGCACAGTCAGCTACGGCATGGTCCAACATCACGCATGGCTCTGGACGCCCCCATGTTGTTATGTCTATGTCGATTGGACTTGCGCACCGAAATGTACGCCGGTGCTCGCAATAAAATATTCGGCTAAATACGAATATTCGCATGAGATCGAATAATCGAAACAATACGAATACTTAGATTTCGAATCGAATACGAATAGCAAAAATGTAATATTCGAATTATATTCGAAAATTTCGAATTATGTTCGAAAATTTCGAATATTCGCACACCCCTAATTTTTAACTTTTATTTGCACCCATCAAAAATGACGGAGAAGAGAAGGGTTTAGCCTAAACCCCCATTCATTCTCCTAACCGTCGGCTGGAATCCCTTGGGACTCAGCACCGGTCAGGATGAGACCGATGACTTTGCGTTGCTCTTCTGCTTTCTAGTTGAGTAATAAGGTCTCCCAGGATTCTACTTTCTGTTCGGGTCATTATAGGAAGGGTAGGGCCAGACCATGTGGACTAGATCTGCTATGTTATTGCAGTGCGTACATCTAGGACTAAAGACTTCCGGATGCCATTTACTGTACAGTTGGGAATTTCGGTAGCGTATTAGCATGTTGGTTCACCGTTGTTGTGACTTTCGGGTGCTGCCATCGAGCGTTGCAATTTTACCACGATGGGCAAGCCTCATAAGGGGCGAAGAGGGTCTCAGAAATAAATTTTTATTAATGTAGTCACAACTGTGAAATCCTCAGGGAACATGCATTTTTGAGCGCCGATTCCAAATACTTCATTAAATTTTATGTACAAGTCCTTGTGCACTTATGCAATCCATTGGGTAACTTTTGCCAAGAGTTTGGAAGAAATTCTACTGCAGGGAACTTGTTAGATTTCATGCCATTGGTTTCTCTTGACATCAAGCTGTGCAATAAGGGTAAAATTATCATCCTGCCTGTTATAGAAGGTGAGTTATAGGATTTTGAAATCATCATTTGCTTCCCGTTTGTGAACTGGCAAATTCAAAACCCTGTAATTCAATTTCTATAATAATTTTGCCCTTATTGCATAGTTTGATGTCAAGACAAGCCAATGGCATGTATCCTAGCAAGTTTCCTGCAGCAGCTTTTGTTGAAAGCCCTTGGCAAAAATTCATCACTTCTTATAAAAGGCCACAAGGACTTCTTTTACATAAAATTAAATTATATATCTGGAATCAGCATGCAAAAATACATGTTTCTTGAAGATTGCATTATTGTGACTTCATTAACAAAAATTTTTTTTCTAAGATCAGCTACATGGCTGGGATTTTGCTCTCTAACACGGCAGGCGTGCGGTGGGCAGGAAATTTGACACGGGCGAGAAGTGTTTCCGATGATGGTGCAACCAAAAGGATGCAGCGAGGAACACAAACTGCAAAAAGCGCGCTTTGCGAGCGAGTCATGCGAGTTTCCCGAACAGGAAGAAAAGCTGCTCTGCTATGTCTAGTACACAGTAGCAATGTGATGGAAGTGCGGAACAACTACTACGCGTTGACAACGGACACGCTGCGCGACTTTTTGCGGGTTGAACATGCACCAAGAGCACAGCACCAGCTCGGAGTCCAAAGACTCTGCGAGTGAAGATTGAATATAGAATAGATGCCGCTCATTCCCTGATTGGTGTCTTCTTACTTTTTTTGCATTGTGTGTATGGGTCGCACCCTGCACCCTAAAAAGTGGCCCTCGTATCTGGAAAAAAAAGTGCTGCCTTTACACGCGTTTATACGGTGTAAACGCGTGTTATCCCGCATGTCAAAACCCCTCTATGGTCGCTGGCACTTTTTTTAACAGCGCTGCTGCCTTTTTCTCCCACATCCATGTATGGCTTTCCCAGTTCTGATTCCCACCTTTTGCCAGTAGCCATCATCCATTTTGTATCTGCACGTATCCGTGCCTCGGCTCGCCTCAGTTGCCTCTGTGCAGTGTATTTCACCATTGAAACAGACCTTTTATCATTGAGCTGCTACACTGTTTCTAGGCCCATAGCAAAGTAATCGGCTTGTTTCTTGCTCGGTTGGTGATATAGATATGACAACCGCAGAAAACCGCGCTGCTATGCGAGGAGAGGGCGAAAGCTCGGGCGATGGCACCGGCATATGTGGAGCTGTCAAAGTAACCGCAAGAGACGGTTGCTATAAAGTGATGACCACACTTGGCAAATGTGTAGTGTGGTATGCATATGGGTGCCAAAGTAATTGATCGTTACATTTCTTTCGTGGCATGATGTCAACCTTAAATCTTCCAACGTCAAGCCACAGGGTCACACAGAGCACTGCCTCTCATGGGTTGAGTGGATGCAAGCCGCTCCTTTTTCCGTGCTGTCTCTGAATTGTTGCACACTCTTACTGTTGAGATTACTTCGCTTACAGGGTCTGCCTGAATGCTTTCTTTACCTCCTGACGTGTGTTTGCCGCGCAGGTCCGGCAACGAGCAGTCGCCTTCTTCGACGACCTCTGCCAGCTGCTGCGCGGAGCGCCCCCTACCGAGGACCTGGAGAACCTGAGCCCCAGCAAGCGCAAGCGCGAAGACCAACCCCCGCTGAGCAGCTCGCCTCCCGCCTTCCTGCCTTCCCACAATTCTCCGGCGTCAGCAACGACGACGCCCACGTTCGCCGACGACTTCATCCGTGCCGCGCTCAGCTCCGGCGCCTCCGTGGCGGCGGTGAGCGCGGACGACGGCAGCGTCGCCGCCGATCCGGCGCCCAACGTCTCCCTCTCGCCGCTCGTGGAACAGTGGCCCCCGGACCCGCCCCGCAAGCTGTCCGCGTGCAGCTCGTCCGACGACGGCGACGTGGCGGGAAGTGGCGGAGGGGCGTTGCTCGCCAGTGTCCTGGTGGTGAGCCACGGAGCCCTCCTCCGCGAGATGGTGCGGCACCTGGTCGAAGACCTGGGCTGCTGTGTGCCGGGCGGCCGCTGCCAGGCGCTCCGCATCAGCCCCAACGCGGGCATCTCCAAGTTCACCGTGTCGGGACCGCGCGACCGGCCCCGCGTGGTCTGCCACCTGATCCATGACCGGCAGCACCTGATGGGCGGCAGCGCGTGTCCCTTCCTTGGTCAAAGCGGGGGTGGGGCGGAAGTTCGACGCGACTCTTCAACGCCCCGACGGCGAGAGCCACAGCCCGCGGGCCTGTCAGCGGACGCGACTGCGCTCTAGTTGTGGGGAGATGGGAAGTGGGACTGTTGCGAAGCCCGGTGGTCTGTCTCGCTGTGATGGTGCAACACTGTGGGAGCTGGAGCTGGCATGAACTAAACGGGCATCATCGAATTTAAAGTACGTAGATACATTACTCCTCCGTAAAACGCCTCCGTAAAACGGAGAGTTGAGCTAGTGGGTACATTCTGCTGGGAAAAAAACAGCCCTGAGACGAGGGACAAAGAAAGAATAAGACAACAGGACCGGCGCTGACTATCAACTGAAAGTTTATTAGAAACAACACGCAATATATACTCCATCGTGCGTGAGCACCTCCTCTGTAACAGTTCATGACTGTGAACGGAACTATCTTGGTTCAGGTGATTGATGTATCACTATGGCTTTTGGTGTTGCCATGCGCTCTTGGTTGTTGATGGAGTATATATTGCGTGTTGTTTCTAATAAACTTTTAGTTGACAGTCAGCGCCGGTCCTGTTGTCTTCTTCTTTCTTTGTCCCTCGTCTCAGCGTGGTTTTTTCCCCAGTAGATACATTACCACTACCATGTTTACTCCGGTTAGCCACTACCTACATTTGTGTGCGGATGAAGCCAAAATAAGAGGGCCTGTTCTGAAAATCGGAGCTAGAGCTAGCTTAAAGCAAGGGATCAGGGAATTTTAAGTAGTGCATGTTATTTAAACATGTCACTTCTATTACTATTACTCGTGTTGAGCACTGCCTGAATTTGCATACAGGTGGAATCGGTGTGAAAGGTGCAATACGAGCACGTGCCGATTTGGGGTGATTTCTTGTCTCGGGCTGTGCCTCCATTTTTGAAAAGTGCAACAGTTTCAAAAACTGCACTGCTCTTTGAAACAGCACCTCAGCGTGAATAGCTGGCATATTGGTATAGAGCAGCTATAACTGCTTAGTCAACCTGCATCTTTGTGCCTACTTGTTCCCTTTTATATTGCTTCAATCTGTACAGTCCTTGTGTGCAGTGAACATTGGGTGGCCACATTTGCAGTAATTCTTACGGTATACGGCAATTGGTCAAATGTTTAGGGGAATCCCCCAAGGTGGAGTAGATTTGTAATAAGGGAGTAATTACTCATTGACATCCACCCGAGCACAGCCATACGGCTACAAAGGAAAGCTATGCAGCTTTCTCAGAAACTTCCTAGTTAAAGAAAAATTCGTCCTGGTCTGGGGTTCGAACCCGGGACCACCGCTTCACCGGAGGAGTCGCTCTACCTGGTCCGGGTTCGAACCCCAGGTTCAGGGTTCGAACCTCGGACCAGGACGAATTTTTCTTTAACTACGAAGTTTCTGAGAAAGCTGTATAACTTTCCTTTGTAGCCGTATAGATGCGCTCGGGTAGACGTCAATGAGTAATTACTCCCTTATTATACGACAATACGAATACGTTATAGTGCCAGCCATTGAGCATGAGCCTTGCCCAGGGACTGACCGGTCACATACAGTTTTAGCCGTCAAACATCTTTGCAAATTTCGTTGCCGATCAGTCATGGTCACGCCATAGCTCCCGCAGCTGTGCACGGTTTCGGCGAGACAGCATGTGGCTGGGTGGGAGACTGTTGTGGTCTGTGTCGCCGCCTTTGTGCGAGCTGCGCGGTTTTTCTACGTTTTACTCTTTTTTTTTTCCCTTCCTGTCCGTGTGAGCGTCACGTGGAAGCAGTATTTTGCACCTTGTAAGTGTGGACTTCGAGACGTCGGAAGTGAAAGAAGCGTGCAAGGCAGTGTGGGTGTGGTGCTGTGTTCTGCCTCTCACCCCCTTGACCACCCCACCCCTTCTTTTCTTTTTTTTTGTGCTGGGAACGTTGTCGACAAAACGGAGTGCGTCGTCTTCTCGAGCATCGACAGTGGCTAGCTGATGTCACAATCAGCAAGAAACCAAGACCAAGCCATGAAGCTTTTGTGATCGATTGTGCCGGTATATTTTTTTTTTTTAAGGACTGGTCTGACAATCATGGCTGCCATCTCTATGTTCGTGGCCGGTGGTACTCGGCTCTCAAATTTCCTGGTGTGTGTGGCATCCAAAGCAAGTAACGTCGAGGTGTCATATTTTCTAAGCGGGGTTAGCATCGATTTGCAAAGGGTGCAAAAAACATGCGGAAAAGTTTTTGCGAAAGTTGCGTGTCGCTGTTCCCAACGACCTTCCTTTGACTTTGAATTCCTCCTTTAGTCTCACCGCAGCATGGATGTTGCGTGTATCTTTCTCTCTCTGTGTTTGTGGAGGAGTTGGGAAAGGCCCTTTCATTTTGTGGGCCTTCGCCAGCTCCTGAACTCTTGGACAGCGCTTTTTGCGGAAGAATGGCGTTTGTCTGAAATTTTTGAGCACCACGAGTAATTGGAAGCACTCATTTCTTTCCTCGGTTGCAATCAGCGCCAATTCCAACTGACGCTTTTCATTGGCATGTAGTGCCAATTCAGTCACACGACATTTCATGAAACAAAGGGTAGTCGCTGAAGGTGATGTGAAACTGGTTGGGAAGTCTTTTTAACTCATTCTGGGTTGCTTGGCTTCACTTGGCTTAGGCCTTATGCTTGTGGAGCACACCTTAACACAGGTTAGTGGGATTAAGCTCGCAAAGTGGAAATCGCACTTGCTTGGTGATATTTCCTTGTTGGCCTCGCTGCCAGGACTTGTTAACAATTGCACTCAGTTTTTACGGTGAAAGGAACAAGTTTTGGTGAATTGAACCTCACTGTGTTCCGTGCTTCTGCAGTTTTTGTGATCTTTTTCTTTTGGAAAGGTTTGGTCGCAGCTGTTTGTTCCCTTGGTGTCAAATGTGTTTTTAAGCAGTGGTGCCAATGCTTTTCTGTCTTCTTTTTCTTCACTTGATCTCATCGCTAAGGGAATATGTGTGGATTCCTGTCCTGCCATTTGCGTCCTGTGCAAAAGCGTCAACAAAATTCTCTTTCAGCTCAGTGCCTGTGGTGCTCAGCTGCTAACTCGAAAGACGCGGGTTCGATCCCGGCTGCGGTGGTCGCATTTTAATGGAGACGAAGTGCTAGAGACCTATGTACTGTGCGATGTCGGTGCGCGTTGAAAAATCCAAGGTAGTCGAAATTATTCGGAGCTCCACCTCGTAGCCTGTGTTGCTTTGGGATGCTAAACTTCATAAAACCAAACCAAAATGCTCTTAAATTTTGTTTTATTCCTGGTACAGTGAAAGCTCGTTAGTTCAGACTTCAGGAGACTGGAAAAAAATGTTCGAATTATCAAATGGCCCCCATAAAACTTGTAAAGAACTGCTTGCACCACGGTAGATGTAGTATCTGGTGAAAGACTGCACAGTGGTGGCCTGATTTTCAGTTGAGAACAGGGTGGCAAAAACTGTTTTTCACGTTTTTATCAATGTGTTATTGCGTGCACATTGTCGGGAGTGTTGGAGCAGAACGGTTCCAAAATCGTAATGGCCACCCGCATCCTTCACAGTGGGACACGGTGGATCTCCGCTGCTACTGCACATGCCCATCATAGGTGGCAACCTCGCGTGTGAGGAGGCTTCACCACCCGATCGGCAAGTGGCATGTGACGAGCATCAGCACGCAGTTTTGGTGCACTGGAAGAATGGAACCATGTGGGCCGAAGTGAAGGAAACGGCTTGAAATGTCTTGGAAACAGCTTGAAAACGGCTTGAAATGTCTTGGAAACAGCTTGAAAACGGCTTGAAAATGGCCAAGCAGCATTTGAATTGATGCTCAGCTGGGTTAGGTAGGCTGGCTGATGCTGGCTGGTCAAGCCACTCTCACTGTGAGCTGGCTTGAAACTTGGAAAAGGAAAACTGAAACTAAGCGGTGGCACTATTTTTAGAGACTAGAAACTAGGCCGTTCACTCCCCGTCGTGCCTGCTGTTGCGTGCATGTCATAGGTGTGCTGGTGACTCTGCAGCATAGAGCACCGGTTTTGAAAACGGCTATTTCGACGATCTCTTGATACGACGGTCGTAGCTGGACGTGCCCTCCCTTTGGGAGCCTGGTGAATTAACCGATGCGAGACCCGTATCGTCCGAATTACCAAGCGTCCAATGCCATAGTCTTATGTGGGCATTGGCCAGGACTAAGCAGGCAGTTCAAGTTATCCCGGTGTCCAGATTAGCAGGAGTCGAATTAAAGAGCTTTTACTGTAGCGAGATTATTGACTCAGTTGCTGTAGTTTTTATCGAGGCACAGTCAAGATTGTCCTTATATTATTTTTGGTCATGGTGGCTACTCTTGCCTTCTGCGCTAGCCTTTTTCTCGACACTTCTGAAAGACGTTGAGGTTTGATATTTAGTCACCGCAATGCTCCTGGCACGTTGTATGGTGTGTCGGTGACATCTTTTGGCTGAATGAGTTTGTTCTTACTTACTCCAGGCAGAAATAACAAAAAATGGCCTCAAGTGCTTAGAGCATAACAGTTCCTAATATAATGCTGTTAGTTTAAAAACGGGTGTTATGTGTCGGCAGTCCATATTCAGACGTCCATCTGCATGATGACTGATCTTCGACAAGATGGAGTGATTAGCGAAAGCAGTGAAAAGGGTTTGTATTGAAAATGTTAGTCAGTGGAGCAGTATGGTGATTCCATCTTACGCTATGTTATCACAAACACTGCAGGGCGGGCAAAGGTTACTCAGTCTTTTAGGCCAATCACTCATGGAACAGTCATTCATTTATTTGAATAGTTGGTGGCATTTAATGCTACTTTGATTACCTGGGAACTGTCGCCAGGCTCAACTGACAACAGTTTTTATTTTTTTTAACTAGTAAAAGAATCATATTTCTGCACTCTAATTGTTTTTCCTTAGATCCCTTTTTTGGTTTTCCATTCCATTAGAATGCAGTAACCTACTGTCACAGGCGAACATCGATCTGTCCTCAATGGCCTTTTAATTTAGCAAATCTGGCAGCAAATTACTAAGCTGTTAGAGAAGCTATTTCTGCTTGTTATTGATGCATTGGATGCTTTTAACGTTGTTCATCTGTACATTGGCTTTCGGTGAGCTGGCTAATGAACTCCAGAGGTTGGTAATGCCATTGAAATTGTTGTCGTGGCACCACACAAATGGCACTGACTGCTAAGATCTGCCTTTTCGGCAATGGGAAAGGTAATTTTCAGGTGCGTAACGCATCCTTCCTTGTTTACTTATTGGTATTAGGTTTTCTTCTCTCTCTCTCTCTCTCATTTGATACAGAATAGATCATGAAGCATTGCTTATATATAGCGTTTCTAACGTTCCGAGCACAGTCAATCTACTGTCTTTTTATACCTCCAAAGGTAATGCTCTGTTGAGTGCAGCTTTTTTCTCTTCATTGCATGAAAGGCTTCTCTTTGTTGTGAGATGTGGATGTTGTTCAAAAGAAAGTGTATATGTAACGCTCGGCATGCGGGAATAGCCGTTTTTGGAATTTCAGCCATTTGAAACTTTTCACATGTGACCGTTGTACGCTCTAAACAGAAATGACTAAAAGGGGAGTAAGCTGTCCTCTTACTCCCTTTATAAAAGGGTGCGCACTAGAGCATAGCTTACTCATTACTCCCATATAGGCGTACTTGAAACAAAACGCGGTCTTTTTAAGCGAGAAGCGGAAACTCCCCTTAGTGTTCTGCGGCAGTTTTCTGGTGGCGAAAAAAAACGTGTAAGGCTCTCTGGATGTTTTCTTTAGAGGTGCATCGCGTCATTCGAGGTTTCGAGCACTTCCCCCAAATGCGCTGCTCTCGTGTTTTGGAAGCTCGTTTCGTGATTTGTTCTTGTCATTATGCGCGGGACATGGCCTTGTAACGTCCCTGTCTACTCTGGAAGGCATTTTCATTCCTTCTGTCTTCTTCCGGCTGTTTTTGGAACACATTGAGTTGAAAACCGTTCACTTTTCAACAACACGCATTCTATGTTCCCAGTCTAGGGAGACATTTAAGGGGCACTTCTCTTGGTGAAAACGTAAAGCAGTGGGCGGAAGGAATTTTTTGCACTTCTTTTTCTTGTACATCGACGACGAGCTGCCTCTGCGTGGTGCTGTGAGAGAAGGTGCTGCTGTAATACGGGTGAGTTGCGAGCGTGTGGAATGCACTAGCGGAAGTGTTTGGTTGGTAGGGATAATCTCCACCCACCTGCCTGGTGAAAAACGTTTACTTTTCAACAACACTCATTATATGTTCCCAGTCGAAGCTCTCTTGCTGTATTAGCAGGTGTATTGGTTATTCAAAGACTGCTGTATTAGTGGTTATTTGGAGACGCAAATTTGTGTGGATGTTGTCGCTAGGGAGACATCTAAGGGACATTTCTCTTTGTGAAAACGTAAAGTGGTGGGCGGAATGAATTGTTTGTACTGCTTTTTCTTGTACGTCAACGGCGAGCTGCCTTGCGTGGTGCTGTGAGAGCAGGTGCTGCTGTAATACGGGTGTGTTGCGAGCGTGCGGAATGCACTAGCGGAAGTGTTTGGTTGGTGGGGATATAATCTCCACCCACCTGCCTGGCCAAGCAATAAAAGGGATTGTACAGATTGCAGCCGCTTGCTGTGGTGTGCGTGCAAGAGACTCGATCAGCGTTGCGTGCTAGAGCCCCTTCCATAACGGGACGGAAAGGACTTGTTGAAAGCCAAGTGGAACTCTCTCTCTCTGCTGTTCTTTTTTTTTTTCTAGACGAGTGTATTGTCTATAGCCTGAAGAATGTGACATGACATTGTTTGTGTGTTAGCTCACTTCGTGGATTACGAGGATCGTCAAATGCTAACGGTACGAATGTGTCTTAATATCATACTTACTTTCCTCGTGCTGTATTTGTTGAGCCCTTTGTGGCAGAATGCGAGAGGCAGTGTTGTTTTGAACAGTGCGTTCTGGTACCTAAATTTGAAGATGAGGTGTTAGCAATCACTCATGGGCATTACAGCTGTTTTCTTCTCTTTTTTTAGTCTTCCTGAGAATGTGTCTGGAGTGGCTAGAATCCACTGCGCCAATGTGTCTTTGTTACCTGTGAATTGCCAACTCGGTGATGTAATGTTGTTCGTTTTTTGAGCTTGCAAATTAAAAATGTCCTTATTTTGGAGTCCTCTCACAGTGTTAGCGCAGGGTGATAATTGTTTGGGAAGGGAAGGTTTGCTTGTTTTCATTTTTTTTTTGTTACAACACACTATAGGAGTAGGGACACCAAATTTTGGGTTGTGTACTTTCTTTTTTGTTGGAAGACAATGTGCAAGACAATAGTACACACAGAGCACCGCATTAAATTTGCCTACCTTCACTCAGCAATATATCATTCAGTTTCTTCTGTATTGTTGCTACCATTTCAACGGGACGTCGCAGACAATGTTGAAGTCGCTTGAAATGTGTGTGCTCTGCAATGTGATCGTCGCTTGACCATTTTGGTTCACTTTTAACTCTTAAGCCAGCCTGCAGCAAAAGTTAGCTGAACTAGAAATCGTCAAGCTTCTGTGTTTTTCTGTGCATTGTATATCAAAAATCGCCAAATTTTTGGCAACTTCGGGCGAAAATGACTGTTGTCAGGCTTAAAATGGGCTGAAGGCAGAGAACACATTTCACGGACAACTGCCGACCGTAACTCGTCTTTGGCATTGGTAGCAACTCATCATGGGATTGGATGAGCGTGACTTGTCGTATTGGTACAATCTCCGACGACAAGTACAGGTCGGGTTGGTTGTTAAAGGGTTAATGTCTTGCACATGGTTCCAAAGAAAGTACACGCAGAATTAAATGTCCCTGCTCCTTTCTGGGGGTGATGGAATATTCTGCTGTCAGTGGTGCCTTTGCTCGCACATTTTTTTTTTTAATTCTACGCAAAATGGCTTGTATCACACCGCAAGACTGTGAACGGAGGATGCCTTGCGAATAGATAGAAACCAAGGCCTGCTTTGGCGTCAAAGCAGGTCATTGGATGCTGATGACGTTCAAGCAAAAGTGAGAAGAGTGTGTACTCATTTTGCTTTTTTTTTCTGTCTTTAAGTACAACTTTATTGGGAGTTCTAGTGTGACGCGCACTTATTCCCTTTGCTGTATCAGCACAGTGCCAAGTGTCTGCATGGTCTGCAGACCCTAGTAACAACACATTGTGGAGTTGTGTTTGGCTGTACATCGCAATTGTCGGTGCGCCTTGTGGTGCTTCTTTGATAAAAATGGACAGCTGTCTAGAGAAACTTTTGGTACAAACTGTTCAGTAGCATTTTATGGTAAAAACTCATCATCATCATCAGCCTGACAATGGGCGTAGTCAGGCTGATGATGATGGTGATGGTAAAAACTGATTGCTAACTTTGTTTTGTATGGGCACAGCTTCACAATAGCTCTGCCAATAGTGCTGTGGTAACCAGCTGTTCTTACCATGATAGTAATGCCTGCAATTCTATGTTAAGCCTGTTGGATTAACCGTGGATGTCAGCAGCGCATGCCGTTGTGGCAAACACACAATTTCGTGAACTGGCCCTGAATGGACGTCTACCCCAATTTTCTTGACTACAACGGGTTTTTATTTTTGGTGTAGCCTAAGTTCTTTTTTTTTTGAGAATGGCATAGGAGCTGTTGGAAGTCTGAGAATTTTTTCCTTTCTCTGTGCTTTGGCAGTGTCTTGTGACAGACACACACTGGTGAATTTATATGTAGCTTAAGCTTAAAAAAAAAAAATTAATGACAAAGTGATCGAAGAAGGTTCACCGGTCTTTACACAGCCTGTAATAAAATGTTGCCAACTGGCTCGTTTGTGCACACTGTCTTCGGTTGGGAGAAGGCGTAACAGCACCTCTCATCTGCACTACCTTCGAGAACCGTGGCACTATCACCAGCCACTCCAGCATTTTTTTTGGCACACTTTCCCACTCGTTCTTATTGCTGCCGGAGATAAGTGCTGCTTATGATTGCCTTGCTTAGAAAAATTTGCATGGTTTTAAGTGGCCCGGAGCAGTTTGACAGAGCTTGTAGCTAATGCACCTTATTTTTTGTTCGTTAGCTGAAACGCTGACCTGCAGCTGTGCTAATTAAGGCACCATACTTGCTCTGAAGGCATAGTTGCTTGAAACAAACATCGCGTGATTGCTCATTCCTGTAAAAATGCGGAGGGAATATGCATTTGTACAGAGACTTCTGTATGGTCTAAGTTCTTTGTGATGTAATTAAGGTAAGGCTGCCGGGAAAGACAGTAGTTAAGTTCTTTGAGATGTAAGTGGTTGAATTTCTATGGTGATGAAATTCTAGGGGCCCGTGTACTGTGCGATGTCAGTGCACGTTAAAGAACCCCAGGTGGTCGAAATTTCCGGAGCTCTTCACTATGGCGTCCCACATAGCCTGAGTCGCTTTGGGACGTTAAACCCCAGAAACCAACCAACCAACCAATTAAGGTAACCAACCAATTAAGTTTACCCACATTCGACCTGGGACACCACTAGAATGGGTTTGGGCCACCGTACTTTCGCACAATATTGCATGCTGAGCAATGCTAAACTGCGTCATTTTTTCTTTTCAGTGTGGTAAGGGGGATGGGGGAGGAGAAGGGCGTTGGATATAACCAGGTACGACTCGTCTGCAGAAAAGCTCCTTCACATTCAGTACCGCCAAACAGAATTCTTCCGTAGCCAAAAGTGACCGTTGTTAAATCTTTTCTTGTAACTTAGCCGCCGCGGTGGCTCAGTGGCTATGGTGCTCGGCTGCTGGCCCGAAAGACGATCCCGGCCGCGGCGGCTGGAATTTCTTTGGAGGAGAAATTCTAGAGGCCCGTGTACTGTGCGATGTCAGTGCACATTAAAGAACCCCAGGTGGTCGAAATTTCCGGAGCCCTTCACTACGGCGTCTCTCATAGCCTCAGTCGCTTTGGGACGTTAAACCCCATAAACTAAACTAAACATTTTCTTGTAACTTAAACAGGAAACTAATCATGAGACTAAATTATAACCAATAATTTTAATGCCTCTAGCTTGTTTGATAAAGTCAAATGTAAAATATTACTTTGTTCACTATTTTAATTTTTCAGTGGAGTAATACAGGAAGCTGCAGACCGTTGCCAACTACTGATTGTTTTTAAGTTGTATCCTGTTGTTTATTTTGTTTCAAAAATAACAAAGATGCAGTTAGCTTACCAATGCACGTGTCTGGTAGCTGGAGGCTGGCACTAAATTTCCTACATTCGAAACGCCAAAGTGCAGCCTTAATTGTGCTGTCGATGACAGTGCAGGTTTTCCCTGGTGATCGAAATCAGGGTGGTGGTGGTGAAATGTTATTACCAGCGGATACGGGAGGAGCGACCCGACGGCCGCTATCCCTTGGGCAGCGTCGGCGTCTTCAGCCAGCTGGAGGAGCATGATCTGTGTCCCCGGGTCGGGGCTGAGAGCCTCCCAATGATCAGAGTCGGTAATAAATTGTGACTCGTGGGTAGGGACTGCGGGCAGTTCCAAATCATATGATTTAGATAGGCTTTCATATCACAATTTTTGCTGTTTTTTGCATTTGTCTGAGTACACATGATTTGGATAGGTATAGTTTGAAGTTTACGCCAGGCTTTGGCCTGTAGTTTAGAGGGCGTTTTATCTGCTGGGGGAGAATCTGCATGAGTCTTGCAAGCCTGTAGTGCTGCAGGATTTCTCTAAGAAAACAACCCAGGTAGCACCGAACATTAGAATAGTGTTATAAAAATGTTATGCAAGTTTGAGTAATGTTACATGTTGCATTGTAACTTTACATTAACATTAAAAATTAACACATAATGTAAGTTATATAGGAAACGTTACTTTCACGTTCTAAACAAACATTGTTTTCATATAATCTTCTAAATTTTATTATGTTAGAGTCGGAACTGTAAAACAACATTGGAAATATATTTCGAGTACGGATTTCCAGACATTTTCTCACTGTTCTTAGAGTAACGATATTTTTCAACTAACTGTACCTTGTAACCACATCTCTTAGATAGTACTCGCCATAGATTACATGAAGAGCCCCATTATTTTGTCACAAAACTTTAGTTAATACCCATTCCCCACTATCACTCATGGGATATCCCACAGTAGCAAGTATATAAGCTCGACGGCATGATATTCGTTTGGAGGTGAGTGAATACGAATTGCGTGTTAATCTGTTGTGTAGTGGAGGTGTCTCTCTTGTTGGTTCTTGCAAAGTGTTGTATGGCAGGTCTGCTGCTTTACCGTTTTCGAGAAAGTTCCATTTATGTTGTTTACATGTTTCAATGAATGTTTGGGGAAGGTTATTCGAACATTTATATGTAATATTACAAAAACATTCGAAAAAAAGGACATTTAGTACATTGAAATAACATTTGAGCATAACAAAAATGTAACATTATGGCAATGTTTCGGTGCTACTGCAGGGAACCTGTCCTTGCCGGAGTATAGGGCGGGCGGGCTGCACGACCCAGCTCGGCGGGACAGTTCTCGAGCTAGGTTATGAGCCGCCTCATTACCAGCAAAAAAATCATGAGCAAGTGTCCTGATTAGGCGCATGCGCCGTGTGGGCTGAGAATTTTGCAGAATCCGACCGTGCTGCCTGTGAGGAGATTCCTCCCAACGTGTAGTTACGTATCGCCAATTTTGAGTCGCTGACGGTTTCTGCCGAAGATCCCGCAATGACTAGAGCAATGGTTTCTTTTCCAACATGTGTGTGCTAAGTGCGGATACTGTCCCAGTTATGAGTGTACCATCTCCTGTGGTGACCACGCAGCTAAAATTCAGTCAGCCTAGGGTGGTAGAAATTATTCCGGAGCCCTCCACTACGGCACCTCTTTTACTCGCCTTGCGTTACTTCCCTCACGGCCAGGTCAATTAGTTGAGAAGTGAGACAGTTACCGCGCCTTCCTCAAAAAACAATTTTCAGCTTCCGCCGCTGTGGAGTGGTCAAGGCGCTCGTCTACCGAGCCGGAGTACCTGGGTTCGAACCCTACCGCGGCGGCAGCGTTTCGATGGAGGCGGAACGCAAGAGGCGCCCGTGTGCTGTACGATGTCAGTCATGTCCTTCCTCCATGATGTCAGTGCATGTTAAAGATCCCCAGGTGGTCGAAATCCTTCCGGAGACCTCCACTTGGTTGGTTGGTTGGTTGGCCTCGAGTAGAATGGCACATACCCACTACGGGGGAGTGGCCAAGACACAGGCGGTGAACTCCACTACGGCACCTCTTTCTTCCTTTTTTTCACTCCCACCGCGCGGTTCAGGTGTCCGCCGAGATATGTGAGACAGATACTGCACCAATTCCCCTTCCTCAAAAACCAAGCAACCAGCTTTGGAACTGGTACCAAAAGAAAACGAAACTGATACTTCTTGGCTTGTTATATCGTACCACTACTCTGTAAAAGGCGATGCTCTGTGAGGATCACAATGATCACAAAATATTGAAAATATCCTGTTAGCGGCTTCAGATGAGGTTGACAACGACGATGAGCGGTGCGTTTTAGTAGTGGCGCGTAAGTTAGCAAAAAGCGATTGAAAAATTGATGGCTTCAGAGCAGAGTGGTGACTAGGGTTAAAAGTATAGAAAAACGTATTGAACGAAAATCGCAAATAGTAATTTACAGCACAGTTTAAAAAATAAACAAACAAAAAACCGAGCATGGTGGCAACTACCACTACCCCGCTTCAAAGGAGACGCTCCTATCTTCCATCCACTTATTCATCCACTTTTGCGCAGTAGCTTGCGCAGTGGAGTCGATTGCTTACCTGCGTTTGTTTACTACGTAACAAGATGCTCGGCGGGCTGCAACAAACAACTGCCATGCGAGATGTAACGTGATTTCGTTGGAACAGCAATCACAGTAGTTTCGAAGGGCTTGGAGTGGTAATGCTTTGCGATGAGCTTGAATCGAATTTTCCCGTTTTCGCAAGACGACGCCAAGGCAAGGGTGTGTCTCGACTCAACCGAAACTTTCATCCTGGGCGACGACCCTGCGTGAGTACTTTTTGATTTCCTCTCAGTGCCGGCTTGCGCAAATCAAGAGAAATAAATGCGGAACTTTTGCAGTTGTAGTTATCTGTATACTTCCGACCGCTGATACCTCAAAACAGCGCTGAACACGGGCTCTGTTGTGTACTTAACGTTGACTTAAAACAGCGTTCAGGCGCATCCTCACATCCACTCAGTAAAACGTCGAGGTATGTGCTTGTTACCTGCAGGAGCTCACTGTGAACAGCATCGTCTTGCAACTTGCTTTCTCACATAGGGGTATATATTTATGGGACAAATGAAACTTGCGCTGACCCGATAGACGCTGGTTCGATCCCGGCCGCGGCGGCTGAATTTCGATGCAGGCGAAATTCTAGAGGCCCGTGTACTGTGCGATGTCAGTGCACGTCAAAGAACCCCAGGTGGTCGAAATTTCCGGAGCCCTTCACTACGGCGTCCCTCATAGCCTGAAACTTGCCTCCACGGCACAGGTTGAAGCAGTATAAAAAGGAATACCTTACTACAAGCACTGAGCAGTTACTCCGCAAGTATGATCGAGAAGCTTACATTTTGCTTTATTTTTTTTTTTTCAAAAGTATATTACTGTAGATGCGTGATATGCACAATGCCTGCATGAAGAGGAAAAATTTTAATTTAGCTCTTTAGTGTGAACCATGTGCTCCCTTTTGTATACTTCAGAAATTTCTGAATTTTGAAGTAAATGAAAAAATATTTTGATATAAAATGTTTATTTCACTGCACAATTCAAAATCATCCTTTTCTTAGCGGAAATATCTTTCTCAACGCCGACATTTGAGCCATCCTGCAATGGAAGATAATAGGCACGCATTGATTGCCTGTCGCATGTGGTAAATAAAGCTTCAGATATTTGGCATCAACTTTAAAATTGCGTTATCATCACACACGGTGGTCTCCTTATGACAATGCACAAAAATCATTTGTTTTTCTGGCAGAATTGCAGTGTAGTCAAGGGGGTCAGAATTTCAAAATTGGCATCCAAAAAAGATTGGCGGATCTTTCTGAACATACACAGCGCACAAAACGTAACATGCACAACATAATCTTTGCACAGAAAAAATTAGCCCTTCTTGAACCTACGCTAGCAGGTGCAAGCTTTACAACAAACTTTTAGAGCTGCTGCTCAAAAAAGCAGTGTTAAACCCCCATACAGGTTAAACCCCCATTATACCATACACCATACCACTTTCTGAAAGTGTTTCAAAGGTAACATAACACGGAAGCCTTAAAGGGGCCCAGAAACACAATCTTAGTTTACTGTTTTGCCTGTTGATCGCATAGAGTGAGTTACAATGGTGCTATTAGCATCGGTAATACCACGTATATTGCGTTTTTTAATGTTTTAATCTCCTCCCAAAAACAAATTCATGGCTCTGATGGTGTCCCCACACAGTGGCTGGTTTTAGCAGCGGATATGACCTCACCTGGCGCGAGCTTGATGATTGAACAGAGTCAATATACTGCAAATTGTGTGAATAAATAGAGACACATTTTGTCACCTCTCGGTGTTTTATATTAGATCAACAAAAACAACTTGTTCGTTTCAGATAAAAGCCCTGCAAAGCAAGTAAAATAAAAATACACCACTAGGGGTTCTGGCATGGAAACGACGCTGCCAGTCTCAGCAAGAACGAGTTAGAGAGAGCAGGCAACCATGGAGTGCAAACTTCCGCGACATGCTCTGGCAGGCTGTTTTGATTGGTTGCGCCAGGTGCCGTCATAGGGAGAGTGAAATAGGAGTGGAAAGCCCCGCCAAAATCGAGTTGAGGGCAGCGTTTTGTTTGCTTGTATTTTTAAATTTTTTCATTGAGTAACTCCCGTTCCTGTGCATCGATTCCTGTAATTCTTTTTAAGTCAGCATCTATGTGACATAACGAATCCACCTGAAGTATAGCCGGTATCCCCCCAAGCAGTGTTTCGCAGCCCCTTTAAAGCTTTGCTCAGCTAGTGCCAAGCTTTTGAATGTAAAGATATTTATTTCGTTTATTTATTTTATTTCGTGTACCCTCAGGGCCAGAGGCATTATAGAGGGGAGTGGTTACAAAAATTTAAGAAAAAAAATGTACAGTGCAGCAAACTAATTAGTAATACAAAAATGATTGCTCCTAGTTATACATTATTAGCTGTTGGGTTCTTGGTGTGCTGGTTAATAGTGTATAATACACAAAATACAGCGCAGCAATACAGTGAAAAACAAACAAACAAAACGCTCGTACAAAAAACAACAAGAATATAGAATAAAAAAAAAAAAGAAGATGATGCTCCTACTTATACAAAGTTTTCTAATGCTGTTTTGAAGCGTTGGTTGTCAGTAATGGTAGCGGTAGATGCAGGAAGGTGATTCCACTCAGCAGATGTGCGCGGAAGAAATGACTGAAACATGGCATTGGTTTTGCAAAATGGAATTCCGACTTTGTTATTGTGATCTAGCCTTGATGAAATGTATTGGGGAGGGGAGATCAGTTCGTGGCGAAGTGAAGGATGATAAAATATCTTGTGAAAAAGTGATAGTCTAAGGGCTTTACGGCGAGATGCTAAAGATGGCAGGCTGAGATTTAATTTCATTGCAGAGATGCTGGCAGTTCGGTTATAATTACATACAATAAAACGAGCAGAATTATTCTGGACCATTTCTAATGAGTGAATTAGGTTTTGTTGAAAGGGATCCCACACTGCTGCAGCATACTCTAGCTTTGAGCGGACCAGTGTCTTATATAGAAGTAGTTTTAGGGAAGAAGGTGCCTTAGAGAAATTACGTTTTAGATATCCCAGCATGCGATTAGCATTATTAATTACGTAAGATGTGTGAATGGACCAAGTGAGGTTGCTAGTAATATGGATACCAAGATATTTGTAAGAAGAAACAGGATCTAGAGGGACATTATTAAGGTGATAGGAAGGTAGCTGGCCGGATGTTCTTGATACACGCAGAAATTTACATTTTTTGATGTTTAATTCCATTGACCATGATTGGCACCAAATACAGATAGCGTTAAGGTCTGATTGAAGAGAAGATATGTCATCGTCGCAAATTATTTCCCTGTAGATGACGCAATCATCTGCGAATAAATGAATGTTAGAGGAAACACAAGAGGGTAGATCATTAATGTAAATTAAAAAAAGTAGAGGACCAAGTACCGACCCTTGAGGTACGCCGGACTGTACTTTACTTGGCTGCGAGGTTGAGTCATTAGCAGAAACAAATTGCGAACGGTTAAAAAGAAAGCATTCGATCCAAGCAAGCAGTTTGGGATCAATGTTAAGTTGATGTAACTTAAACATTAGAAGGTTATGGCATACTTTATCAAATGCTTTCGAGAAATCTAAAAATATACAGTCGGCAAGTGAACAGCGGTCAAGGATGACGTTTAGCTGATGCGTGAATGATACTAGTTGTGTTTCACATGAATAAGTCTTGCGGAAGCCATGTTGCGATGGTGAGAAAAATGAATTAGATTCGAGAAAGCTAGCTAGATTTGAGGCAAGGACATGTTCTAGAATTTTACATGGGATGCAAGTGAGCGAGATAGGCCGGTAGTTAAAAGGACAATGCTTGTCACCTGATTTATGGAGTGGGATCACCTTCCCTACCTTCCATTCAGCCGGCAAAGAACTTTTTTCGAGCGACTGCTGGAATATCTTTGTTAGAAAAATGGAAGAATAACAGCTCGTGTTTTTCAAAAATTTCGCGTTGATTAAATCGTGCCCAGGAGCGGAAGATGGTTTTAGAGATGAAATTATTGATTCGATGCCTTCTGCTTCAATGGTTATGGGAAACATTGCTGGATAAACATTGTTGTGCGTAGATTGGGGCGTAATATTGGTAGTTGAAGAAAAGTTGCGCAGGAAAACTTCGTTAAGTACAGACGCACATTCGTTAGCTGGAATAACATTGGAAGAGCTGTCAATCAAGGTTATCATGTCATCCGCTTTGGGGTTAATCACACGCCAGAATTTTTTTATGTCGGTTTTAAGCATTGATGGCAGGGTATTATGAAGAAAGTTATTCTTTGCTTGTTTAAGCGCGGTTAAATACTCATGGGCTGCCAGTTTGTATTTAGTCCACCGTGTTATGCTAACAGAACCTTTCGCAGATTTGTAGAGACGCCTTTTTTTATTAGACAAGCGCTTGAGACAGGTGCTGTACCATGGAGCGTTATGGTTACAGACAAGGGTGCGAAGTGGGATGTATTTGTTTGTTAATTCAGCAATTTTGGAAGAAAACATATTCCAGTTAGACTGAACACTACGGCAGTCAAAGTCTTGTAGAAAGTCGTCAAAGAAGACTGATAATTCAGTATTAATGGCTTCAAAATTAGCTTTTGCATAATTTCGAAACGGTTTGAATTTTTTAACGGTTTTTGGTCGCAAGATATTCAAGTTGAATGAAAGGGCCGAATGGTCGCTCAAGCCGGGTAAGTACGTGATGTCGGAAACAAGATCAGGTTGCGCTGTTAATACAAGGTCCAGTGTGTTTGCGACAGATTCCATAATTCTTGTAGGCTGCGTAACAAGTTGTGAAAACAAAAAAACTGAGCACATTTCTAAGAACTCATTGGCTAATGAAGAAAAAGGCTGTAAGGTTGGAGATCCAGTGTTCCATACTATATTTGGTAGATTAAAATCGCCAAGCAGAAATAAAGGTAACGTGGGATAACGGCATGTAACGATGTTAATGATATCATGTACCTCATTTACGATGGGCCTTAGATGGCAGTTCTATAGCCAGTGGTTACGGTGCTCGGCTGCTGACCTGAACGACACTGTTTTTATCCCGGCTGCGGCGGCTGAATTTTGACGGAGGCAAAATTCTAGAGGTCTGTGTACTGTGTGATGTCAGTGCACGTTAAAGAACCCCAGGTGGTCCAAATTTCCAGAGCCCTTCACTACGGTGTCCCACATAGCCTGAGTCACTTTGGGACATTAAACCCCAATAAACCAAACCATCATTTGCCATTCTAAATAACTATTTACCTATTTACTGCATAGTTTTTATTCACATCACTTTTGGTGACCGCGCAAATGTGATCTCCTCCTGTTACAAGTAGGTAAGCATTTGGTTGCTACAGGGCATTTGTGCATGCTGCATTCCAGGTGCCTAGACTCCTTGGCTCTGCAACTCGCTGTCACATCTGCCGAAGCCGGCGAGTACGTGGCCATCGTTGGATGTAATGCCATCGAGACAGCGTACCATGTCCGCGACATGCCCGTCTTCAGCCAAGACATGGTCGACTTCATTCGCCCAAGGTGCTGGGACATTAGTTCTTGTTGTCCTTCATTTCTTGTGGCTGCACCCTGTTCATCAAACGAATCAGCATACGAGTGCAATGTGTTACCTCTTAACAACGTAGCGAGCTATGGAAACAAAAATGATAGGTGTAACGTTAAGACATAGGAAGCGGGCGGATTGGGTGAGGGAACAAACGCGGGTTAATGACATCCTGTTCGAATTCAAGAGGAAGAAATGGGCTTGGGCAGGGCATGTGATGCGAAGGCAAGATAACCGCTGGTTCTTAAAGGGTAACGGAGTGGATTGCAAAGAGAAGGCAAGCGTAGCAGGGGGCGGCAGAAAGTTAGGTGGGCGGATGAGATTAACAAGTTTGCGGGGATAGGATGGCCACAACTGGCGAAGGACAGGGTTAATAGGAGAGACCTGAGAGAGGCCTTTTCCCTGCAGTGGGCATAGTCAGGTTGATGATGATGATGATGATGATATCTGCCAAGAACCGAGGGCTTTGAACTTGCAAACACTTGTGTGTTCAAACCCCTTAACATCCTTCGTGAACGCTGTTGCGTGAGAATTACATAGTCAGGCTGATGATGATGATATCTGCCATGAACCGAGGGCCTTGAACTTGCAAACACTTGTGTTTTCAAACCCCTTACCATCTTTCGTCAACGTTGTTGCGTGAGAATTACATAGTCAGGCTGATGATGATGATATCTGCCATGAACCGAGGGCCTTGAACTTGCAAACACTTGTGTTTTCAAACCCCTTAACATCTTTCGTCAACGTTGTTGCGTGAGAATTACATAGTCAGGCTGATGATGATGATATCTGCCATGAACCGAGGGCCTTGAACTTGCAAACACTTGTGTTTTCAAACCCCTTAACATCCTTCGTGAACGCTGTTCCGTGAGAATTACATAGTCAGGCTCTGCCATGAACCGAGGGCCTTGAACTTGCAAACACTTGTGTTTTCAAACCCCTTAAAACACCTTCAAGCCTGACTATGTAATTCTCACGCTGTTGCGTGAGAATTACATAGTCAGGCTGATGATGATGATATCTGCCATGAACCGAGGGCCTTGAACTTGCAAACACTTGTGTTTTCAAACCCCTTAACATCCTTCGTGAACGCTGTTGCGTGAGAATTACATAGTCAGGCTGATGATGATGATATCTGCCATGAACCGAGGGCCTTGAACTTGCAAACACTTGTGTTTTCAAACCCCTTACCATCTTTCGTCAACGTTGTTGCGTGAGAATTACATAGTCAGGCTGATGATGATGATATCTGCCATGAACCGAGGGCCTTGAACTTGCAAACACTTGTGTTTTCAAACCCCTTAACATCCTTCGTGAACGCTGTTGCGTGAGAATTACATAGTCAGGCTCTGCCATGAACCGAGGGCCTTGAACTTGCAAACACTTGTGTTTTCAAACCCCTTAACATCCTTCGTGAATGCTGTTGCGTGAGAATTACATAGTCAGGCTCTGCCATGAACCGAGGGCCTTGAACTTGCAAACACTTGTGTTTTCAAACCCCTTAACATCCTTCGTGAACGCTGTTGCGTGAGAATTACATAGTCAGGCTCTGCCATGAACCGAGGGCCTTGAACTTGCAAACACTTGTGTTTTCAAACCCCTTAACATCCTTCGTGAACGTTGTTGCGTGAGAATTACATAGTCAGGCTCTGCCATGAACCGAGGGCCTTGAACTTGCAAACACTTGTGTTTTCAAACCCCTTAACATCCTTCGTGAACGCTGTTGCGTGAGAATTACATAGTCAGGCTCTGCCATGAACCGAGGGCCTTGAACTTGCAAACACTTGTGTTTTCAAACCCCTTAACATCCTTCGTGAACGCTGTTGCGTGAGAATTACATAGTCAGGCTCTGCCATGAACCGAGGGCCTTGAACTTGCAAACACTTGTGTTTTCAAACCCCTTAACATCCTTCGTGAACGCTGTTGCGTGAGAATTACATAGTCAGGCTCTGCCATGAACCGAGGGCCTTGAACTTGCAAACACTTGTGTTTTCAAACCCCTTAACATCCTTCGTGAACGCTGTTGCGTGAGAATTCCATAGTCAGGCTCTGCCATGAACCGAGGGCCTTGAACTTGCAAACACTTGTGTTTTCAAACCCCTTAACATCCTTCGTGAACGCTGTTGCGTGAGAATTACATAGTCACGCTCTGCCATGAACCAAGGGCCTTGAACTTGCAAACACTTGTGTTTTCAAACCCCTTAACATCCTTCGTGAACGCTGTTGCGTGAGAATTACATAGTCAGGCTCTGCCATGAACCGAGGGCCTTGAACTTGCAAACACTTGTGTTTTCAAACCCCTTAACATCCTTCGTGAACGCTGTTGCGTGAGAATTACATAGTCAGGCTCTGCCATGAACCGAGGGCCTTGAACTTGCAAACACTTGTGTTTTCAAACCCCTTAACATCCTTCGTGAACGCTGTTGCGTGAGAATTCCATAGTCAGGCTCTGCCATGAACCGAGGGCCTTGAACTTGCAAACACTTGTGTTTTCAAACCCCTTAACATCCTTCGTGAACGCTGTTGCGTGAGAATTACATAGTCAGGCTCTGCCATGAACCGAGGGCCTTGAACTTGCAAACACTTGTGTTTTCAAACCCCTTAACATCCTTCGTGAACGCTGTTGCGTGAGAATTACATAGTCAGGCTCTGCCATGAACCGAGGGCCTTGAACTTGCAAACACTTGTGTTTTCAAACCCCTTAACATCCTTCGTGAACGCTGTTGCGTGAGAATTCCATAGTCAGGCTCTGCCATGAACCGAGGGCCTTGAACTTGCAAACACTTGTGTTTTCAAACCCCTTAACATCCTTCGTGAACGCTGTTGCGTGAGAATTACATAGTCAGGCTCTGCCATGAACCGAGGGCCTTGAACTTGCAAACACTTGTGTTTTCAAACCCCTTAACATCCTTCGTGAACGCTGTTGCGTGAGAATTACATAGTCACGCTCTGCCATGAACCAAGGGCCTTGAACTTGCAAACACTTGTGTTTTCAAACCCCTTAACATCCTTCGTGAACGCTGTTGCGTGAGAATTACATAGGCTCTGCCATGAACCGAGGGCCTTGAACTTGCAAACACTTGTGTTTTCAAACCTCTTAACATCCTTCGTGAACGCTGTTGCGTGAGAATTACATAGTCAGGCTCTGCCATGAACCGAGGGCCTTGAACTTGCAAACACTTGTGTTTTCAAACTCCTTAACATCCTTCGTGAACGCTGTTGCGTGAGAATTACATAGTCAGGCTCTGCCATGAACCGAGGGCCTTGAACTTGCAAACACTTGTGTTTTCAAACCCCTTAACATCCTTCGTGAACGCTGTTGCGTAAGAATTACATAGTCAGGCTCTGCCATGAACCGAGGGCCTTGAACTTGCAAACACTTGTGTTTTCAAACCCCTTAACATCCTTCGTGAACGCTGTTGCGTGAGAATTACATAGTCAGACTCTGCCATGAACCGAGGGCCTTGAACTTGCAAACACTTGTGTTTTCAAACCCCTTAACATCCTTCGTGAACGCTGTTGCGTGAGAATTACATAGTCAGACTCTGCCATGAACCGAGGGCCTTGAACTTGCAAACACTTGTGTTTTCAAACCCCTTAACATCCTTCGTGAACGCTGTTGCGTGAGAATTACATAGTCAGACTCTGCCATGAACCGAGGGCCTTGAACTTGCAAACACTTGTGTTTTCAAACCCCTTAACATCCTTCGTGAACGCTGTTGCGTGAGAATTACATAGTCAGGCTCTGCCATGAACCGAGGGCCTTGAACTTGCAAACACTTGTGTTTTCAAACCCCTTACCATCTTTCGTCAACGTTGTTGCGTGAGAATTACATTTTTTTGTGTGTGCATTTCACTGCAGGTGAAATGGCACCGTTTTATAGATGAACATATGAGTGCATTCGTCACTGTTCACAAGTTTAAACCTCTCGAAAAGGATGAAAAAGGCTAACTTGTGTAACGTCATGATCATGTGGTTGCTGGGAATGTTGCGTGTCGACGTCGAGGGGATAAACGACTCATCTCACGCAAAAAGAGTTTTCAACAAAAAATGCCTCAAGGTTTGCTCATTTAAATGGGTTTAAGGACATCATAAATTCGATTGTGTTTTCTAATTTAGAGCAATCCTCATATGCAGTCACGTCAAGAATCACAGCACACAACGTCAAGAATCACAGCACACAACTTGCCAATGCATAACCTTTTTTGGCAGAAATTTTGGGTGCCTAGCTAGTTTTGGTTTCTGAAACTGTCAATCCTAGTGCATGTGAAAATCGCCGGGGTCACAAGAGAGGTGGAGAACAGAGATTGCGTATGAACAGTTGCGCATTACAACGAGATTAGCTCAAAACATGAAACTGCACTGCGTGTGGCTCGGAGAGCAGTGGGTGGTATGGGTTAAGAGATATCTGTTCTTTGATATCGAGTGATTAATACGAGACACAACACCACTAACACTTAACTTGCCATGTTCCATAGGGAAAGCAAAACTGAAGCCACCTAGCAGAGCTAGCCTGAAAATACATATACCTGCGCAGATTTAGGAATTTGGTATTCTTACTTGTTGTCAGCAATGTTTCTGAGACATATATTATTTGAGCACAAAGGAAGAAAAAAAGAAAACAAAAACCACATCTTTATTCGTTAGGGCTCGTTTAGTCTTCTCATTTTCCATCCGACATTTTATTTTCTTATCAGAAGAAAATTTTTATGCAGGCCTCAAGAAAGTGAATTGGTGATGTTTTAAATGTAAAATACCAGCAGTTATTTGCTTACAGGCGGGCAGAATGTTTTGCAGTAAGTGTCACAATCTTTGAAATATGTGACATCAAAATAACTAGAGCTGTCATATGATTACTCGAGATATTAGGGGGCCTCATATCTTATGACGCGAGAGAAAAAAAAAAAAGAAAAACATCATTACTGGTGGCAAAAGTTTGTCTTTACGACAGTAGCGGAGTTTGTTCTGCCATTTTTAAACTTGTTTTGAGGAACGTTATTTACTCTACTGGCTAGTGAACACGAGAAATCACCCCAGCTACAACCAGAAAAAGTAATCTGAAACCGAGAAAAAACATTCCCAGAAAAAGCTGCCATTCAGCAAAATACACGATTGTGTACAAAGTGCGTGGCTGGCTGTGACAGACGTGATGGCAATACAGATCTCTCCTCTGTTTGTGTTGTGATGCTTCTTTTAGTGTGAGAGCACTGTTCTGATGGGTAAACCCCGAGCAAGACCTTGAAATGTTTGCGGGTTTGTGAAGATCTTGCGATGTTTATGAGTTTGTGCCAAGTGAAATAAATGAATAAAATAAGTCAAATAAATACCCACAACCAGGATTCGAACCCGCGGCGGCACGAACACATCAGCTTCGCTGGCCACTGCACATAGCAGTAGGCTATTTCTGCAGCCAAACAAGCCTCGTGTTATACTGCAACACACTACCGCACTGTGCATTGCACATCTTCTTCATCAACTAATACTACTATTAAACTAATACTTACACTTTGAGCTATGTAGTGGTAGTGACAGAGATATGTGCGCTGAATGCGTTGGCATCGGCAACGTTGTAGCATAAACCCAGCGCTAGAGCAATATGCGTTGACGTTGACAACATTGTTGCAGAAACGCGGTACAGGAGCATAGGCCGCCGTCGTACACTGGCTAAATTGGCATTGACGATGAAAAAAATTGCGAGGACCCGCTGCTGACCCGAAAGACGCGGGTTTGATTCCGGCTGTGGCGGCTGAACTTCGATGAAGGCGAAATTCTAGAGGCCCGTGTACTGTGCGATGTCAGTGCACGTTAACGAACCCCAGGTGGTCGAAATTTCCGGAGCCCTCCACTACGGCGTCCCTCATAGCCTGAGCCGCTTTGCGACATTAAACCCCAATAAACCAAACCAAACATCTCTCTGGGGTCTGAAGTGTTAATTACGCTTAATTACACATTTTTCCATCTAATTTTACACAAATCCAACGTTTTTCCGACCATTCTGTGACAATTTTCACCATGTCCTGACGACTTCCGGTGGATGTGACGTCACACCATTCCCATGGCTATACCGACCTCCGTGCTATTTCAACGCAGTTTCAACATTTTTGCCTATAATTAATTAACTAATTAATCTAAAGTCATCAAACTTGCTTTCTAGGTTCATTTTTTCCTCCTCTATCTGAACCAACTATTTGTTTTGTCTTATGTTTTTTAGTTCCCGAGTTAACACGAGTTAAATGCTGCCAAAGGTGTGACACCCTCTGCTAACGGACGACAGTATGAGCCATTAAAGGCTTTCGCCATAAAGGTTAAAGATGTGCATAACTGGCTCCCTGGGTCAGTGGACACCTCAATTGCGCTTTGAGGTGTGTGCTTATGGTGTCCACCTGCTAAAAACTGTGCTTTCACACAATATTCCGCACTTAGCGATGCCAAACTGGCAGCCATTTTGTTCTTTTTTTCCCCCCTGCATGCTGATTTGGTGCTGTGCTGTGTGGTGAACTGTTGTGCAGGTACATGGCGGACCTGGACTCTCTCTTCAACTACCTCGTCAAGTTCCAGCAGCTCCCGGTGCTTCCCAATGTCCTCGTGCTGCACGGACTTGAGGCATACATCGAGGAGGCCTCAGAGGTGCGTCCATCTCCACTAGTATCTCAATGCATGGAGAGTTGTGGGCAAAAGCTTGCAGGATGCGGATTTGTGCAAAAAAATTTACTGCGGCGCAGTTTGGCACAACAGGTCAGTGAAGTGCATAGAAGCATGAGAGGATATGTGTGAGGCAGCCCGAAATTTATTTATTTTTTTTTTCTGGTAATCAGCATCCCGAAAACTTTTGTCCATAAGTATTCTTGCGAGCAAAAGAACTGCCCTCCAGTTTGAAATTCTGAAAAGAAACAATCTAAATAGGGCAGAAACTAGCATTTTGTTGGTGTCATTAAGCGCTACATAACTTACTTCCTGAGCTAAGAAAAGTTAGATAGAGTAGCAACACTATGTAAGGCAAAGTTTTGGGCAGGTTGGTGTGACTTTTTTTATATATATATATATATATAACTACAGCAGGAAGAAACCATGTTCACAGCTAAGGGCACGTTTGCATTGACTGGATGCTGCTTTCATGACTGTTTATTGGTAGACATCACACCTGCATTGCACATGCACATAGAAATTAATAATGAAATGCAGATAGACACATGCCAAAGGGAACACACTTGGTTAATGCTTCAGTGGCATATGTAAGAATGTTGTCATGAATAGCCGAGAACTTGCTCTTGTTGGAAGGAACTTCAGAGGCAGAACGAAAAACGCAGGAAATAGCCGCTTTCAAGCTTTCAGTCTCTGTATTTGCATGCAGTCCTGTAGCCTCCTACCGGAGTGGCGAGGAAAAACAGAATAAGCTAGAAGCCTTTTTGTGGCGGAAGCTGTGAAATCGTGCATTTATGAGATTTGTATCCGTTAATATTGGGGTGCGGCAAAAAAATCAAGATTTTTACAAACCTGTAGTTGCACCATCTACTCCAGCTTCATCTCAAGGAGAAAATTGATGAGATCGTGTGTGTCAGTCTACAGTAGAAGCTCGCTGACACGAATTTCACGGGGTCAAGAAACAGTCATGTCACCTGAAAGCGGATCAAAATCCATGAAGTCTAGGGTTCGACGGAATCCCATCTGGCGAGAAAAATTCATACTGATTTGTCGAAGAAAACATACACTCGCCAAGGTTCGGAGAAAATAAAAACGAATTGACGTTTCGGTGCCCGTACGGGTGCCTTGATCACAAAGCTTTTCTTTGAACCTTGGTGAGTGTATGTTTTCTTCGACAAATCAGTATCAAAATCCATGCGCTGAAGCAGTGGAAATGCCTTTAGTGGAAATCTGTTTACTAAAATCGTTTATTTATGGCCACACACCACCACTCGCTTCTCATAGGTGCTTGATGTGCAGCTGGTGATCATGGTGGTGGTGAAATATAGTCTGCATCCCACCGCCTAGTGCTTATAGTGAGTGCTAATACATGACATGCGATCGCGGCGTTCGTGATATATGTGCTACTTCACTGCTTAAGTGGTATTCAGACGGGAGAGAACAGCGCGGATGGATGTGGAGAGAAGGTGCATGACATCACCGGCTTGCGATACTCCATGCCTACTCTCGGATTGACAGTTTACACAGCCGCCGCTGTGGCTCAGTGGTTATGGTGCTTGGCTGCTGACCCGAAAGACGCGGGTTCGATCCCGGTCGCGGCGGTTGAATTTCTTTGGGGGAGAAATTCTGGAGGCCCGTGTACTGTGCGATGTCAGTGCACGTTAAAGAACCCCAGGTGGTCTAAATTCCCGGAGCCCTCCACTACGGCGTCCCTCATGGCCTGAGTGGCTTTGGGACATTAAACCCCAATAAACCAAACCAAACAGTTTACACGGGCAGCGGGGAGCAGTCAAGAGGGATCCGGACGAGCAAAATGACCGGACTGCAGAGGCAGAGCGGTTGAAAAGCAAAGAAGGGGCCAGAAGGCTGCTTCCACGTTGAAGGAGCAGGGTTTTGAGGACAGTGGTGGCTAAATAAATAAATAAATAAACAATGACCAGAGCGGAAAAACAGAATAGATGCGTGAAAGGAAGGAAGGTAAGAGAGGAAAGAAACCCAAAAAAGAGGAAAGAAATGCGGAAAGACTGCAGCCAGCTGCGTCAAGCAGAGCATCATGCTAGGTGACCCTAACTAGCATGCCACAAAAGGCGGAAGCGCTCCTGGTGAGATGGGGATTAAACGTGCCAGCCAGCCAAATGCCAGCCAAATGCCAAATATACATATATTTGGCGTATATATATATATATCTGCCAAAGATACATATAATATACAAATATATAGGCCGAATGCCGAATAGGGTGCCAGCCGAATTAATGGTCCCCGTAGCCGCCAGCGGTGTCCATTGGAGCAAAACTGGAAGCTGCGTGACCACGCGGCCTTTCGAAGACATGATGTGTACGAAGTTGTCCTTGCTTCGGAAGGGATTCCATCATCCATCTGAATACGGTTTTAGTGTTTGTGGTGTCCTTGCAGCTCGACAATACAGTTACAGCGCCTGTGTTGGCATCATCTGGGTGGTTGCAAAAAAGTGTTCAGAACACCGAAATTATTTCACGTTATATGCATTGCACTTTGTCTAGGGACATTTTTCCAGAATTTTGGATCAGCGGGGTTCGTACTATCAATTTTCTACTGTAATTCTACTACTTCATGCCTTACTGCTTTGGGCACTCGTTACTTGATTGTAACACAGTTTTTAGATCTAAACATTATGCGTGCTTCTTTTACAGTCATTTCAGTTGATTAATATGCCTTTTTTGCATCACAGTGGTCCCCCATTGCATTGCATCGCAAAATGCTTTGTGATCCCGGGTTAAAACTCCAGGACGACTGATGGGCTGTGGCTTCTATTGCGGCGTAAATCCTGACCAGGTCTTATCTTTGTCAGGTGTTTTGGTGAAATAGTATTTATACTTAAAGCCTTTTTCAAGGCTTGGTGAGGGGCATACAACTACCTCATGTTACGCAATTACAGCAGTAGCAAAACGAACTTCAAAGAAACATAGTTCAGACAGTGGGACATACTTTTGCACAAAGAACAACTGAGGTGACAAAAAATTTTCTGAGGGACTGTATTAGCAAAGGTTTTTTAAAGGGCAGCTGCACCACTTTTTTGAGAATTTCGCGATATTCAAGGATTCAAATCTATGTAGGCTGTAGGTAAAGCATGCAAAGTGCTTTTGCACTAGCATTTAAAATAGTGACGTAATCGACGATTCAATTTTGAGCTTCTCCTCAATGCACCGGAGGAGTGCAGAGAAATTCAGCGTGACGTCACGGAAGGTATGATTTCAAGTTACCGCTGTCGTCAGCCATACCCTGCCCTGACGCGTTAGACGCCGCCAAACAACTCTTGGCAGGTTTCGCCTTCGGTGGCGTTGGTTTTTTTCCTTCAAAGCAGGCGTTTGTACGTTGGAAATGTACCGATACCGTCGATGACGTCATCATGCGCCCCCCACTTGGCGTTGTGCGCTGCGGAGAAGCTTGAAGGGCGTCCGGATTTTAATCGGCATTACTTCACTACTTCAAGTGCTAGCCCAAAAAGACTTCGCATGCTTTACCTCCAAGTTTCACACATTCGACCCTCTTAAGATCGTTGATGTCTAAAACCTATGCAGTTTCCCTTTAAGGGCTTGTTTAATTGTACAGTCATATTAATTTGAAGCAACAGCTGTCAGCCCTAGTTTGTTTCTCATGTGGGTGGAACAAGTCAATTTTTGGCAGTTTTGCTGCTGTAATTGTAGTGAAACCTTTGCAAAAAGCGATAAAGCCATAGACTCCAAGGGGTCTTGTACTTAGCCGTTCTGTATGGCGCATTATGCGTTGCAAGCATTCCAGATAACTTTAAGGTAGAACTATTTTTTTCTCCTCCGCCCAATGGCGAGGGCTTGTGCTGTTCACTTTTGACGAAGGCTGTGTGTCTTATATTCTCGGCTCATAGGGTTTGCTGAAAACATACGAGAACTGCAGTTTGGTAGACTGTAGTACTGTACGTCATGCTTGGTGTTTTGGTGTGTTTTGATGCCAAGTTAATAATATTGCACCTTTTTGTGGCTCTAGTTGCACACGTGAAATATTTCATGCATTAAAATTAAAATACCTGTAACGCTGTTCTATTAGGCTCAGCACTGTATCGGAATTTCATCTCTCCTTTGCGAGGGTCTTACGAAAATATGAATGATACGTGCAGAATTGTCAACATATTTGGAGTGTGCTGCGTTAGTGGCTTCTGCAGTGTGGTATATGTGTGCCAATCGTGAAATGGAGTAGTATAGGCAAGTTTCTTTCTCCAAGAGAAGCGCTTTTTTGGTGACGCAGTCATGGCCGTAGGAAATTGTCGAAAGTGGTTTAGAGTGTTTTCCTGTTTCTTTCACTCTCAGACAGAAAATGGGGACCAGACTGTGGCCCGCCTCTTCGCATTGCTGCAGGATGCCGCAAATTTTGCGACCTCCAAAAAGTGAGTGCCTCAAGTCAAGTGTGATGTACTTAAAGGATGCATTTTGTAGGCTTTTAAGTCAACCCTCGATATTACAAAGTCATACTTGCAGCCGAAAAATTCGTTAACTCACGAGTTTTGTTACATCGAGATTCCTATGTTTCAGCAGTCCAAATAAAGTTGCAGATTCTTGAACACTCCTGGTAGGTGGCATCTTGTAGATAGCATGCAATCTCATGATACGATTGTGGTTAATCAGAATTTTGCGATGATGTGAATTTCAAAAATGTGCCAGTCAGAGTGTATTTATTATGTGCAAAATGTTATGGTTCAGGATGATGCCAGGATAAAAAGGCCCATTCAGTTCAGGATAAAAAGGCCCGAAACTGATTTCTAACTTCAGAGTGTCGCACGATCTGCGGCAGCGCGCTTTCATGGTTTTGGTTTCGCTGCGTGATTGCGATGGAGGCGTCCGAAACTTGATATTTATCTTTATCACAAAGGCTGTGGAAGTTGATTTCCATCTTTATTGGCGCTGCTCTTAGCTTGCGTATCACTGACGCTCACGAGGTATTCTCGGTCTCCTTGTTTACTGAGTTTCCTTCCAGTTCTTCAAATGCATGGCAAAGTGGAGATATGGCTGAACACGCTGCCGCCTCTCTTGACACCGACAGCGATGACTCTTCTGACTCTGATTTTGTACATTTCGTACATTCAAAATCCCCAGTAAAGCAATTTGACCATCTGGGAAAGTTTCAAAAAAACTCGACCCTCAAATGGTCAAGTCCCATAAGCGAAGACTCACCTCGTGTCCTTCAAGGCACCGTGTGAACTTCGATTCCTGCTCCCTTTCTGGCAGCATGGTTTCGATCGTGACCCCATGATGCCATTCTTTTATGTGAGAGCTCTTTTGTAAAATTTTGGTGCTGCAGAATAATCTTAAGTGCATATTTTTCTTGCAGTCTTTTTCAATAAGAACAGAAAGTTGGGCTAGTTGGTATGGATTCATACTTAGCAGCACAAAAAACGAGTACAAAAGCAAACGAGGAGACACAACACAAGCGCAAACTATCAACTGAAAGCTTGAGTATGGTGGTGACTGTGCAAGGAGTAAATGTACAATAGCCCACAGAAATAGGTTTGCAGATTGTGACACAGGTGTCGTGTATCGCATTCCGCTTTCATGTGGGAAGACTTACATCGGCCAGACCGGTCGATGTATCAATGAGTGTCTAGCAGAACACCGCAGATCATTGAAAGGCACTGTGTGTCCTCCAACCTTGCATTGCATTGCATGGGTTGCAAAGACTGCTTTCCTCACCTAGACAGGACAAGTATCTTGTTCAGGCGCAGTGATAAGGTATGCGGGCAGCTGATAAAAGCTTACTTGATTACCGCATCACCGCCTGCAGGATAAGGATAAGGTCAGCCTGCAGGATGAGGATAAGGTCAGCCTGCAGGATGAGGATAAGGTCAGCCTGCAGGATGAGGATAAGGTCAGCCTGCAGGATGAGGATAAGGTCAGCCTGCAGGATGAGGATAAGGTCAGCCTGCAGGATAAGGAGGTTCCTTTTCTGTGCAGTTTCTTGAGTGTGCGTAGACAGTACAGGGGGTTGGCCTGATGCGATTGCACTTGTTATCGTGTTGTTGTTGTGTTCTTATATGACGCAGGAATGAAACGTCATTGATTTTCTTTGCACGTGTGGAAATCGATTGTTGTGTTTTCTATGTTTTTTTATGCCTTTAAAGCTTCCTTTCCATGACTAAAAATTCAGTTGATAGTCTGCGCTTGTGTTGTGTCTCCTCGTTCGCTTTGGTCCTCGTTTTTTGCGTTGCTAAGTAGCAATCTTTTTCCTTTGTTCTGCCCTTGCAGTGGGAGGACATGTCACCTGTTTGTGACCTGCTGTGATGCGTCGTCCAGGGGTCACGTGTGCCCCTCCTACGTGAGCCTGCCCTTCTTCCCCCTTCCCTGGCGTTGCAGCAGACTGGAGGACGGTCGCTTCACTCTGCACCAAGACGGTCGCCTCCCGACAACCGTCTTCTTCGGTCTCTTCCGTAGGGAGCTGTGCCTGCAGAAAGTGGACTACTTTTGAGACACAAAAGTGCCGGTGATTACTTTAGCTGAGGTTAAAGGTGCACTGAAGAGGAATCTGAACTCATCTTTTTGCCGCAGGAACTCGATCGACACGTTCCCAGCGTTCTTAGAAACTTGATTTATTGCCCTGTGCGGCCGATTTCCCTAATTGAAATCGGACTAATGTCGTGGCTCCCGCCTTTTTTTAATTTTTAATTCCCTGCATACTGTGGGAGGAGTCGACCACCGCATGGAGTGCCTTTCAGGCAATCGCGTGGCGACTTTGCTTTCGCTCTTATTTTGTTTCTTTTAGGTTTCCATGAATAAATAGGTCTAGTCAGAGACTGCATAGCTGCAAATTAGGCCCACGGAAATAAAAGATAAGCCTGGACTCTTTGCTTTCACTGATGACTGCGTATCATTCTGCCGATGGCACAGCGGCAAGCCGCCACGGGACTGGGTGAAGGGTTGGTCGACTCCTCCCACCGTTTGTGGGGAATTAAAAAAAAAAAGGCAGGAGCCCGACATTAATCTGTTTTAAATTAGGGAAATCGGCCACACAGGGTGATATTTCGAAGTTTCCAAGGACGCTCGTAACGTGTAGATCGAGTTCCAGCGGTAAAAATACGAGTTCAGATTCCTCTTCAGTGCGCCTTTAACATCGGTGTTGCGAAGTTTTTTTTTTTTTGCACTGGTGAAATGGAATGGATTGTAAACGTCTTTCTTTGTCATGTTCGCAGTGCTTGAAAGATTTGTGATTTGTAACTTGTGGATTGGAGAAGATCGGCCGCAAAGGGTGAAGTCAGCTTCATCTTCATCCTGTAGTTTATGAAGTATGCAAAGAGTGCAGTTTGATATCGGGGGTTCTCATGAGATGAGTAACCCTTTGATAAATGTCTAGTTCTGACTTCACACGTCACTATCTCCAAAGAAGGCTGTAATTGTGTTACGAGATGATGCAAACAATTTTTGCGACTGCTAAGTGATGGCTCATTTAGGATTACATTTTACTCATAGGTTGTATATTGTGTTAGATTTTGTTGCACACTGTGTTTGTAGGTAACACTTGCCAGTTTCATTGGACACAAAAAAAAAAAGAAAAATCAAAGTACGTGTCACACAGAGGGGATTGGAAAGGGGATTGGAAATGTCTACAGTAACCAAGAAACAATGCAACTCAACCTCTACAACAGGCTTTGAAGTCTGTAGCTAAGCTTTGTTCCTATGACCAGTGTATTTCGCTTACTATGAAGAAACGCAGAAAAGTACACTTGGTGAGAACTCTATCAGCTCTCGATATATACTGGAGACTAAAATGGGAGGTACCACAAATTACTTCAAACTATGTGGCTTTTTAATTAAGATGAGCCCCTTTCATTTTTTAATGCACATTATGTTGACGGGACCAATGTGTGCATTCCGATAACCTGGAAGTTATAGTTGAACAAATTTGAATTAATGAGGTTCTACTGTAGGAAAGAAAAGGCACCGCTAGACGCTACTACCTCTTTGTAAAATTTGAGCCTGAGCAAGCCCTCAGGTAAGGCTGCAACAGTACCCGTACCAGTCTCAGGTAGAAACACAATGATTATTGCAAGGCAGGCTTGCACTGACCACCTTGAAAGAACTTCAGTTACACAGACTATTTTGATGTGGCCTCGATGTAACGGGTGCATCTTCAAAATATAAACAGTTTGTGCATTTCTGAACAGTGTAGTGCTGCACAAATTAACATAGGTAAGGACCATGCAGCATGGATGGGGCAATGTGCGGAATTTTTTATTTTCCTAAGAGGCCTCTTAGCTACCAAAGAGAGTCCGGGCTTGCTTTACAAGCCCAGCTGTGCTGTTGACCCTGTCTTAGGGTTGACATCCACAGCCCTACTTATTCCAGTAATGAACTTCTAGCCCATCATGAAGAAGTTATGTTGCATTGCCTTATATAATATGCTGTTTGGTATAGGCAGACTGTTTTCAGTGAGACTACGATAGCAGCTTAAGACTGAATAACATAGCAGCAGCATGTTTAGCACCTCCTTAAGTCCTTCCCTCTGTCAGCAAGCACTGTACGAGCTGCAAGTTATAACTGGTACTTGCCAAATGTCTTTCCTGTGAAGGCACTTCATTGAACTCCTCCTCAAAGGAGTGGCAAATCAGGCTACGTTATAGTGCAGCTGAAAGGCAGCACGCAAAGATGCGAAAGCAGCAGCATGCAAAGATGCGAAAGCGGCCAGGGAGACCAAGCACGATGCCCAGCTGGAAACAGAAGTGGGTGAAGGTAGTGGAAGCTTTCGCTCTGTGTGGACGATGCAGCTAACTTTATGTGTGAATTGTATCCCTTGCAGTGCATTTCATGCTTATGCCTACTCTAAAAGACGAGAAAGAATGCAATTTTTAAATGAAACTCTGAGTTGGTGTCGCAGTACATTTGGTCAGAGCTTCTGATCTTACCTAGGCACTGCAGACATTTGTCACCGGTGGTCCATTTTGACGCTGATGTCGCATTCCAGGCTGCAGACGGGTGCTTTTAGGAGTGAAAAATATATGCATTTATGATATTCATAAGCTGCCTTTAATCAACGTCAGCTTTTATATATCGTATCTCATGTGCTTGTACTGTATTGTGCCAAATGGCGTTGCTATCAAAGGTTCCTGAACACTTATATGTTGCTCTTCAAAGGTCTCAAACTTCCGCGTTCATTTCCAAAATCTTCCGAAGCGAAGGCCTGCTATCTTCCCCATGTAACTGCATGTCATGTAGCTATAAGTAAAAGGACCGAAATCTCGAAGGCTTTTGTTGTACTGTAAAGGCTGATGTGGGAAGGACATAGCAAGGCCTAGTATTATTCACTCATGGACGTTCATCGAGATGTTACTAATTAGTACACCTAACTTATAACACCACTAAAGCAGCCATTTGGAAACCATTTTTGTCCTGATATTACAAATTCACGTTGTTTGCATTTGCATGCTGGGCAGTGGACAGCTTATCTCTGTCAGAGCAATTTTTTCCATGGTCCCTAACGACGTCATTTGCAATTCGCGAAAATGAACCTCGACTTGCGAGTCTGCTGGTTGGCATCTGCCATAGACAGTGGCCGTGGAAGAGGTGTTTGGTAACAATGATGCCTGTTTCCATTGCGCATACAAGTACTGTGTCAGTGACGTGATCCTTTCTAAGGTTTCTACAATTTGACAGCACTGCTTCTGCTTGCACTGTAGCTCACCACAGAGCCGTTCTGGTGCTTCGATGCACGATGAGTTTGGCACCGAATCTGTACTGTGCCTGTAATACAGTTGCACAATGCTCTGTGAATGCAGCTACTGTGTACTCAACGTATCCTCGATTTGGCAGCTTATCTTAGTGAAAGGACACAGAGGTGTTTTTTTTTTTTTTACTGATTCAGTAGTGCTAGGTCACAATAGCCAAGCAGTGCTCTTGAAGTGGAGTGGGTGTGATGCAAGGAAGCGAAGGCATTTTCATAGCATTTCTTAAAGCTGTGCTTTCTTATCCGCGTGCATTGTACTTTTCTAGTCATTGTATTAACATGCTTGAGAATATAGTGTGTAGTTTTGTTTGTATTTGTGTGTGTGCTTGTTGTATTTCTTATGCATTAGTCGGCATTGCCGTCAAGGGGTTCTCAACTCCCACCATGCAAGCATGAACCAAGCTGTAGCAATTGTGGCCTGTGGCAAGGTCCGAGGTTTATGTTCATACTCCTACAGCCATGCAGCATTTATTTATTTATTTATTATACCCTCAGGGTACAACTGTACATTATAGAGGGGAGGGGCGGATGCAGAGGCATACACGTTGTACACAAAAAAAAGTTATTCGAAATAATATACACGAATCTCTGTAAAAACTAGTTCAAAAACATGAGTAAGCACACGAAAAGAAGGAAAAAGAACAAAGGTAAAGATGGTAAATTTCGAAATCGGGAACGGTGTTAATAAATACAGAAAAATATGACAAAGGAATCAAATATAAAACAGGGAATACAGCTCCTAATAAAGAAACAGCCATAATGAGAATATGAATACCGTCTTTAAAAGCCATGATGAAAATATGAACACGACCTATGAAAAGAAACTTTGTTATGCGGATTTAAAGTTCTCAATTCCAGATATGCTTGTTAGTGATGCTGATAGGTTATTCCAGTCATTTCTTGTACGGGGAAGAAATGAGTATGAATATGCAAGCGTATTTGAGTGTGGAATATGTACCTTATTGCTGTGGTCACGGCGTCACAGACTAGCCAAGCAGTCACAGACTAGCCAAGGCATACAAATATGTGCTGAGGGCAGAAAACATGAAGTCATGAGCTGTTTGCTAATTCTTTCAGGCACTGCTTGTCATTTCAGTTCAAAACAATTTTTCCCCCTAAATAGTATTTCGTGGCCACAAAAACCCAACCCTTTAGTTTTTAAATGGAAAACACCAGTGCTTAATTTTAGTACAAAAGCACTACTTCGTGGCGCCAAACTGAACCAAGAATCTTGTGGTGTCCCTGACCTTGAGGGTGCAGGGAATAAGGTGTACCGGCATTTATTGACTGATTTATTGGCATAAAAATATCAGTTAGCATTTCTGGGAACGTCGTCTGGACAGCCCCTTTTCTACTGCTCACAGAATTCAGTTAGCATTTGCACTGTCTAAAGTGCGGATGGAACTTCGCTGCATATCCAGTCTGCTGACGGTAATGGTGAAAGCAGCCAACATCTCTTCTTCGTCATTTTTGGATGCTTCGCCTCCTTGCACCTATGCACTAGGACAAAACCACCGCGCTGGTGGACTGTCGCAGAGTTCTTGCATTTCATGTTGCGCTCCCCAGACCCAGCTCTCTCGCATGCAAGCACAACACTGTTGGTCTCTGATCTGCTTTGCCTGCTTAGCTTAAGACATCGTGCTTCTCATCCTATCATGCCACTGCGAGAATGTCCCGCTCGTATGTTAGACATGGTCTTTCATTACTGCGCTTGTGACAACACTTAAACGCAAGAATGAAACAACACATAACACAGATGCGCATTCGTGTTTGTGTTGTTTTTCTCTTGCATTTAAGTGCCGTTAAAAGTGCAGTAATGAAAGACCATGATTACAACCAGCTAGCCCAATTTGAAACCATTGTATATGGAGCACATTTTTTACAGAGAAAAGCCGTTTTAGGGAGCTCACCCACACCGAAGTTGCATTCCATCACAGGTGCAGCCGCCCTTGCTGTTCCACACATCCTGTGCGCCGAACAGCCAAGTATGAAGAGAGAGGACGGACATCACAGTAGCTGGCAAAGGCTGTGGTTATAAATTAGCAGCAGTTGTGGCATCTGCGAAGGGGGCGGCGATATGTCTTCGTGTCTGCATTTCCATTAATGTATCCTGCGGAGTACAATTCCCGCTGCACTCTCTGCAATCATTCTATCATTCTAAAGGAAGCCTCAATCACTTCCTATTCAAATGCCCAGAAGACCAGCCACCTCTGAGCCTCCAAATCTCTAATCACAGTGGGAGGCTGCGTTGCTCAGCCCTGACCCGGAGGTGCCACTACGGGTAGTGGGTTGGGCGCTGGAGGTCACCGTGAAGCATGGACTTCAAGCCACCTAGCATTCTCGAGAGGGCATACAATCTGTCTATCCCCTGACCCCTGCCATCTTTGTCTTATGACAAATAAAAGTTTGTTCCTCCTCCTCATATCCCTCGTACCCCCCCCCCCCCCCCCCCCCCACGAAGCACTCCCCATTTCTACCCTGTCTGGTACCACTCGAACGGCGAATTCAGGAGGAAACCCAGTAAAAAAAAAACATTGAGATTTCCAATTGGAACCAGTTGATTTTTGGGCACCATTGGAACCAATTGGAAAGACCAATTGGTTCCAGTTGGCTTTTGAGCCAATTGGTTCCAATGGTGTCTGAAAAACAATTGGTCCCAATGGTTTTTTTTGACTGGGAAGTGCCAATCAACATTTTTCTATGGAATTGAAATTAACATGCTTTTATGGAAATCAAAGCCAACAGACACACATACATCACACACACAAGCAACACTGCACATTCAGGCACTAGTGGCATACATTAGCTCAATATGTACATCCAAAGAACACACTTCTGCTCCAACTTATATACCCAGTTCATGAGGCTCTCATGCTGGGGCCGGTGGTGCTTGCCCACTGAGCGCAGTTATTTAATTTAATTTCAGCTCCAGTGGTGGTGTAGGTGATGAGTAGGATTTATTAGGCTAAGCTGCTGATAGCTCTTAATGTAAGTACCATATTAGTTCTACCTTTTTCGTCAAACATGCAAACATTCATTGGATAAATTGGGTGCAGTTCGGCGGACCAGTTGGATGCAATGGGTAAGATCAATTGGGCTCACCAATTGGAAACCCAAATGGTCCAATTGGGCAGTCCATTTGGACCGACCAATTGGAACACCATTCCAATTGGAAACTGAACTCGTCCAATTGGAACCCATTGGAAATCCAATTGGTTCCAATGGTTTTTTTTTGACTGGGAAAGGCAGCTTCTGAGCGGGAGAAAACATGCTGCATTGGTTTGCGGCTGCTTTTAGCTCATTTGTGGTGGACTCGCCTACGCTGCTGCCAGCTGGCTTCAGAGAGGACGTTCCTAGAACCTGCAACCAAGAAGGATGAGGGGTGGAACCCAAGAGCAACTTATTGTGCAGCCTCCTCGGCCCTGCCTGGACCGTTGATGGAACTGCTGCTAGCTACATTTGGGCTTACGGATGAACGCCATGCTAGCAGAGTCAAATAGCGGTGGGAATCCTTCTGCGAGGACAGCTTTTCACTGGATAGTACAATGTTAAGCAACAACTTAGACGATGTAATTTTTTTTTCTTTAGTGCTTTGCCCCTTCGCAGCCAGACACTGTAGAGAACCCACCCCGGTGGCTGACTGCCACTGCATTTCAGCTCTTTATGTCAAGTGCCCCGAGTTGAGCCCTGTTGTATGTTTTCACATGTGCAGTTGGTCACTTAACATATTATTAGGACCGGAATTTGTGTTTTAAACAGCAGCCGGAAAATCGTGTTATCCTGGAACATATCAACTGGGTGAAAAAAAGTGGTAGAGTTTTAAAGTGGTGAAAGCGATTAGACATGCGAAAGCATGTGTTTAGTCACTTGAGTGGCCGTACTCTTGCACTCAGGTCACTGTTAGGTCATTCCACTCCCCCCCCCCCCCCCCAAAAAAAAATCAAGCTGTTTTCATGTCAAGATGAGTTCTCTGACTGCTTGACGTAGTAAGTTGCATCTAGGCATCGTGTGCCTGAGTCTTTTCAGGCGCAAGCACGCATTTTGCAGTCAGCTCATTGAAGCTTAAGGTGTGGACTCCATTTCAGTTCTATTTCTGACAATTTTCGGTTACTTTCCTCAATGGCAGTGGCTGTGGCATTCGGACTTTCACAAAAGACCAAAGGCCACCATCTTATTCAACGGTGGACTGTAGGGGGGGGGGGGGGGGGGGTCATCTTCCAGTGCCTATTTGTAGAGCAGGTCAAAGCTGAGGAGGTAAGTTCCTACACACTCTCTTCAGAGCCCAGAAACACCTTGCACCGAGGGTTGTGACAAGTTATGCCTTGTGATAAGCTATATTGGCAAAATGCACATCTGTTCCTTCACTCTTTAGGAGCGGCTTCGCAAAAATTATTACTGATTCAGATTTAGTACTGCAATAGTTTACTTAATGGGAAGCAGTGAACGGGCGGTGGTTCCTTCATGGGTCCTCTGGGGGAAAAAAAAGTGAAATAGGAACCATCGAGACGTTGCCTCGAGGTGAATTAACAAGACTGCTGCACCAACAGGGTTTTGTGAAAGGTGACTTTCGAACTACGCTGAATTAGGATACCTACTAGTCCGAACCCTTACCCCCGTACGCATGTAATCGCAAATCGGCGGCAGTGGCGGTCGTGCCAACTAACTGCGCTGCAGTCGAGACCCGCTTCCGGTAGAACACGTCGTCTGCTGCACGCGACGCGGGGAGGAGGAGCGGCCTGCGTGGTACGGCTATTCTGTGGAATGAAACAGGCAAGTCTCGATATCATATTCAATCTTTATTACGCAACAACGATGTGTTGAAGGTCATCGCGAAGCGCCCGGTAGTCGGTACACCACGAAACGGCAATGCAACGCTCGGAAGCACCACGGAACATCGCATGTTGCATTCCTTTGCGGCGCTTGTGAGCATTGAGGGCTACAACGTTTAACAGTCTGCCCTGCAAACCTCTTGGTGACTGTGGAAGTGCGTAGAAGTGTGATGTATGAGAGATGGTGCAGGCACAAAACTGTGTATAGTTGTGCTAACTCACGCGCAGCGCTTAACTGTTCGTGAAAGGCGCATTTCCGACACAGGCTCAGTGCCTAGTTGGTATGCTTGGCTGCGGTGAAAGGGCGGAGGTCGGACGGAAAATAGCGGATATTCGATCGTTGTCGATTGATCCGAACCGCTTGCCGGAATCAGGTGATATGTAAAGACTTAAAAATATACGTCACGTATATATGTCCTTCGTTATGTATGTCCCGCGTAAAATTGCAAGAAAAGGAGTAAAAATTAAAGAAAAATGGAAGCAGAATAACACATGCTGGAATGAATGCAAGACAGCATTGCACAGTCCTCGCCGTTTTCCCAGTCTTTACGTCCCGGCTGTCTGACGCTCTGGTCCGTTCTCACGTTCACGGAGACAGCCCACGCCTGCCGGGAACTGACACCGGCGCTAGAGTCGTGTTGCACTGTTGCACAGACCCCCCCCCCCCCCCCCCCCCCTTCTAACCGCGCGGTGATGGAGACAGACGTGTGTGGAGTTCGCGAGTTCGTCTGCGACATGTTGCATCTGAGAAGAAAAAGATGAACAAACAGATGTGATGATTTTTACGAATTTCCTGATTTTCGCTATAATCAGATACAACTGATTTGGTTTTGGTTTTATGGGGTTTAACGTCCCAAAGCGACTAAGGCTGTGAGAGACGCCGTAGTGGAGGGCTCCGGAAATTTCGACCACCTGGGGTTCTTTAACGTGCACTGACATCGCACAGTACACGGGCCTCTAGAATCTCTCCTCCAAAGAAATTCAACCGCCGCGGCCGGGATGGAACCCGCGTCTTTCGGGTCAGCAGCCGAGCACCATAGCCACTGAGCCACCACGGCGGCCAGATACAACTGAATTCGAAAGGAAGCGGCAAATGCTCCGAAAAAGATGTCATGGAGTATTGTCAATCGCCTTGCAACTGTTCCGCACGTCATGGCAATAAGTCGTCGCCATAGAGGGCCCCCTGTAATTGAGCGCGGCAAATGCCTGTTCTATATATCTTGACCTGCATTTATGCCTGTCGTTTACTTGAGCTGCAGCCACTTTGCCCCTGCAAACTTCGTCATCTGCACCACACACGTACCCGACCGACCATAGCTTAAACAAACACTGACAGCTCTACAAGATGCGACGCCACCTGGTGCCCGGCTTGGTTTCCTGGTTGCGCGAAATTCTCGACTGAACGAAGTCGCATCGCCGTTTCTCGTCGGCATAACTCGGCTCAGGCCGGTGCTCAAAGTTGTAAGGGGAAAGACAGCTACGTCAGCGCACCCCGGCCTCTCCCGTTTTGCCCATAATTTGGCCACGTATATGATTTCTTTACCGCAGAACACTAGTATCATTTGCGAACAATGGGTCGCGATCCAGGGCATTCTGTATTACTCCGCTGACTAATCAGAACTGTGAACAAAATCAGCTTTTTAATATTTGCCTGTACCGAACAAGCCAGGAGCGTTAAGTTCGTCTCATTTTACTCCTTTTCACTCCCATACAGGCATATTCGTGTTTAGAGTGAAGAACAGATTTAACAACGGTGTACTTTGTGTCACGGAGGAATTCTGTTCCATGGTCCTGAACATGGGTGGAGCTTCATTGCAGGCTTGAGTTCTATTCGACTATAGCCTGCTTGTGCGCGTACTTATCTCTCGTACCGCTGAGGTGTTTTCTTCTTTTTTTTACATTTTAGCTGCTGAACTCCAAATCTTGCGAACGCATTAGCCTCCGGCACAACAGCTACAAAGTGATGCCAAGCGCGACGATTTAGCTTCAATGTGAGCTTGTTGGTCCAGATATTATTACTAAGCATGAAATGCTTTTAGCCCCCGTTGTCGGCAGTGTGGTGACGTCACGCCGAGAGCCATCATCCGGGCACTGAAATCCAGTCATCCGGGCACCGTACGAGACTTAACGAGATTTAACGAGACTCTCTAAGCCCTCCTACGCGACCGGCATGCAAGCGCCGGTTGGTCTCCAAAGGAGTCACAAAAAATAACTGCTGCCAGTGCCTTCTCAATGTTTATAAAGATATCAGTCGCTGTGCGTTTGATAATGCACGGAATTAATTTCCGATTTCTAATAACGCGTGCAAAAAGCACATAAATGCCACGATACACTTCGTTGTCATACGTGATCTCTTAGGGGCTGCGCGCATCGAAGCAAAGCCGCGCAGGCGCACAGGGGCCCGGGGGAGAAGCGCTGCGTTCAAAGGGCAAGGCATCGCGCCGAACGGGTGGTGGCGTTCCTCCCTTCCATTACGGTGCGGTTCGGGTGTCCATCGAGATGGCAGAGAATTACTGCGCCATTTCCTTTCCTCAAAAAACCTTGCGTTCAAATGGCAAGGCATCGCACTGAACGGGTGGTGGCGTTCCTCCCTTCCTGTACGGTGCGGTTCGGGTGTCCGCCGAGATGACATTAGGCCCGTAAACATTTCATGCTTGCTCTACTCTCGGTTACGGGAGAGGCAGAGATTTTTATTTTCTTGATTACGGCCCCTCTTTCTTCATTCACTACCACTTTCTTCCTTCCTCTACAAATTAATGACGGGTGTCAGTTACTGCGTAATTTCCTTTCCTCAAATATAACTTTATTTTCTTCATTATGGCCCTTCTTTCTCTTCTTCTTTCACTGCGATTTCCTCCTTTGCTGTACAGCGCGGTTCAGGTGTGCACCGAGATGACAGAGAATTACTGCGCCATTGCCTTTCCTCAAAAAGCGTTGCGTACAAAGGGCAATGCATCGCACCGGAGAGGTGGTGGGGTTCCGTGGACTCCCTGACAGCGCTAAAACACGCTTTCGCGTTCCACTACTAAAGGCGAAGCTAAACCGTCATTAATTAGCTGTTAATTAGTGTTTAGTGTTTATTCAGTAATTACCTGTAAATTAGTAATTTGTCATTACTTAGTAAATAGTACTTAAATATGTGTCACGTCTTACAGTGGGGATGTCACCAGTGCTACAGAGCCAGACAAAGTGGTGCGGAAAACGCTTTCTCCTCTATGCACTCAAGGAAGGGAAAACTTTATTTACACTAATGGTTTTTCCTGCGGTTTGGGGGCATCTTCAGAGACGTCTTGGTTCTACCCCCAGGAGCCTTCTCTGTCGAAGTCGTCCGCCTCTAATCAGTGGTCGGTTGCCCTCAGTCCAGGGCTCCGCTGGCCACTGCCGCCCGTTGAGCTCGCTGTACCAGACCTTGTTGGTCTTCGCAGCGGTCGCTGGACAGCAGAGTCTCCCACTGCTCCGCACTCGGGTTTTGTATTTTGGGGACCACGTGTATGTTTTGGCAGGCCCATGTGATGTGGTATAGAGTAGGTTTTTTTGGGTTCAGCTCGAACTTAACTCTGTACGTCAGGAGCTAGGCACGGGACACTGCTGACCACATAATGGAAACGGGATGGCGGAAGGAGGGAGGTGGAAGGGCTTAGTTAATCTACAAAGCAACTCGTTATATCGGTCCACAAATACAATTTTTCTTTTCGCTCGTTGCGAAACAGGGCGTGCTGATGCATGAATTGAGATATATTTATCAAGGCCACATCGCCTGAATTATTTCATGGATAAGCCTACCTGTGTACTTGGGCAAAATGCCGATACTTGCAGCTCGCTTTGGCCGAGATTAGCGGGTTATTTTAGCGTTTTCTTAACTAACGTAACCCGATTCTTCCTCTCCATTTCCTGTTTTTCAAGTGCATGTATGTGTCGCAACGCCCTCCAGGGAAACTAGTTGCTATCAGTGTCCTTGTCTCTCACGGATCGTCTTAATTTGGTCAAGCTGATTGCGCAATAACGAATTATTGATGATATATATTTAATTTCACTGCGGACGGCCATTCCCGCAATCGCGCTGCTCGTCACGTGATGTTGACATCATTTAATGCGAACAAGGCCATTTCCGCACTACAAGCCTTCTCGCCCTATTCTCCTGAGGTAAATGAGAGATGGCCGTGTTGGTGATAGCGATAACTTCTAGGGTGCGACAGCTTAATTGTACCGCACGCATCCCGCAGGAATGAACTGTTTATAATGTGGTGCACCATGATTTCTGTCCCCAACGCACAAAGGTATATTTGTGACCTCTGTATACACATCATGATATGTACAGCCTGCCAAATCTTTAGCTGGCGTGCGTGACGGCCGCGTTTTCCGTGCTCCTGCAGCTTATGATGGAGCAAACTTCCGAAAATATCAAATCTAAGCATAGGCTAACTAAGCCCGTGCTAAATGTTGAGCTTTCCTCAAGTTTGCTTCGTCGCAAAATGCAGGAGCGCAAAAAAAGCGGCCGTCACGCAAGCCAGCTAAAGATTTGGCCGGATGTACGTGTGTGTGCCTGCGTTATGGGCAAGTGATACGTGCCGCTCTCCAAGGAATTATTAAGGTAGGCTGAGATCGACACGATAAAGAGATCGGCTTACACGCATGGCTTTAAACTATTTCGTACAAAAATGTCCGTAGCAGACTCTTAAAAAGACAACGGAGAGGCTTTCAGTATACGTCGAATTCGGAACTTGCACTTTCAGGCATTTCGTCTCAGCTAAGACGAGTCTCTCAACATACGACCGTGTGGAGAGCGTAAACAACCTGAAACATGTTTCTTGTACACTCTAAACACGAATACACCTCTATGGGAGTAAAAAGAGAGTAAGTTGTCCTCTGTGCACTAGAGGACAACTTTACATCCCTTTTACTCCTTTCTCTTTAGAGTGTAGAATGTGGAACTACTCTGTACACTCTACAGAGAAAGGAGTAAAAAAGAGAGTAAGTTGTCCTCTGTGCACTAGAGGACAGACAACTTTAGATCCTTTTTACTCCTTTCTCTTTAGAATGTGGAGTGTGGAACTACTCTCTACACTCTATAGAGAAAGGAGCAAAAAGAGAGTAAGTTGTCCTCTGTGCACTAGAGGACAACTTTACATCCCTTTTACTCCTTTCTCTTTAGAGTGTAGAATGTGGAACTACTCTGTACACTCTACAGAGAAAGGAGTAAAAAAGAGAGTAAGTTGTCCTCTGTGCACTAGAGGACAGACAACTTTAGATCCTTTTTACTCCTTTCTCTTTAGAATGTGGAGTGTGGAACTACTCTCTACACTCTATAGAGAAAGGAGCAAAAAGAGAGTAAGTTGTCCTCTGTGCACTAGAGGACAACTTTACATCCCTTTTACTCCTTTCTCTTTAGAGTGTAGAATGTGGAACTACTCTGTACACTCTACAGAGAAAGGAGTAAAAAAGAGAGTAAGTTGTCCTCTGTGCACTAGAGGACAGACAACTTTAGATCCTTTTTACTCCTTTCTCTTTAGAATGTGGAGTGTGGAACTACTCTCTACACTCTATAGAGAAAGGAGCAAAAAGAGAGTAAGTTGTCCTCTGTGCACTAGAGGACAACTTTACATCCCTTTTACTCCTTTCTCTTTAGAGTGTAGAATGTGGAACTACTCTGTACACTCTACAGAGAAAGGAGTAAAAAAGAGAGTAAGTTGTCCTCTGTGCACTAGAGGACAGACAACTTTAGATCCTTTTTACTCCTTTCTCTTTAGAATGTGGAGTGTGGAACTACTCTCTACACTCTATAGAGAAAGGAGCAAAAAGAGAGTAAGTTGTCCTCTGTGCACTAGAGGACAACTTTACATCCCTTTTACTCCTTTCTCTTTAGAGTGTAGAATGTGGAACTACTCTGTACACTCTACAGACAAAGGAGTAAAAAAGAGAGTAAGTTGTCCTCTGTGCACTAGAGGACAGACAACTTTAGATCCTTTTTACTCCTTTCTCTTTAGAATGTGGAGTGTGGAACTACTCTCTACACTCTATAGAGAAAGGAGCAAAAAGAGAGTAAGTTGTCCTCTGTGTACTAGAGGACAACTTTACATCCCTTTTACTCCTTTCTCTTTAGAGTGTAGAGTGTGGAACTACTCTCTACACTCTAGAGAGAAAGGAGCAAAAAGAAAGTAAGTTGTCCTCTGTGCACTAGAGGACAGACAACTTTACACCCTTTTTACTCCTTTCTCTTTAGAATGTAGAGTGTGGAACTACTCTCTACACTCTAGAGAGAAAGGAGCAAAAAGAGAGTAAGTTGTCCTCTGTGCACTAGAGGACAACTTTACATCCCTTTTACTCCTTTCTCTTTAGAGTGTAGAGTGTGGAACTACTCTCTATACTCTAGAGAGAAAGGAGCAAAAAGAAAGTAAGTTGTCCTCTGTGCACTAGAGGACAGACAACTTTACACCCTTTTTACTCCTTTCTCTTTAGAATGTAGAGTGTGGAACTACTCTCTACACTCTAGAGAGAAAGGAGCAAAAAGAGAGTAAGTTGTCCTCTGTGCACTAGAGGACAACTTTACATCCCTTTTACTCCTTTCTCTTTAGAGTGTAGAGTGTGGAACTACTCTCTACACTCTAGAGAGAAAGGAGCAAAAAGAAAGTAAGTTGTCCTCTGTGCACTAGAGGACAGACAACTTTACACCCTTTTTACTCCTTTCTCTTTAGAATGTAGAGTGTGGAACTACTCTCTACACTCTAGAGAGAAAGGAGCGAAAAGAAAGTAAGTTGTCCTCTGTGCACTAGAGGACAGACAACTTTACACCCTTTTTACTCCTTTCTCTTTAGAATGTAGAGTGTGGAACTACTCTCTACACTCTAGAGAGAAAGGAGCAAAAAGAGAGTAAGTTGTCCTCTGTGCACTAGAGGACAACTTTACATCCCTTTTACTCCTTTCTCTTTAGAATGTAGAGTGTGGAACTACTCTCTACACTCTAGAGAGAAAGGAGCAAAAAGAGAGTAAGTTGTCCTCTGTGCACTAGAGGACAACTTTACATCCCTTTTACTCCTTTCTCTTTAGAGTGTAGAGTGTGGAACTACTCTCTACACTCTAGAGAGAAAGGAGCAAAAAGAGAGTAAGTTGTCCTCTGTGCACTAGAGGACAACTTTACATCCCTTTTACTCCTTTCTCTTTAGAGTGTAGAGTGTGGAACTACTCTCTACACTCTAGAGAGAAAGGAGCAAAAAGAGAGTAAGTTGTCCTCTGTGCACTAGAGGACAACTTTACATCCCTTTTACTCCTTTCTCTTTAGAATGTAGAGTGTGGAACTACTCTCTACACTCTAGAGAGAAAGGAGCAAAAAGAGAGTAGGTTGTCCTCTGTGCACTAGAGGACAACTTTACATCCCTTTTACTCCTTTCTCTTTAGAGTGTAGAGTGTGGAACTACTCTCTACACTCTAGAGAGAAAGGAGCAAAAAGAGAGTAAGTTGTCCTCTGTGCACTAGAGGACAACTTTACATCCCTTTTACTCCTTTCTCTTTAGAGTGTAGAGTGTGGAACTACTCTCTACACTCTAGAGAGAAAGGAGCAAAAAGAGAGTAAGTTGTCCTCTGTGCACTAGAGGACAACTTTACATCCCTTTTACTCCTTTCTCTTTAGAGTGTAGAGTGTGGAACTACTCTCTACACTCTAGAGAGAAAGGAGCAAAAAGAGAGTAAGTTGTCCTCTGTGCACTAGAGGACAACTTTACATCCCTTTTACTCCTTTCTCTTTAGAATGTAGAGTGTGGAACTACTCTCTACACTCTAGAGAGAAAGGAGCAAAAAGAGAGTAAGTTGTCCTCTGTGCACTAGAGGACAACTTTACATCCCTTTTACTCCTTTCTCTTTAGAGTGTAGAGTGTGGAACTACTCTCTACACTCTAGAGAGAAAGGAGCAAAAAGAGAGTAAGTTGTCCTCTGTGCACTAGAGGACAACTTTACATCCCTTTTACTCCTTTCTCTTTAGAGTGTAGAGTGTGGAACTACTCTCTATACTCTAGAGAGAAAGGAGCAAAATGAAAGTAAGCTGTCCTCTGTGCACTAGAGGACAGACAACTTTACACCCTTTTTACTCCTTTCTCTTTAGAATGTAGAGTGTGGAACTACTCTCTACACTCTAGAGAGAAAGGAGCAAAAAGAGAGTAAGTTGTCCTCTGTGCACTAGAGGACAACTTTACATCCCTTTTACTCCTTTCTCTTTAGAGTGTAGAGTGTGGAACTACTCTCTACACTCTAGAGAGAAAGGAGCAAAAAGAAAGTAAGTTGTCCTCTGTGCACTAGAGGACAGACAACTTTACACCCTTTTTACTCCTTTCTCTTTAGAATGTAGAGTGTGGAACTACTCTCTACACTCTAGAGAGAAAGGAGCAAAAAGAAAGTAAGTTGTCCTCTGTGCACTAGAGGACAGACAACTTTACACCCTTTTTACTCCTTTCTCTTTAGAATGTAGAGTGTGGAACTACTCTCTACACTCTAGAGAGAAAGGAGCAAAAAGAAAGTAAGTTGTCCTCTGTGCACTAGAGGACAGACAACTTTACACCCTTTTTACTCCTTTCTCTTTAGAATGTAGAGTGTGGAACTACTCTCTACACTCTAGAGAGAAAGGAGCAAAAAGAAAGTAAGTTGTCCTCTGTGCACTAGAGGACAGACAACTTTACACCCTTTTTACTCCTTTCTCTTTAGAATGTAGAGTGTGGAACTACTCTCTACACTCTAGAGAGAAAGGAGCAAAAAGAGAGTAAGTTGTCCTCTGTGCACTAGAGGACAACTTTACATCCTTTTTACTCCTTTCTCTTTAGAGTGTAGAATGTGGAACTACTCTGTACACTCTACAGAGAAAGGAGTAAAAAAGAGAGTAAGTTGTCCTCTGTGCACTAGAGGACAGACAACTTTACACCCTTTTTACTCCTTTCTCTTTAGAATGTAGAGTGTGGAACTACTCTCTACACTCTAGAGAGAAAGGAGCAAAAAGAGAGTAAGTTGTCCTCTGTGCACTAGAGGACAACTTTACATCCCTTTTACTCCTTTCTCTTTAGAGTGTAGAATGTGGAACTACTCTGTACACTCTACAGAGAAAGGAGTAAAAAAGAGAGTTGTCCTCTGTGCACTAGAGGACAGACAACTTTACACCCTTTTTACTCCTTTCTCTTTAGAATGTAGAGTGTGGAACTACTATCTACACTCTAGAGAGAAAGGAGCAAAAAGAGGGTAAGTTGTCCTCTGTGCACTAGAGGACAGACAACTTTACACCTGCGCTTTACATCTGCGCTTTGTGTGTGTGTATTCGTGCCTTTCTTTTGTCCCGTCTTCTTCGCGCAGTTTTGTTTCGCTCTAACTTTACACCCTTTTTACTCCTTTCTCTTTAGAGTGTAGAGTGTGGAACTACTCTCTACACTCTAGAGAGAAAGTAGTAAAAAGGGTGTAAAGTTGTCCTCTAGTGCACAGAGGACAACTTTACACCCTTTTTACTCATTTATCTTTAGTGTGTAGAGTGTGGAACTACCTTGCAGTATAACTGGAGTATAACCGCTGTGTTATTCCTGCCCACACATTAATAACTACAAGCTCTGGCGCGTTCAGCTTTCCTAATGTACGCGTTCGACGCGCCACAAGCACACGCACAGCGGGTCTCCGATCACGTAATGTCGGAAGTGCGGTTACGTGATCCACATTGTTCGCCCCCGCCGCGGGAGCCCTGCGCCGATTGCGCATATGCAGCACCGTTAAAATATGGCGGGCGCACATCCGACCCGCCACGGGTCGCTTCTGCGTCGCCGCTCCGCCCGGCCGTGTTTTCACGCATGGACGGGCAGCGCGCGGCACATCGTAATTATAGCGACGCCCCTCCAAGGACGACGCCGCAGCAGCCGTAACGAACGGGCGAGGGCAGCACCGTTGTTATGCTCCCGCTGTGCGGATGCTGGGATTATCCCGGCTTAGATAAGCAATTATGTGTTACAGTAGGAGGTGATCTGCATGGATTCAGTTAGGCCTATCCTTGGTTGATTGAAAGTAGTTGTAAGCTCGTTGACGCATTTATTGTATCAACCAGTCGAAGTCGATTTGTCAGACGAATGCCTTTGCTAAGAGTATTCTAGCCTAGGTGCGCAATTAGTGCTTCATTATGAAAGTGAGCTGAAGAAAATCCGTTAGGCCTAACCTTATCAGGGGGCCGTGAAGTGCTTGCACTTGCGTTACAACTACGTAAAGTCAGGCTGAAAGTCGGTGGTTACGCCAGCTTACGTGCTGAGTGGGATACAGTAGGACCTTAGACCTAGCTTTAGTCGATTTAAAAAACAATTACGCCCGTTAACGCTCTCGCATTGGTTGTCGTCAGCCGGCTGAAGTCTGCCTGCAGGAGGAATGCATCCCCCAGTAATCTCCAACCTGCCCTATCCTGCACCATCCCCGGCTACCGGTTCCAAAAAGAAAAAAAAACTTAAAAACTCCTCACCACACTACACTCAAGCCCCCTTCCTCTGGTACTCACACTGCTGCCCGCTCTCATGATGCCCTAACAGACCATGTACTGGCTGTCGCTGTTCTTGAATACGCGCTTATCTCTTAGAACTGTGTTTATATCCTTAGTCTAATTTCAAGTTTTTTTCTTCGGATCGTGTCACTGAGAATGTGCGAGTTTGGGACATTCCACATAGTATATCCCCAGGACATCTATTCGAGCTCTGCTCCATGTGTGCAGCTTCAGTGGTGTTTACTGCTGTCACGAATAGCACACTATTGGCGAAAAATTGCTTGCTTTTTAATTGAACACGGTTGCGCTGATGGTGTTAGTTGTGTAAACGTACAGGCAGGATTAGCTTTACAGTTACCTGTCTTCAATTGCTCCGTCTGAGTCGCTGATTTCAGTGATTGCGTCTCTACCACTCTTTCATGAGGCCAGTATCCTCTGAAAACTTCAACAGTGATTGTGGCACTAATCGCCGCTCAGTTGGGAAGTCCTCAGGGTACACGATGCGTGAGACTTCGTCCATGAGAACGTTCGCTCTCAGGTTTTCCAGGAGTGTCTCACCCGCGGCGCAAAAACGCGGGCACGCTAAGACGAAATGGTTTACATTACCCACAACATCACAGTGTACGCACTAGATGAGGTGGCTCGGGGAATGCTGTGCAACCATACATTAATATAGGCAGAATTCGTGCGCAGTAGGTACAAGAGAGTGGCTCGGTCGCGCGACAAGCCTCGCGTAACAAGGGAGGTGAAAAAGTGGCCAAAGCTCAGAAAAGTGCTGCACCACTAGCTGCCAAGCGAAGTTGTCGTCCTTTGGGGACAGCCACTGAAGATGGATAAAACCGGGCTTCTTAAACAAGAAGGTCTCTCGCCGTGTTACCAGCGACTCCAACATGAGATAATAGCCACTAGAAGCAGACTTGAAATTCTTTCAACTATAGCTTCTTCAACCAGGTGAGAACACAGAGGCTAAATTAGACAACGTTGTGTACGCACAGCTATAGCCATGCTTGCAGCTGGACCCACGGTGGTGGTGGAAAACATTTATTTACACATACACTACCGGAGGTTATGCATGAGCTGACCCAAAGGGGCCCAGCCCTTACAAGTACTAGGTGGAGGTCCTAGTTCGGGACCCCAGTGGCGTCGGCCGCCGCCCGGGCTCGCGCGACCAAGGCCCGTTGGGCCTGCAGGTCAGAGCAGCCGAGCAGGGTCGCCTCCCAGTCCTCCCGGGTTGGGTTGGGGTGAGGGGGGATAGCAGGGTTGGAGGGGCAGGTCCACACCATGTGGTAGATGTCCGAAGACTTCTCCGCACAGTGCGGACAGCTGCCAGAGAAAGAAGGGTCGAAGTGTTTGAGAGCTGCCGGGCACAGCAAAGTATTAGTAAACAGGCGAAGCAGAAGCCGCTCCTCCGCCTTTGAGAGACCTTTACACGGACGGGGATAAAGACCGTGGCCAGATTGATAAAGTAAAACAATGTCTTTAAACGAGTAAGCGGGAGTGAATTCGAGTTCCTGATCGTCGGGGTCGGAGGGGAATGTCCGGTGAGAGAGCGCGCGGGCGGCGGCGTCAGCTGCCTCATTTCCCTCAAGGCCCATGTGAGCGGGAGCCCAAACGATACGCCTATAATATAACCGCCGCACTGCTCGCCTGGTTTGTCCTCATAAACGCAGCAGGCTTTAATTAAGGGATGTCTTTGCTCAACTTTTCTGCACCATTTGCTGTAGCGGGCCTCGGATACTAGGGCTATATAGGGTGTGTCGTCCAAGTAGCGCCGGGTGTTAATAAAGGACAACGCACTATGTACGAAGATTCATCTAGTGCAGGGCTAGATCATCTTGAACAGGTCGGCATATTTTGAAATGCTCGTAATCTGGTAAAAAAGCAACTGACATTGTCAATATTTGGTCCTAGATATGAGTGGAGTGTACTTATTTTACTTAGCTACTTCGGTTATACAGGGTGCTTCACCTAAGGCTTTACACAGTTTTTTTTTTAAAATAGGCTTTTCGAGTTCAAAAGCGCTTTTTTCGGAATAGCACTGTCAGCGGTGTAGTACATATGAAATAGTTGACTTTTTAACTATTACTGTTAGGCTCCTTAATTACTGAGAGGCATGTAGCCTACGATAAGCAATATCTATATCAGTTTTTAGACTTTCGAAAGCGCGGTTACCCTCGGCGCTGTGTCTCGACAAATTTTGGCTACATCGCGCCAAAATGCATGCACTTTTGTGAAGATTGCAGGCAAAGCAACCTCTCCAGTGAACGGAACACTTGAGAGCACGTGCACGATGAGAAATTTACAATAATATATATTTTTAACTTCTGCCGAGAAATCTTGCAATATCTCACCTCTGAAACAGGGAAAGGAGTAACTGATACAAGTTGAAGCTCAAATACATATCTGTGTAAACAAAACTATTTTGTACATCACTGTAATATGATCCGACCATAAAGAAAGTTATCCGACACGAAAGAGTAAGATAGGTCCTATGAAGTAGTCGCTGCCGCTTGTTTTACTTTGTCATATTTCTTGTCAGATCTAACCACCTCTAAAACAGCTATAAACTTAGACACCTTGCGCACAACTTGTTTTATTCAAGTTCTTAGTCCTCCGACCTGTGCCACGGTCGCTTTGTTGTTGTGCACCCACATGCTGTTTCATAGTCCCAAGATTAGATCACGTACATAAAAACCTCGTATAGGGCCCTACTTAACGGTGCGCCCGTGTATTGCGCGACGTGAATCCATGTAAAAAAAAAAATGGCGGTGGCTTAGCTCGGCTAAGCCCGATTATGCAAGCGAAAGCTTTGTTATGCGTGGTTAGTTATGGTTTATTGGGGTTTAACGTCCCGTAGGAACTCAGGCTATGAGGGACGCCGTAGTGAAAGGGCTCCGGAAATTTCGACCGCCTGGGGTTCTTCACCGTGCACTGACATCGCACAGCACACGGGCCTCTAGAATTTCGCCTTAATCGAAATTCGGCCGCCGCTGCCGGGATCGAACCCGCGCCTTTCGGGCCAGTAGCCAAGCGCCGTAACCACTGAGCCACCGCGGCGGGGCATTTATGCGTGGTTATGTTGTGTTTCTAAGCCAGGTTAGACTCAACCTCTTCTTCCTTGGCCGAAGTCGTGGCGGAGGCCGAAGCAGCAGCGGCTGCCTCCAAAGGTCTTCGCTGCCGCCTTTCGGCATCCTTAATCCACCGTTGAGCCAGTGGACGCTCCCGTTCTTCGTCGGTCTCCGCCGCTAGATTTGCCCGTTTAACTTCCTTGCCTCTAGCTAAATACTTAGCATGATTGGCGACGTCAGCCGGATGATGAGACCCAGCCCGTCGTCTACGAGACCGTCCCGACGGCGTAGACGGTCCCGGCCGACTCGCTTTAACCATAGCGAGAAACTGCGAAGCGGCAGTATGTATGCACGCGAGAGCGGTTCCGTAAAAGGCTATACGCAACGAAAACAAAGAAACACAAGCGAACATCGCAGACTGGATCCTTGTCGCCGCCCCTTCTCGGTGGCCACCTGGGGCGGCTGCAGTGGCTTAACGACGACAGAGCATGCCTAATAAAGTTTAATCCTCCCCCTCCTCCCTTTCAAGCGAACGTCGAGTCACGTGGACACAGCTGGCGAGGCGGCTGCAGGTGCGGCGAGCCACGTGGTACGCCACGGGGCTGACACACCAAAATGCATCGTCGATGACCTTGGCTCGACGAGGCTAGCAAAGCTTTCGATTTAAAACCTCGAGCGGTCGAATTCATCCAGTGCCCTCATATTCTTCACAGCACAGCATTGGACACTGTCAATGATGGTCAGTGATAGTTAAGCACGACTTGCAGATTTCGGGATACTAGTTAATGTATGGTTAGTGATAGTTAACGTGTCCTTAACTAGTACACTGATTAATTAGTGTTAGTTAAGGTACAGGCGCAGTACACAGTTCCACATGGCACTTCTTGACTACTACTAATTACCAATTATTCATTTAGTACAATGATATAATCATAAAATCCATTCATATCATGTTCCGATGTCTTTCGATTGCACCCGATTAAGTATAGATTGGCTATTGATTGGCATATGCCAATATAAGGCAGGCATCCGAAACGCGGACACATTTGCTAACACGTCTTGGTCACGACAGTATGAGGCATTAAAGGCTTTCGCCTTAATAACATCGACAAGCAGATTGTTGACGCTCAAGCGAGTAAAATACATACGGGTAGTTAAGAACTTCTTGTTGGGCGAGTTGGTGCATACTGTTGTAGGTACGAATTGCGCACAAAAGACACACACAGGAAAGACACGAGGGAGACTGAAAGAGCGCAAACTATCAACTGGTGTTTATTCGATTCAGTGCCGCTTTATAGGCAGTGTGCACACGTGCCTACAAAGAGGGGAAGGAAAGGATAAGGAGGCAAATCAACCCTGCGCGACAAACCATCAAAAACGCTCCAAAAAATTCTTTTCCGCGTTGTACAATGAAACGGAGGTGTCACTCACACATTTATCACCTCTTGCCTTGATGTGGTATGCCTCTAGAATTTCACGGGAAACTTTGTCATTACTCCTGCCCAGAATTCTGATATTATTCAGCAGTGGCTCACAACCGGTGCATGCAATGCAATGAGCAGGCAAATTTGCTCCTTCTCTATTCCTAATTGAACGCTGATGCTCCCCTGCGCGTTCATTCACGCAGCGTCCTGTCTGGCCCACATACACGCGACCACACTTGAGCGGGATGAGATACACAACGCCCGTGGCGCATTTTACGAATTGTGCCGCATGCTTTATCACGCATGCTCTTCGTCGAGCGCCTTCCGCGCTGATCCTTGGGTACAACCCGGCGAGCTTGCGTGGCGCCGAAAACACCACAGGGACGCCATGCCTATTTGCCACTTTTTTCATGTTGTGGGCCACCTTGTGCATATACGGAATGACCGTAGTCTTTCTTCGCGGCAATCGCTCCTCGTTGTTGGCGCGGTTTCCTTTTTTTACCTTCCGAAGAAGGTTCTCGGCCACAGCGGAGATGACCTCGCAGGGGAAACCGGCTGAAAGCAGCCTGTTTATCTGATTGTGAAAGCTGGTGTGCATTGCATGCGGGCATGATTTCGTCAAAGAAGATTCCAGGCACGAGCTAACTATGGCTCTCTTAACTATCTTCGAGTGGGCGGAATCATAGGGAAGAAGCCCTTTCTGCGCTCTCGGTGCGTAGTGCCAGCAGATGTGATGCAAACCAATCTCTAGGTTCAGATCTAAAAATTGCAACGAACCATGGTTCGGAAGTTCGTGCGTAAAATTTAAACCCTTCCCATAACGTTTAAAAAGAGTTAAAATGACCCCCACTCATTCACTGGATAGCATTTTCACTCTTTTTAAACGTTATGGGAAGGGTTTAAATTTTACGCACGAACTTCCGAACCATGGTTCGTTGCAATTTTTAGATCTGAACCTAGAGATTGGTTTGCATCACATCTGCTGGCACTACGCACCGAGAGCGCAGAAAGGGCTTCTTCCCTATGATTCCGCCCACTCGAAGATAGTTAAGAGAGCCATAGTTAGCTCGTGCCTGGAATCTTCTTTGACGAAATCATGCCCGCATGCAATGCACACCAGCTTTCACAATCAGATAAACAGGCTGCTTTCAGCCGGTTTCCCCTGCGAGGTCATCTCCGCTGTGGCCGAGAACCTTCTTCGGAAGGTAAAAAAAGGAAACCGCGCCAACAACGAGGAGCTATTGCCGCGAAGAAAGACTACGGTCATTCCGTATATGCACAAGGTGGCCCACAACATGAAAAAAGTGGCAAATAGGCATGGCGTCCCTGTGGTGTTTTCGGCGCCACGCAAGCTCGCCGGGTTGTGCCCAAGGATCAGCGCGGAAGGCGCTCGACGAAGAGCATGCGTGATAAAGCATGGGGCACAATTCGTAAAATGCGCCACGGGCGTTGTGTATCTCATCCCGCTCAAGTGTGGTCGCGTGTATGTGGGCCGGACAGGAGGCTGCGTGAATGAACGCGCAGGGGAGCATCAGCGTTCAATTAGGAATAGAGAAGGAGCAAATCTGCCTGCTCATTGCATTGCATGCACCGGTTGTGAGCCACTGCTGAATAATATCAGAATTCTGGGCAGGAGTAATGACAAAGTTTCCCGTGAACTTCTAGAGGCATACCACATCAAGGCAAGAGGTGATAAATGTGTGAGTGACACCTCCGTTTCATTGTACAACGCGGAAAAGAATTTTTTGGAGCGTTTTTGATGGTTTGTCGCGCAGGGTTGATTTGCCTCCTTATCCTTTCCTTCCCCTCTTTGTAGGCACGTGTGCACACTGCCTATAAAGCGGCACTGAATCGAATAGATAGATAGATAGATAGATAGAACTTTTATTCACGTCAATTGCCAGACAACATAAATCAGGCCTACCAAAGCCTCAAAGGGCTTGAGTGGCAGCGCCTGGCAGACAGCTAACATTGGCAAAACAGAGGAAAATAGAGACGTTGCAATGAACTTTGCAAAAAAAGAAAATGGTCACCAAACAGAATGAAACAAATATATAACTATTACAACATCAAGAAAGATTACAGTGATTTGAAACTAATACAGTAAATAGCTGAAATAACTACGGGGCAGGAAGCAACACGGAGACATACCGCAAAGTTTTTTTCAGGGTGTATTTAGTTTTCATGCGGAGTACAGTAGGAGGCAAGCTATTGAAACAGGCAGGTACATAGTAATGACGTGTGCGCTTTCCGTACCGGGTTGAGGAGCGAGGAATGCAGTAGCGGTATTTTGGTCTTAAATCCCGAGCAGGGACATATGGAACGGTGAACTGACTGTACCAGAAGTGTTTTAGCACAATAGTTTCTGTTAATAAAGAGTTAAAACTTGGAAGCTTTAGTCTTCTAAAAATATCAATGTCATTACCAATGGACAGGTCGTAAGCAATATTCTTTAGAAGCAAACGCAAAAGCGAATTCACCCTATGTTGCCAGCGAACCGTGCAGTGACCATAAACAGTAATTCCGTACCTAAGTACACTATAGGCTAGAGCATGTACAACACATTTACGGACAGAAAAAGGCATAAAATATCTAATGTTATACAGGACACACGATACAGCACGAAGCCTTTGGCAAACAAAAGAAAGGTGCGATTTCCAAGAGAGATCACTGTCGAAGGTCAGGCCAAGATATTTGACCGAATGCGCATATTCAACTGGTACACAGTTGCAATTAAGACAAGAGGAAGTATGCAAATAAACAAGGTCAGTTAATTCAACTTGTTTTAATGGGTTATGAAAACAGATCAGTTTTGTTTTAGAAGTATTAACATTAATAAGATTAAACTTAAACCAGTCCATGGCTTTAATAGCAGCTATCTGTAATGCTGTAACAGCATCAGTGTATTTCTTTGCACATGCAACAATAACAGTGTCATCAGCATACTGAAACAGCAAAGATGGCACACTGTTAGCAAGGTCGTTAACGTATAGATTGAATAATAAAGGACTTAATATAGAACCTTGCGGGACTCCAGAGGCAATTGCCGTGAAATCGCTATGGAATCTTGAAATCGACACATATTGGCGCCTATCTTGTAAAAAGTTAGTAAGCAGTTCCAAAAACGAACCTCGAAATCCCAGCGCAGAAAGTTTATCAAGCAAAAGAACGTGGCAGATGCTATCAAAAGCCTTGCTTACGTCCAGAAAAAGAGAACATGCGACTTGATTCTTATCAAAAGCTGAATTTAGCACGTCAGAGAATTCTTCAAGAAGAACCGTTGTTCCTTTTCCTGCTATAAAGCCGTACTGACAAGGTGATAGAACACTGTGCGTATTCAAAAAATTCGTCATGGTGAGTAATAGATGCTTCTCAAAAATTTGGCCAATGCATGGTAGAATAGAGATAGGTCGGTAATTACTCATAATGTTTCTGGAGCCACCCTTGTACAAAGGTATAACTTTAGCAGTTTTCATTGAAGCAGGTATTATACCAGTAGAAATGATAGTGTTAAGGATAACTAGTAGAACACCTTTAATCACTTCAAAATTTCTGCACAATTCAGAAATCGTGAGGCCGTCATGACCAGGAGATTTGCTACGTTTAAGACTGAAAAGTATACACCTTAAATCACTTTCAGTAATATCAGGAAGGAAAGCAGATTCCATCACACTGAGAGGCATAGGACAGTCGGTAGGAGGGGTTCGAGATGCACCAGAGACCAGAGAAAAAAAATTGTTGAAGTCATTCGCAATGCTCTGTCCATCTTTATGAAAATGCGAGATGAAATATGTATCATTGTAGATAGCAGCGCTCCCTCCTTTCAGACTATTCACCAATGACCATGTTTTCTTGCTGTTAAAACGTGCGTCATTAAACTGAGACCTAAAGTGGTTGCGCTTGGCCAGACGGATCATGGCGTTGACACGGTTTCGTTCATGTTTAAACTGCAGTCGTAGCTGAGAACAGTTTGGGGCACGTCTTGATCGAGCCCAGAGCAGATCCTTCTCTTTAATGGCTGCCAATATTGCGGGAGACATCCACTTATTGTCTAAATTTCGTTGTTTAACATTCACCATGCGGGAAGATTCTGCTTTGTGTGAACGAAAAACATCGACGAACCGATCATATAGGTCCGCAGGGGACACACTGTGTATAAAAGAATCCCAATCATGCTTTGCTATTCTTTCGTCAAGACGCTTATAATCAAGTACTGAGACATTTTGCTGGCTGTGCATAGATGCAGGATGGCTGGAACTATCTGTTAACGAGCAACAAATGAAATAGTGGTCTGCAAGCTTGACCTCAACCACAGCAGACCGCACCGACAGGTTTTGAGAACGCACGTTGATGTGGTCGATGCAAGACGCGACCAGCTGCCCAGCTAAGTATTCCTCACGTGTAGGGCTGTGGATTGTAGTCGCTAGCCCCCACTTTGATAAAGTGTCCAGATAATCTGCGACCGTTGACACAGTGGGGCGTAAAATATCGATATTCATATCACCGATAATGCACACGTGTTCTTCGCGGGAGAACGATGATAATGCAAAATCTAGCTCAGCTAAAAAGATTCGACCGTTACAACACGGAGGGCGGTAAATTGTGAGAAGAACCAGCGACAACCAAGGTGTACTTAGGCGGAGCGCAACTACTTCTGCTTGAGTGAAAGGAACACTAATTTCAGAAACGGACCAAGAATCCTTAACAAAAACTGCGATTCCTCCTCCCATTCTTTGTAAACGAGTGTAAGAATATAACTGGTAGCCTGGCAGCGAGAACTGTAGTAACACGTCTGACGAAGCGTTCACTTCCGTGAGAGCAATGACGTCAAAACTTAAGTGAAAAGGGTGAATTAACGCACAAAAATGGTCCCAGTGTTTCCGTATACTGCGAATATTAACATGAGTAAACTGAAATGAATTGCCTGTTTGATACTGAAAGAACTTCCGGACTTCAGAAAAATCGGAACACTTCACGAAACCTGTATCAGACATGGTTATGTTAGTTTCTCAAGATCCGAAAACTTGTTGATGCGAATGAGAGGTGCGCCTTCGGACCGCTTTGCAAGGACCTTCCCATTTTTGGTCCAGACGAACTCAAAACCCTTTTGTTTGCCCCGAGACCTTGCTAGTCGGAACAGCTCGCGATTAACCCGAGACAGGTTATCGTTAAAAAACAGCCGAGGAGACTGGTCGTCTTGCACCAAATCAGGAAGGCCCTTCCGAGCTCCGAGCCATTTCTGCTTAACAGAAACCGAAGAGTCTGTACTGGGATCGGTGGGATATAGTCGCCTCTGGACGGTAGCCGATGGACTGCTGAGATATCTGCTGGTTGAAAATCGGTAATGTTTAGTTTGCCTGCTAAGGTACTTAAGAAAGTGTGCAAGTTTTCATCAGATTTGACCGGAAGGCCGTGAATCTCGAAGTTACATCGTCTGCTGTATTGTTCGAGATCATTTATCTCTCCACTCATCCTGTCAATCACTTCTTTCTGGGAAACTACTGTTGAAGACAGTGATTGAACTTGTGACCGAAGATCTGCAAGCTCAGCCTGATTAGTGGTTACTCCAGCAAGCACAGAGTCATACCGTGACGAAAGGAAGTCAATAGCTGACTGTATGTCCTCGACTGCTGAAGCAACCTTTTCACTAGCTTCCTTGACCAACAACAGTTCTTCCATTTTCACCATCAGTGCTGATACAGTGGTAGTCAAAGTATCCAGCTTCACATTCAGAGCAGACAGTTGCTGCGAGAACGAACCACCATCGGGGTTGGATGCTACGTCAGGTTGCGCCACCGAATCATCCTTGCATGAAGGACACTTCCATGTTTCACGTGTTACCGTACTCATCTTCTTGTAGGCGTTATCAGTAACTGACGAGCAGTTTTTCCCCAAGTGAAATTCGCCCTCACAGGCACAGCAAGTCATAAATTTCCCATCTTTCGGTATGGCTTTTGAGCAAGAAGTACACAAAGAAGACATGGTGCAGTCAGCGGCAAAACACGAAAAGTGATGAATTACAACAGGTGTAACCAACACTCACCTGCCAAAAGCGAAGCAAACGTTTAGACCGGGACAAAGGTTTGCCGCTGACTGCAACGGTCCACGAAGTTGACGGTCTTTAAATAGTCGGTGATCGGCGCCAGGGGGACATCTTTGGCAGGTCCAGAGCGAATGAAGGCAAGGATGGCTTGCGATGTCGAAACAACAGCTTTCTTGAGCCGCATGCGCAGATCAGTCACCCGAAGCAGTTGCGAAGGTGATAGCCGTTGAAGATACGAGCCGCTTTCCGGCTGATACTGTCCCCTGGCTTGCAGAGCTCACCTGCCAAAAGCGAAGCAAACGTTTAGACCGGGACAAAGGTTTGCCGCTGACTGCCAATAAACACCATTTGATAGTTTGCGCTCTTTCAGTCTCCCTCGTGTCTTTCCTGTGTGTGTCTTTTGTGCGCAATTCGTACCTACAATAAAATACGAACAAGACAATTACGAAGAGTTGCACAGTTCAAAAGAAGGCACCCATTTACGGTGCGGCACCATGGTCGCATTTTTACAGCAGCGCACCCATTTACTAGCTTCAAATTGAGTCATACACAAAACGTTCTTCTCAAAACCCGGCAAGGAGCGATTTCTAAAGCTAAACGCAGTGTGTTCTTTATTATGCCGAAAATTGTTTATCTATTCTTTTTTTTTAGCTTCAGCCAAAAAGCCTAAAAATGAAAACACGACCGAGATGTTCCCCAAATCCTTGTATCTCTGCAGTATGTTTTGGAAGGGAAAACTTCTATTATCGGTTGAGCAACGAGTGGACTAGTTGATCTTCCTAGGGGGCCGGACCCGGCTATTCCCCCCATCCCCAACCCAACCCGGGAGGACTGGGAGGCGACCTTGCTCGGCTGCCACGACTTACAGGCCCAACAAGCCTTAGTCGGGCGGCGGCCACCGCCACTGGCGTCCCATACTAGGGGCCTCCACCTAGTGCTTGTAAGGATCGGTCCCTTACGGGCTGATCCAAACATACCTCCTGTTCCTTCTTAATAAATGTTTTCACCACCACCCCCAGTGGAGACTGGCGGCTACCTCTGGGGCTCATTTCACCACCTTGTGCTTCCAGGTCGGAGCTGAGCGCAAGGTCTCCCGTAGGCCCGCGTGCGCGAAATTGAAAATTGGTTTTTGAGGAAAGGAAATGGTGCAGTAACTGTCTCACACACCTCTGTCGACGCCCTAACGGTGCCGTAAGGAAGGAATAAAGGAGGCAGTGAAAGAAAGGAAGAACGGGGTGCCCCGTGCGCGAGCCTCTGAAGCGCTGTCCTAGAGGTGGAGTATCTGTTCTCGCTTCGGCGAGCGCGGCTTCGGCCGCTTCTTTTTGAGCAGCGTCCGCTCCTGCGGACGCAGTTGTCGCTGCGACGCGTGTCTTTTCTTTCCCGTTTCTCTTTCCTCTGATCTCTTCACTCTCCTCTATCTGCACGTGGCAGCGGTGGTGGCTTGGCTCGAGCCAGTAGCAGGCCCGTGCAATTTCCTCTTCATCCTTCTCTCAGTCACAACAACAACATGAAGCGCTTTTGGTGGGCGATCTTTCGGACAGTCCCAGAAGATGCGGTCTATGCTGGCTTCGTCGCCGCATTTGCTGCATTACGGTTTAAATGTATCTGGATACACGTGGCTTAGAGCGGCGGGGTTAGAGGAGAGTTTTAGCTTGGAGTTGTCTCCACTGTACCGCCTGTTCTTTGGTTAGGTTTTTTGCGTAAGTGGGAAGATTAGCCTTGCTAGTCTGTAATGCTGAGTGATCTTGCGATAGATATTAAGGCCGTCTCCATCTGTTCTCGCTTCGGCGAGCGCGGCTTCGGCCGCTGATCTGTTGTTTGAGCAGCGTCACGCGGTTGTTGCTGCGACGCGCGTCTTCTCTTTCCTTTTTCTCTTTCCTCTGTTCTTTTAACTCTCCTCTATCTGCACGTGGCAGCGGTGGTGGCTTGGCTCGAGCCAGTAGGCAGGCCCGTGCAATTTCCTTTTCATCCTTCTCTCAGTCACAACAACAACAACATTCCGACGTCCGAGTTAGTATCCACAGCTCGGCCGATAGGTAAATTGTTTTTGAAGAAAAGAAACGGCGCAGTATCCGTCTCACATATCTCGGTGGACACCTGAGCCACGCCGTAAGGGAAAGGATGAAGGTGTAGTGAAATAAAAAAAAAGGTGCCGAAGTGGAGGTAATGGTAAATTTGTTTTTGAGGAAAGGAAATGGCGCAGTATCTGTCTCACATATCTCGGCAGACACCTGAACCGCGCCGTAAGAGATGGGAGGAAGGTGGGAGTGAAAGAAGAGAGAGAGAAAGAGATGCCGTAGTGGAGGTCTCCGGAATAATTTCGGCCACCTGGGGATCTTTAACGTGCACTGACATCGCACGGCACACGGGCTCCGGATTAATTTCGACCATCTGGAGATCTTTAACGTGCACTGACATCGCATAGTACATTGTAAACAAAAATATACCCCAAAGGGAGTAAAAATGGTGGCGGCCACCCTTTTTACTCGATTTGTGAAAACATTTACTCCATGACTGGGGAGGAAAAAGGTGGACCATTTTACTCCCATGAGGGAATAAGGGAGTAAAAATGAGGATTTACCAGCATTTACTCCAGTCTAAAAAAGAAGTTAATTCTGCCAAATACTCCACCAGTGACGAAATGGAGTAAAAAAAACACCATTTTGTGCAATCCGCCTCGCCACCTAGCGTCTCGTCTGGTCAGTCGTCTGATAATGGCGGTGAGTGAAGACAGCTTGGTTACCATCGTCGCTGGATCTCCGTTCCCTTCTGCTCCTTCACGGGCGCCTGTTGTTGTGTTGTTGTGACTGAGAGAAGGATGAAGAGGAAATTGCACGGGCCTGCTACTGGCTCTAGCCAAGCCACCACCGCTGCCACGTGCAGATAGAGGAGAGTTAAAAGATTAGAGGAAAGAGAAAAAGGAAATAAAAGACGCGCGTCGCAGCAACAACTGCGTCCGCCGGAGCGGACGCTGCTCAAAAAGAAGCGGCCGAAGCCGCGATGCCGCGGTGCAAGATATCGGCTTGTCGCTGTTTTCCGCTACAGTACGGTACATAATTGAATTGCTCCTGTGAAGCCTCTAATGCTCTAACCATACCTAACTTTACTTTGTGTCGCCACCTCGTTACAGCCCCCGCTTAGGCCTAATTCTTACCGGCTTTTTTCAGTGTGTTCCTCGCAATGTATTGCAGCAGATTATGTGTATCATGAACATGAAACTGTGGTAGAACATAGTGTCAACGCTGAGCTCTTGAATGAGCTTATGAGGCGACATTTTTCCTCAGTCATATTGAAAAGCCAAGCCTTAATGAAGCGGATATGGAAGCAAACACCGCCATTCCAAACTACCATCAGGGGTGTTTTCAACTTTTCTGCTCTGGTTTTTAGTCAAATATAGCGTGGTGCATGGCCATGAAAACTACCCAGCGACTCTTTCTAAGTTTTGAACTATTGATTATAATGTTACATCCCTTTATCTACAAACACGGCCAACCAAGCGAGCTCGCACAGCAAAGCGAGACGACATGCAGACGACTCCTCCCGCCTACGCCGCTGCTGGGCTTGCAGACGGCGAATAGAATGCGGGACGCGGAGTTACATTAGGGCAGCGCAGTTTCCCAAGTTAGGTTGCCGGCGGCCCGCAGAGCTACTGCCCGTTTCCACCGCTGTCACTGTAAGAATGAGCTTGAATGAGGATAAATAAACTATAAACATCACGCCATTTTCTGGCTCCATTTCTAAAGGGAGTAAAAATTTTACTCCCTTTTCACTCCTTAATAACTCCCTTATATAAGAGAGTAAATAAAAAACACCATACATATGAAGTAAAAAAACCTCCTTTTGGGTGTATGTTAGAGGACAAGCCATTTACTCCCTTTTGGGTGTTTTTTTGCTAACAGTATACATGGACGCCTTTTGTGTTCCGGCCGATAGGCCCTCGAGCTGTATCGTGGCTGCCTCATTCCCCGGGATTGACGTGTGAGCCGGTACTCACACCAATTACACGCCTTTCCTGTCTTTCACGTAATTCTCGAGAACTGACAAGGAGATGGGAGACATTCTGCCCCTGGCAAAATTTCCAATGGCTGCTTTTGAATCGCTGACAACCACTTCCGCTCGCGGGTTTGTCAGCGCCAAGGCAATTGCCGCTTCTTCAGGTTCTTCTGAAGAGTTTATTCATACAGTCACGTTTGCTACGAGTTGGCCTTCATCGGTGACCGCGGCTGACGCGTACGGTTTCTCGGGTGTGCGGTAAGCGGCCGCGTATAAGTAGGTTACGTTCGGTCGGCCTTCGAGTTTCTTGGCTAGGGCTTCTGCTCTTGCCTTGCGTCTTCCTTCGTGGGGGACACGTGCATGTTTTATTGCGAAAGCAATACTACTTGCACTTTCATGACTTTGCCGTGCCGCGGCCGGTCACCACCATCGTGCCGCGGCGGTGACCACCATTGACCTTGATTTGACCTTGATTGCATTAGATATTATTAGATTGGATTAGATTAGATTGGACTGGATTGGATTAGATTAGATTACATTGGATTGGATTGGAGTGGATTGAATTGGATTGGAATGGATTGGATGGGATTGGATTGGTTTGGATTGTATATCCAATGCATCGCCACAAGTCTAACCACAAGCACCACCACCAGCTACACTACCAGCTGAACCATGGCGTAGGTACGGATATTGCTTTCGCAATTACCGGGTTTAACCAAGCTAAGCCACAGCGAATTTTTTCGGTAATGGTTTTACCGTGATTGCCTTTCTGACGATGGACTGGATTTGGCGGGTGTCCGTTCTAGGATCGCTTTAACAGCACTGGCGCGAGCGAGCCTGAGCTCTCGCATTCTGCTACGGGCCTGAGTCAACTCGTCTAGCGTGTTGTGCTGGCCGAGTTGCAGTAGCTTGTCTGTGGAGGTGTCTATGGGTAGTCCTAGGTCTGTCTGCCTTGTAGGCCTGCCTGAGGAGTCCTTCATTTTTGAGTTTCTCGGCGTTACAAATCGTATGACATCACTCGGACACTGTACGACGAATAGTTGTGTCACATTTGTGTAATGAAAGTCGGGGAAAGGCACATCATGAAAGGTGCAGCCTTTGTCAGAAGCTTGGAGCCCAGGGGGTTTGCTTCTGAGCCTCACTGTGTGGTTCGTAATGCATCTCCAGCGCTCCAAATTTGCTGAAGGTAAGAAGATTTCTGGTCCTGCCTCCTACAATGAGTAGGACTGCCACGAATGTTTCAGGAGTCCCACTGCGAGGCTTAGAAGCAGACCCCTTGGGCTCTAAACTTTTGACAAAAACTGTACATATCTCTCCAGTTGGAATCCCTATCGCGAGCTAGCCTGCATACTCTTCAATCTCTTGCTACTCTAGCTTTCCCCTCGGTTACCTCCTCAGAAGTGACTGGGGAGGCAGCCATCATTCTTGCGATTGCTCACATGGAAGCCCGTTATATTTTCACAAATTCAAAACGTGCACTACTAAATTTCGCGGGCGGGCGAGTTCATATCCCTGGTATCTGCATACTGACCTCGCCCGGTACCAAACCGCCCCGTCACGTGGAGGTGCTCTGGGTGCCAGCGCAATCGGGGAAACCTGGCAACGAGGCCTCCAGCAGCTTACACACCGGACACAGGCGACCTCCGCGTCCGCGGCGGCCGCGTTTTGATGGAGGCGAAACGCAAAAGGCGCCCATGTGCTGTGCGATGTCAGCGAACGATAATGATCCCCAGGGGGCCGAAACTGTTCCGGAGACCTTAACTACGTTTCGAAATGACTAGTGCGAAAACAGTCGGAGACAAGAGAAGAAACACTGACGACAGGACGGGCGCTGTCCTGTCGAATCATGTCCCACCAACACGCCCAATCAGCAATTTTGACTCCACTGCGTGAGTATCCATAGCGCACCCACTAGTCCGAACCCTTACTGTCCACTACGGCACCGCTTTCTTGCTTTCTTCTTCCACTCCCACCTGTATCTCTTCTCTTAAAGCGGGGTTCGGATGTCCACCGAGATACGTCAGTTACTACATCATTTCTTCTCTTCAAAAACCAATTTTCATTTTTTGGTTAGTCATAAAATTCGTTGATTGGTTGAGCCAGTGACGACGTCACGGGGTCACGTGACATGATCGAGTGCTGATTTGACGACTGGGTGTGTGACGTCATACCATAACGTGAGAGAGCCGAGTTGGCCCGTGCACTGGTTGGCGACAAGGACGAGTTTGCAGGTGCGCTGGCAGTTTGCAGATGTACTGGTCACGTGACATAGCCGAGCTTGGTGGCGGGCTTGGCGGCAATTGGCAGCGGCGGTTGGTTGTGTGTAGAGTAGACGCGTCTAGACAGCTCCTCGAATCGGGTTGGAACGGAGCCGTAATCAATGCCGCGTGTGTCTACCGTAGCGGAAAATCCCTGCAAGCGGAGAGAGCAGTTAATGAAAAAAAATGGCAGTGGTTTATCTCTGGTTAAACCTGGAGGATTGCGAAAGCAACGGGTAGAGAGATAGAGGCGATGGAGAGCGCGCGGCAGCGGCGGCGGCCCCGGCACGCTAGCTATGTGCCGCTACTGCGCATGCGCAACTGGCGAGCGCGGCGGCGGCACCTCTGAGTCACCTGCTCAGCGACGGCGGACTGCTCCTCGCGCATGCGCAGTATGGCTTTTCGTCAGCTCCGCGAAATTGCTCGGCGACTCGCGTAGTGTTGCTTTCGCAACAATAGGCGGCTGAACAGGTTCAGCGTATGAGGCCAGTAGTAATTACAAATGAGAGGAAGGCCGAGCGGACTTCAGACTTTAATTATATCGCATTCTCAACACGGAATGTAATTAAGCGTCCCTGAAATTTTCCTTTACTCGTTTGGCGCGCTGTATGACGGACAGTCATCCCTGGCTACTCCTTCCGCAGTTGCGGTTCGTGCCGTGGTCCGTGGTAGTTTATAGCAAGGCTGCATCCGTCGGTGGCCTTCTCCAGGGCTCTCAAGAAGCCAACGAACAATCCGAGTGGGTGAGTGTCGGCCGCGGTGCGTTCGGAGCACCTTGAGGTGCTCCGAACGAAGTGATCGCATCCCCTTGTTTAAGTCTCGAAAACATGTCACTCAAGACTAAGGTGTTCCGATCGTCATGATAGCGTCACCTGAGTGGTATTTTTTATTTTTTATTTACAAAATACTGCGGACACTGAGTCCAAGCAGGGTGGGCGAACAAGTCAATCAAACCACAAAAAAAAACGCAACACCTCAAAAAAGAACAACACAATATAGCAATAATTGCTTAAAACTCATAAGACAATGGTTTAACTAGCTGATTCCAATCTGTTATTGTGATTGGAAAGAACGAAAACTTGTGTCTGTTCTAGCGAATATAGGGGTTAGAGAACTGGGATGGTGTTGACGAGTTTGTCTGGTTGGTGCCGGCGTTAAGTATAATGAGGGAGCCAAACCAAGTTTGTTACGTAATAAGAGAGAAATAAATGAAGGCTGAGGCGACGCGGTCTAGGTACAACCCGACAATGCGCCATTTGGCAGTCTTCGCTTTGGTAAGAACAATAATAATGGCCGCAGAGAGCAACAATAGCTGCGTTCGGCACGCGGACAGGAGAGAACAGAGACAAAAGGCCCCCGAGCCAACAACCAACAAAAGGCCGCTGTAAAGGAAGCGAAGAACGGAAGTGATCTCGTACAACGCATCACCCGGGTAGCTGCTGCCCGCTGCGCAAACGATACTCACGCACGCATAAAGAGGAAGAGAGAGGGAGGAAACAGGGGATACACAAACATGAAAAGAGGCAAAGCCTAAGGCACGCACGTAATTGTGACGTCATTGTAGGTGGTGTTGCGGAGGGCGGTTTCGCAGCCGTTCTAGGTACTCGGTGTCAGGGCGGAAGCTTGCGGGGTGAATATTATGCATCACCTGCGGTTCCCAGAAGAGCAACTCACCGCTCTGTGCCCCCCCCCCCCCCGCCTCCCCCTTTCCTTTTGTGTGCCCGGTGGCGTATGTAACGATTGGCACACACAGTCATGCGAGCAACCCGGTAATGTGTTATATCAGATCGATATACCCCGGAGCAACGTACCCGCTATGCAACCCCGCTGTGTATGGACCACGTGCATTGAAGATGAGCATCGGCGTGTGCTGCATTTAAGGTCCTGCACCTTTGGAGGAGTCTGTTTCCGGGCAAATGCACTGCCCTAAATCCCACCAATCTATGGCAATAAAGTTGTTTCTCTCTCTCTCTCTCTTCGGGCAAATGCAGGTTTTTTTTTTCGGAGTTTATTTTTCGAGGTGTAAAAATGATATATGTGTAACGTTAAGAGATCGGAAGCGGGCGGAGTGCTTGAGGGAACAAACGCGGGTTTATGACAGCCTAGTCGCAATCAAGGGGAAGAAGTGGGCTTTGGCAGGGCATGTAATGCGAAGGCAAGATAACCGCTGGTCCTTAAGGGTAACGGAGTGGATTCCAAGAGAAGGCAAGCGCGTAGCAGGGGGCGACAGAAAGAAGTTTGAGGGGATACGGTGGCCGCAATTGGCAAAGGACCGGGTTAATTGGAGAGACATGGGAGAGACCTTTGCCCTGCAGTGGGCGTAGTCAGGCTGACAATTATGATAATTTTCGAGAGAAATCTGGAGATTATAGGAAAATTTGGCAAATTTAAGCTTGTAATGCGCGGCATATACCGTAATGTGAGACACGAAGTGTAACAATGTCAACAGCCTCTGTGTATGCTCGCAAAAGAATATGAAATCCCCGGAGTATTGCACAGACCGCATTTCCCTACTGGCTTATCCAAGCGAACTTTGATTGTCAGCTGTCAGAGGAGCGGATGATCAGCTGTAAGATCATTGATTGCAAAGCTATACACTACCGTTATAACAATCAACAATACTGTCATACACGTAGTGCAACAACAGCAAGTGAAGGAGTGGTTTTACATTTTGCTAGAGATATATCGTATGTGCGTACTAAAACCTGTGAGTTTTACGGTTCTTAGAGACGGCAAGAAATCAGCCTAATTTATTGGTTTTAATTGTAAGATATAATATTGCCCTTATAAATAATGGTCTATAGACAGTCTATAGCCTCTATGCCTTCCTGTAGATATTTCTTTTTGTCTATTGATAGTCTGTGGGCAAAAGTGTACTAAAAGTGTATGTCCCTGAGTCTATAGACTGTGTATAGACTGTCTCTAGCCTTCGTATCGCCTATGGACTGTTCTCTAGGATTTGCCTATAGAGAGTCTATGTATTTTACAGACAGAAGTCTAGGGACAGTCTATAGACTGTCTAAAAAAATTTTCGTGAGGCCATTTCTCGCATTTTGTTATACATTTCCAGTGCATAGGGCCCAATAACACGAGCGAAGCTGAGCTGAGTGAGTGTGCGAGCCCTACACACAGCGTGGACAAGGGAGGGGATATCCTCGAAGTGCTTACCAAAGTTTCGACAAGGAGACTTGTCTTCGCCTGGGCAAAGCGTTCATCATTGGCGGCGTTTAAATAGGGCCTTCACTCTGAGGAGGAAGGCCCGGTGAAGGGGAGGAGGACATGAAGTGGAAAGGGTGGTTATAATGGGGAGAGTGAATCTTGTTGAGGCATGACGACTGCTGAAGAGGATTAACCGCGGTTGACCTGCTAAAATATGAAAAGAAATAGGCCAGCTTTGCATAAAGGAATCCTAGGGGTGTGGAGAGTTGAGAGATGGCGAACTTGGGATTATAAGGCTTTGTGTCCAGCTACGACAGGTGGCTTGGTATGACTCGCTGCGTTGACCTGAAAAACTAAAATTAATTAATTGAGCAGCATGGAAGAACGAAATAACGGGGGACAAAAAAAAAATTAAAGGAAAAATAGAAAATGGGTGCGAGTTCGGAACCCTGCGCGAAAGGACAATCCTCGGTCAGCATGTTCTCATGGTGTACTGATGATGACGATGCATTTTTGCGGCGCGAGGGCACCTGTGGCCGAAGAGCACGGTGACACTAAGGTTTTTATTGCGAAAGCAATATTGCTAGCACTTTTCTGCCGTCGGTGGAGGTCGTTCCTTCGCTGTCACGTGGCACGACCACGTGATAGCGTGACGTCACGACCAGAGGAGAGCAGGGGCCCCAATTCGTCTCTTCGGCTGCTGTCGTTCCTTCGCTCGGCGCGGCGGCTACCACGTGACGGCCTCCTCGGCCCACCGCGTGAGGGCGCTCGCTAGGAGAAGATACACGGGGCGCCGCAGGCGCGCTCCGCTTATTCATGTCTGAGGAGTTGTACAAGGCGTCGCTGGAGCGACGTGCTGCGCGCAAACGCCGGCGCCGTGCCGAGGAGACAGATGAAGAAAGGCAAGAGCGGTTGGCTAAGCAACGCGCCTATGCCGCAGAATGGCGAGCCCGGCGGCGTTCTACAAGTTCTCTTTCTTTCAGTCGCAACAACAAGGCATCGCGCCGAACGGGTGGTGGCGTTCCTCCCTTCCTTTACGGTGCGGTTCAGGTGTCCACCGAGATGGCAGGGAACTACTGCGCCATTTCCTTTCCTCAAAAAGCCGGTAGCCACGCGTGACCTGTAGACGCGGCGCACTGCGTTCCTTCAGTTGGAGGCGCTGCGCGCTTTCGCAACCTAGAGTTACTGTATATGCTACCTTTGGTAGCATATACAGTAACTCTATCGCAACCTACCAGGCTTAACCAAAGCTAAGCCCCCGCCAATTTCTTCTTCTACTCAAGATGGGGTCAAAGACCCATAGCCCAAGCATTTCACCCTAAAGGAACCGTCAACACGGTTTGGTGGGCTAGTTGGTTAAGCATCTTGAATAAACAGCGCGAACGACGACAAGCACAGGAGACAAGGAACCGAGCACCAGGCCAGGGAAGCTTGTGCTCATTGTATCATCGGTGGGTACCTGGCGGCACTGGGGATCGAACCCCTAACCTCCCGCATGCTGGTCAACTGATCATACAGAATGTGTGCGCGACCAGACTACACTGCTCTCGAAGTAGCTAGAAACAATCTCCGCACTGAGAGTTTATTAGCGCGCTTCTGTCGTATGCAGGTATATAAGTATATAAGTATGCAGGTACATACGTTTGCTGTTCCTATTTTTCTGTTGCTTTCTGCTAATCTTATGTTGTAAAGCGTCGCACGCGACTTGCCGCTATACCTGCCAGGCGCTGCCATACAAACCCAATGAGGCTTCGGCAGGCCTGAATCTGTAAAATGTATTTGCAGTGCAGAATAAACTGATTGATTGATTGATTTATTGATTGATTGAAGTGTTGTGTTCAGATACTGGTCGCATTTTATCATTTTTTCGAAAAGTACAGGCGCTTAAATTTCTAGTTGAAGAAGCACTTGTCGACAAAGGTAATGGGACCCTGAGTGACATGCTATGCCTAAAGCGTCCGTTGGCTTCGCCTTTTCTTTTTTCTTTTTAATAGGAATCGAGCGCTTTTCTGCAATTTTTTTTTTCAGATGTCTAAACGCTTCTTGTAAGAGCTGCATACGACAGCCTCGATTCACCTATGAATATGAAAGCGGAGAAACAGGAGCGCTTATTCAATGTTCCCGCAAATGCAAGTAACAAAAAGATATATAAAGAAAAGAAACGACGGGCATAAGGCACGAGGCCATATTGCGCTAAGCGCTTAGCAGTCCTGCCTTTCGTCCTTTCTTGAACTGCTTTATCGTTGGCATTAATATGGCTTGCGGGATAGAGCTAATCTGTTCCCTTCCCCGCCTTGCTGATGTGTACACGAATGGAACCAGTCTGGGTTAGCATTTTCTGTTAATTTTTTTCTGTCCTCCCTACTTATTTTTGCTTTGTCCCTGCATGCGTGAATTGCATTTCGCGAAGCAGCGGACGTTGCCCCCAGATGTGTCGATATCGATCGATTTCTGAGAACGCATTAGCCGGATCTTGGCTTCTGGCATTATGGGCAGCATTGGAGGACGGGACAGATTTGGCATGATTCGTTTTCTCGCGCTGAAGAACAGAATAGCAGGCAACAAAAAATTCTCATTCAATCTGCCAATACGCTTACATTCATCTGGTGTTCATTGGTTGGTTTTAGTGCTTCCCGCATTTCGTATGCGAAAAACAATTCATTCATTCATTCATTCATTCATTCATTCATTCATTCATTCATTCATTCATTCATTCATTCATTCATTCATTCATTCATTCATTCATCAAACGAGCAAAGATAAAAAAAGCATGTCGAACGGTTCTTGTGAAATACAAAGCATAACAACATCACAAACAAAAATATGAAAACTGATCCGCCGCGGTGGCTCAGCGCCCGTCTACCGAGCCGGAGTACCCGGATTCGAACCCGACCGCGGCGGCCGCGTTTCGATGGAGGCGAAACGCAAGAGGCGCTCGTGTGCTGTGCGATGTCAGTGCACGTTAAAGAACCCCAGGTGGCCGAGTGAGTGAGTCAAAAACATTTATTGCTCCAAAAATCAGGTTTTAGCGGTGGGCCGATGTCTTCATGTCTTCGGCCTCTTCACAAGGTCGGCGCCCCTATTCCATGGCACCGCTGAGTCTTGCTGCTTCGCAGGCGTGCTGCACCAGTGCCCTTTGGGCCGTGAGCTCGCTGCTGGTCAGCAGGCCCTCCCATTGTTCCGCATTCCGGTCATTTAGCTTGTGGAATGCTCTGTTACGTTCGCATTCCCATGTGATGTGAAACAACGTATGCAGAAATATTAAACTACCACAGAGGGCGGAGATTCAAATACCCACCACCCCACACATCATTAACACAGCACGAGGCGGTCTGCTGGCGGAGACTACAAGCAGGGACTTTCCACAATATATACATACTACACAAGATGTTCCCTACACAATACAGGGACACATGTCCGTGGTGCGGAGCAACCCCTACGCTATACCACATCACATGGGAATGCGAACGTAACAGGTGGTCGAAATTATCCCGGAGACCTCCACTACGGCACCTCTTTCTAACCTCTAACCTCAGACCCATCTCCCTCACATCTTCTGTTCGCAAACTCATGGAGCATGTACTCCAGCGCAGGCTTTGCCAATACCTAGAAAGCAACAATCTCATGCCCACTAGCATGTTTGGATTTCGACCAGGGCTTTCCACACAGGACGTCTTCTTGCAGCTAAAACATCACATTCTCGACTCACAGACCTCCGACACTAAAGCTATCCTAGAAGTGGATCTCACTAAGGCATATGATAACGTTACACACTCAGCTATCCTAGAAAACCTTACGACCCTGGGAGTCGGCGCCAGGATGTACAACTACATCCGAGACTTCCTCAGCCACCGCACAGCCACGCTTACTTTCGGCGACCACAGCCTACCAGGGATCACGCTGGGAGCACGAGGTACGCCCCAGGGAGCCGTCCTCTCCCCTATTTTATTCAAAATAGCACTTCTTCACCTACCACAACAGCTAGCTCAAATTTCCGACATCCATTTCAGCCTCTATGCCGACGGCATCACTGTCTGGACAAACCATGGCAGCGATGCCGAAATAGAAGAACACCTACAATTGGCACCAACCACCATCGACGCATATGTACGGGAGCGTGGCCTGACCTGCTCCCCTTCAAAATCGGAGCTTTTCCTCTACCGGCCCAAGCAACACGATTCAGTCAATGCACCCATCTCCCTCACCCTAGGTACCCATCCCATCCCACTAGTACACAAAATCCGCGTGCTAGGACTGGTTCTCCACTCCCTCGGTGCGCACGGAGAAGTCATAAAGACACTTCAAACACACGCTCAACACACCACTCGACTGATTCGCCGCATAGCCAACCGCAGGGCTGGCCTACGCGAGCGAAACACGACTCGCCTCACCCAGGCTTACATCATAAGCCGTACAAAATATGCCCTTCCATACCTACCCCTCAAACAGAAGGAGAGAGACCGGGTTAATGCGCTCCTACTTAGTTGCACGAGAACGGCTCTACGTCTTCCCCTCAGCACATCCAACGACCGACCCCTCAAACTCGGTGTACACAACACCTTTGAGGAGCTAAAAGAAGCTACCTTTATGGCACAACTATCCCGTCTATCCAGCTCAGAGGCTGGTCGTACTTTATTGTCCCAGTTGAGCCTGACCCCAATTACAGAGCCTACCGAGGAGGTCCCCCTTTCTGCTACCCTCCGCTCTAACCTCAACGTAACCCCCATCCCCAAGAACATGCACCCTGAGCGAGACAGGGAACGCAGAGTAGCAAGGGCTCGGGCCCTTCACAAACAGTATAGCGAGGACCATGAGGTGGTCTACGTGGACGCAGCGGAATATACGACAGGCTCCCGTATGGCCCTGGCGGTAGCCGGCAATAATGCAAAGCTTCTAACCTGCAGCTCAATCATTACCAATCCGACCACAGAGGCAGAAGAGGCAGCCATCGCGCTTGCTCTCATTTCTACATCTGCCACAAAAATTATCTCCGATTCCAAATCTGCCATCTTAATTTATACCAAGGGCTACATATCCAGCACCGCTGCTTGTTTACTACGTTTCTGGCAGCCCCGGCGCCTCATCACCCTCATCTGGACGCCAGCACATGCTGGCCTCCCTGGCAACGAGGAGGCTCATTCCCTAGCCCGAGGTCTCACATTCGGGGCAGGAGTCGAGCCCCCTCTACGAGCCTCGGAGCGCCTGGTCTCCTTCCGTGATATTCTCTCGTACTACCGAGACAAACGAAGGGAATACGCACCCCCAGCTCCATCCCTCACCATAGCGCAGGCTGCACACTGGCGACAACTACAAACCCGAACTGCTCCATACCCAATACTACTGCATGCCCGATACCCAGACCAATTCCCGTCATCATGCAAACTTTGCGGCAAACCAGGAGACTTCTTACACACCCTCCTCACATGCCTCACCTTCCCTCATCCCCCATCACCAACCGCGGCGGAGTATTACTGGGAGTCTCTTCTGACCAGCTCGTCCGCTCAAGACTAGCGCCGGATCATCTCCAGCGCTCACAGAAGGATTGCGCTCCAGGGGCTATCCTTCGTGTTGTAAGGGTGCCTCCTCCTCACAGAGAGGCTACGCAGAGACCCTACAACTTTATAGGGGAACTAGATTGAGGTATCCACCACCACACAGAGCACTGACTAGGGAAGAGGCTGTAGGATGGCGTAGGCTACAGACGAACACTTTTCCTAACCTGTACATATACAGCAAAATGTCACCAACGCAATTCAGATCAGACTGTCCCTGGTGCGGCGGTACACCTACACTCTATCACATTACCTGGGAGTGCGAAAGAAACATAGCATTCCACAGTTATCAAACACCGAGTGAGGAGCAATGGGAGAGCTGTCTCTCCAGCAGCGAGCTCGAGGTCCAGAGGGCCTTGGTACAGCACGCTGTTGAAGCGGCACGACTCAGTGGAGCCCTGGACTGAGGGCCCACCCTTGCTCGAAGACTCAAGTCGCCAGCGCCCAAGCAGGACGACCAAGAAGTCTTCATCTCCGCGAATCTCTTGAAAGAGCAATAAAAGTTTTCTCTCTCTCTCTCCTCCTCACATTGAGGAGGCATCCAAGTGCCATGTAGGGGGCTTCGCGCACACGATTTACATCATTGGCAATAAAAGTTTCCACCACCACCACCACCTCTTTCTCTCTTTCTTCTTTCGCTCCATCCTTCCTCCCTTCACTTACGGCGTGGTTCAGGTGTCCACCGAGATATGTGAGACAGATACTGCGCCATTTACTTTCCTAAAAAACCAATTTACTGAGCGCGAGGCTGAGCTGAAAATAACCCGGGTTTGGGAAGTCGCTATGCATGTTGGAGTTCAGTGCGGGTGCTGAAAAATCACGCACAGTAGATCGAACCGCCCTGGCAGCTTTCGTAGAAGGAATCTGGCAACTATAGTCGAATACAACTGAAGAACGGAGCGGCCTTTCCTCGACAAAAAGAACCCCTTCCAACCAATGGCGTCGGCTGATCTTCATGAACCTGCTAGCAAGGAGCAACGTGAATGGAGGATACTATCCCCGACTAATGCACTGCACGTGCTCAGGCCGGCCCAAAAGCCCGGGCCGGGACTTGATCTGTTTTGCCGGGCTTGGGCCGAGCCCGGGCCTCAAGTTGCGGTCCCGGGCCGGGCTCGGGCTTAAAGCTGCGGACCTGAGTCGGGCTTGGGTCCGTACAGAAACGGCTGGTGTCCGACAATTCATTCACTTTTGCAGAGTGAAGTACACAACTGCGGCATTGGAGCAGCGACACGGATGAGCTATGGGTTATAGTACGCGCTCAGAAAAAAAAAAACTCAGCTTTACTCATTGACTTATTTATTTCCACGTCGCGGTGGCTTGGTGGTCAAGGCGCGTGATTACTGAACCGGGGAACCAGGGTTTGCTCCTAGGCTCGGCGGCCGCATTTCCATTTAGGCGGCAAGCATTACAGCCATGTACTTTGCAGTATCATTGCTCGTTGAAGAAACCCAGGTGGTCGAAATGATCCGGAGCCCTCTGCTTCGGTGTCTCTCACATCCTGACTCCCCTTGGGCCCTTAAGCCCCAATAGTATAGCTTTTATTTTATAGCTATATTTTTCTCATGTGAGAAAATTCACAGACTAAAGCGCGTTTAGTTTTCTTTTTCATCAACCGACCGGAACGTCTCGTAAATGAAGTAGCCACAAAAACTCGCGAGAGTTTGTAAATCTCATCTCATAACCGCATCTATCCCTCCTCGCTTCGTCAGCCTGGTTGTCATAACTAGTGTTTTGCCCTGTAAGTTATCACGTGGTTTGTGCGTTATCTTCTGCTCCACCAGTAAGAGTAAAATTCAACCGCTATTAATTGGCCATTGATCGTTCGTCGTCCCAAAACGTACCTATACACTATTAGACATGCATTCGGGAAGAACATATGAGTTTAGGACGCTTATAGTCTTCAAAACACACACCGTGAAATACTCAAGCCTTTTAGCTTTTCGTTTCTGCTGAAAGGCGACCAGTTCGGATATGAGTTCAACCTGTGAGATCGCGTTCACTACAAAAATGTCATCCCACTGCTTGCGAGGCACCTTTAATGTTTATACTTCCGGGCGGCAAAATACAACTGATTAAAATCATGGGGGAATGCAAAGTATTCTATTACGCGCGTATGTAGCCCTTTTTATTTTGGCTCTCGGAACTTCCGAGTTTATCTTTGCGCACCTACACGAGATCACTGTCCAAAAGACGGGCCTGGCGAGCACTACTCTTAATCACTTCCTTCTGGGTTAAAAAGAACCAACTTCCTGCAAGCCAAACTGTGGTTTCAGAACCTTTGTCGGCCAGTTTCTTATCGGTCTAGTAGCAGTCTACTTGCTCAGAGTGAGCAGTGTATCTCAAGCGTTACTGTGAAACGGGCCAGGCCGGGCCCGGGCTGGGCTTCACTCCGGGATTCACGGGCCGGGCCGGGCCCGCTAGAGCGATAATTTAGCGGGCCTGGGCCTGGCCCGGGCCGGGCTCGGCCTTCAGGTCTCGGGCTTGGGCCTCAGATTGAGGCCCGTGCAGTGCTCTATCCCCGACTATGAAGGTAAGGTCGACGACTCCCTCCATCGTCGCGCTAGCAGGCCCATGAAAATCGGCCGATGCCACTGGCTTGGGGGGGGGGGGGGTTCTTTGTCAGAGAAAAGCCGCTTCGTTTCTGAGTTGTATCCGACTGTAGCGACCTGCAAGACGTGCTAGGAAAGCATCCAATCGTCTACGCAGGGCCCCATGATTTCAGTTGCACAAGAAGCATATTGTAGAGCACATAGAGTTACTTACTATTACCTAGAGGGAAAGCTGGCGGCCCGTCTATGGGACTTTGCATGGCGACCCCTGGAGACCACTTCAGCTACCATGGGCGCTCAAAGCATCATGGGGCGGTGAGCTACTTGTTGCGGAACTGCAACTTTTGGCCAAAAAATAATAGAAAAATAAAGCTGTTTGATAACTACAAACGTCCTAACATTCAATATCTGGTCTAATGATTGCAACAAACGAGCAGAAAAGCATTTAAGTGCAAAGTTTGCCCAAAATAAGAGACGACTCGCTCTCCTATTGGCCAAGTAAAGAACACTATAAAAACTAATATTTCGTAATTAACAGGCGCACTTTTAAAAGTAAATATGTTTTAAAAAAATATGTTGTTGCTTAAACACTATAAGAGGTTTTTATTGGATTTTCACAAAAGTGAAATCTTTTATTGGCGTCGTGTGCCGTCGCGTTTTCACTACTATGGGTTTTGCAGACTGCGTTCGCGCGAAAGTCGTCTGCGCACACACGAACAGCGTTTTCGGAATGAAAAATCTTAGTAGTGCCACTCCGTGTTCCCGAAAAATTACGACTGTGCCGCAACAAGTAGCTCACCGCCCCATGATGCTTTGAGCGTCCATGGTGGCTGAAGTGCAGCGCCGCCAGCTTTCCCTCTAGGTAATAGTAAGAAACTCTATGAGAGAGCATTAGCGGACAGGGTGAGCTCTATCCGTCCCATGTATTATTGGGCATGCTTCGGTACACTTTTCGAAACAACCAACAGAGATAGCAGCTACCTGTTTATATCGTTTTTATCGTTGCTTTCTGGCCTTTGGACTGAATCGAAACTATATAACACCTACTAAAACGCTATATTTTTTTTTCTTTCAAGGACAGGATTTAAGGCCACTTTTGGCATTGTTTCTGGCTATAACATCAAAACAGATTAATGCACACGCGTAATTTTGGTTCGGTATATTCCCACGTACTCAAGGTGTGGAATCCCTGGCAGTACCTCAGGAATACTCGGCCATACTCAACAACTACAAAGGCAGCAGGATGCGGTACCCACGACCGCACAAATCCTTAAGCAAAGAAGAGGCTTTCACATGGAAACAACTTCAAACGGGGTCATATCCAAATCTAAACACACTAAGTAAAATTCACCCCACACTTTACGCACACAACTGTCCGTGGTGCCATGAAAAGCCTACACTGTATAACATAACATGGGGAATGTCAAAAAGTGGACGTCGTTCCAGTTATACCAAACCAAAGTGCGGAGCAATGGGAAGGTCTGCTCTACAGAGACTGCCGCGATGACCAGATCGGTTTGATACGGTGAGCTCAGCTGACGGCAGCATCCAGCGGAGCCCTGGAATAGGGGCAACAGACCGTTGCGGATGGGCTCATCTGACCGCATAAAAGCACTTGTGCTAGAGCTAAATAAAGTTATCCTATCCTGTCCTATCCTATCCTATCCTATCCTATCCTATCCTATCCTATCCTATCCTATCCTATCCTATCCTATCCTATCCTATCCTATCCTATCCTATCCTATCCTATCCTATCCCACGTACTCTTATTGTTTCGAAGCTAATAGTAGCATCTAATAAAAATATTGTTTTGAGATAATCAAGTTTAAAGTACCAAGTAATTTTATTACAAGTTATTGGTTTGGTTTGGTTCATTGGGGTTTAACGTTCCAAAGCAACTCAGGCTATGAGGAACGCCATAGTGAAGGGCTCCGGAAATTTCGACCACCTGAAGTTCTTTAATGTGCACTGACATCGCACAGCACACGGGCCTCTAGAATTTCGCCTTCATCGAAATTCGGCCGCCGCGGCCGGGATCGAACCCGCGTCTTTCGAGTCAGCAGCCGAGCGCCGTAACCACTGAGCCAACGCGGCGGGTGTGCAAGTTTTTCGCTTTGCCAACATTCGCTTACTGATTTATTCCATAGGCACGACATCCAGATTCCTTATTCAACTCATCTTTATGTATTTTTGCCTGTCGTTTAGTTTCCTAGGCGTTCTTTTTTACTGGCTGTGCTGCACAGCCAGCAGAGGACACTTGACGCCGGCCAGCTTCTCTCAGCCGGCGCAGAACCTTACGGCTTCACGTTAGCTCCAAGGCCTCTAGAACCTCGGCTTTTGATATGTTATCGCTGTTGAATATTATGAAAACACCTACAGTGCCTCCGGTACTGCAGCGGCATATTTTGGTTCTTGCTCCCACATGATGCGAATGAAAGACTAAAATGCTATCATATGAAGCCTCAGAGCTCAAAGATTGTTCCTAAATGTTTTTACTCCAACCGAACAAAGAAACGTTTAGTTAGGGTCATGGAATTGAGTTTCAAGTGGCTGATAACGCATTTTCACCACAAAAAGGTGGCGTGGCTGTTCGCTTGCTCTTTCTGTAAGCTTTCATTTAAAAGGAAATATACAACGCAGGAAGAAGTGCGATACTGGAAAAGATGCACAAAAGAATGTGCTGTTAGAATTAAAAATAAAAAATAAAAACCGGAGCTTTTCTACTTGATTACCCTGTCCCCTTAACGCTTTGAATAATCCGCATGAAGGGTGATGTCAAAGGCTGGAAATATTGCAATCCATGGATTACCTCGCTTGCAAGTGTTTGCGAAGATTATCAAACGTTAACCTTCAGTCACACACAAGAACACAAAAGAACGTTGGCCCCCATGGTTTTCTGCGCTTAAGGCGCGGTCACCCAACACCAGCATATTTTGTTTTGTTATGAGTTTGTTAAGTTGCAAATACCTTGCATCACAGAACGACCCAAGGTCCGTTCTGAAGCCCATGTGCGCGTACGCGCCGGGCCAGCAGAGTAGCACTCGCGCAGGCAATCAGGAACGTTTTGAACCGAAATGCCCTTCTTGTGTATGACAAATCAATGATGTTACCCGATTGTCGCGTCTAAGGAACTGACAAATCCCTTAGTAAAGGAAAAAGGAAACACGTTGGTTAGCGACTGAAATTAGTAAGGTAATTTTACTGAAGTCGATGAATTGTCGCCTACGCTCTTTATGAACTGCCATCTTAACATGACTTCAAGCAGCAATTGGGAGCAGCCATGGCCGCGCTCTTCGAGCACCCGAAAAATTTCGCAAACGCTGGCGAATTTCGCAGCGCAGAGTTGACGTCCATACGGGGCACAAGTTCTTCCAGGGAGGCACATCTGTCATAAAGCCACTTGAGGTACACCAACCGTCCTAACGAAGTTGCCGTATGGTTAACCACGGCGACGGTGTCCCACTCTGTCGTCATCATGGCGTCTGTCGCCGACACCAGTCCCAGGGCCACGGTGGCAGTTCGCAGGGACTCGTCACGACGTGACTGGTTCACCGACTTCTGCGCGAAGCATTCCAGGGCAGCTTCGATGTTCCTGCTATTCTCTTCAGGCCATGGATGCTCGAAGAGGTAAGACCACATCTCGGCAGCCATGTCCACTCCCACAACTGGAATACCAAGGGCAGCCACCCTGTTCGGCTTCTGGCCCAAAAGGGCGTACACGTTTGTCGGTACGTAGATGACGTCACCCTGCCTCACGATAGCAGGCAGAGAGAGGCTGTTCGCGTCAGGAATCTTGCGGGCCGACAGGGCTTTTCTAACATCGAAGACGTAAGAGCGTGCCGCCAACAGGCTGGCGAAGAACGTTGTCGACACGTTAGGGACGGGAATATCTGAGGCGACAATTTCGGCGGGAACCATCACCCGGAGCTTATTCAGTTCCTGGGTGATATCTTCCTTGGACGCCCCGCCGAGTATTGGATGCCCTGCGGCCTGGTCGATGACGTTAAAACGTATTTTGGCAAACAGGCCGCGAACGTATTTATCCATGCTGCTGCTGCCTAACGTCTCTGCGAAGAATACCTCCTCGATTTCACAGACGCGCAGCAGTTCGCAAGAAATTCCGTTCGTAGTATCGGCCGGCAAGACGTCGTACAACTTGTCACGACTCATCAGTGCGCTGCATATGACTGCGTACGCAATCGCGGTGCTTTGGCCCGGCGCCTTCACAAGAACCTCGAGGAAGTCACTAAGCCTGTCCTCTTCCCGGGTCTCCACGGCCGTGACATGTGGATGTAAAGATAAGATCAGGTCTTGGGCTATCGCTTGCCATTCCCCCTCAGACAGACCAGAAATGGGGGAGTGGACAATGCTACGAGACACGGTTTTTGAAGCCTTGTTGGAGCCCTGTGTAGAGCTCAACTGACCTTGAAGTTGCTGAAGCTGTTCAAGAGTCACGGTATCATTCAAGGCTGTGTTGAAAGCGTCAACCGCGGAGCCGAGGTCATCCGTATGATCTGTATCCAAGACGCAGTCGTTGTTTTTTCGGATGGTCGCAACGGCGCCGTCTTCGGAGACCGCGACAGAAACGGCGCTTGGCTGGCCGTACCTGATGCTCAGCTCCACGAAGAGGCGAACCGCGTGGGATAGCTCCATCTTCTGGTCAGTAGCTGCGACTTGCGCGATGGGCGTCACGAAGACGGCGATGTCTTCTCCGAAAATTTCCTCTTCTTCGCGGACGGGCTTCTTCAGAGCGGCGAGCATCTGGGCGGCAGCGCTGGGACCCGGTCTCGCCGCGCCCCATTCCACGATCTTCCGCTTCATGGTGGCTCTGAAGATGGGCGACAGGTGTTCGGGGGCTCCCGCGTCCACCCTGGAGCAGACGTGCGCGTAGAAGTCTTCGCAAGGGTCGGCGCTAAAGTCGAGGACTCGTAGCACCATGAGCGCTTCCTCGGTACAGCAAAAGGAGGTCACGTTCTGGATCGAAGGGTCGGTCTTGCTCTTGCTCATCACAGCCACGACCACCAGAACTAAGAAGAAGGTCGACACCGCCGCGCCGAGGAATGCCGCCACAGCCGGTAGAAAGCTTGTGCTGGTCTTGATATCTATGGGACCCGGGGATGTTATTGGCGTCTCTAGCACGGGCGCCGGCATAGCCTTGCTACTCTGGGTGGTGTCCCTCATGGCTCCCGGTAGATCTTGCTGCACTTTTGCTTCGGGCACCGATGCTGGCAGTGCTAAGGCCTCGCGCTTGTGCGTGACGTTGATGATGACGTCCTCGGGCTTAATGGCACGTACCCACGGCGGGGGATTGGCCAGGGTGCAGGGGGCGCGTGGCGTTCTGCGTGGCTGACTGAGGAAGATGGCGGAGTGTTTTCTTTTTCGTCTTTCATGATCCTGCCTCTAAATTGCCTCAAAGACCCTTAAATGTCGGAAGGTTTAGCGGCATTTGCTATTGTATTCATCGTCACTTTTCCAGTTTGTGTTTTGCGGCTTGTATTCATACTCATTACGGTCAGGCAGCGATGTCTGATGTTAATTTTAATGCTACCGGTACCGCGGGAATCACTAAAACACTAAAGCTGACTTCTTCATCAGCCATCGATTGCATCACCTCTAAAGTGCCAAAACTCAAAAAAGACATTATAAGTGCGATTTTATGGCATATTTTTCAGCGGTTATTGTCATCATGGCTGATGCCAGAAGACTGGAATGTAGAGAAGGTTGTTGCAGGTGCGAACTTAAGGTCCTCCCTCTTTATGTTCTAGTTATCGGCCAATCTCTCTCTCAAGCCTTCCGCCGAAACCAGTGTCACATGTGCTGCATTCTGAAATAGTAAAGTTCTAAATATTTGGAAATTTCTTTCATCCTAATCACCGCGGCTTTAGCAAGGAGTTCTCATGTGTCCCTCAGCTAGCTTTATATGTTAACAACATCGCTTCTATTCTGGATTTGAAAACACCCGTCGTCGCTATCTTCATGGATTTTGAAAAAGGCTTTCGATAGAGTTCCTTATCAACGGCTTTTACTGAAACTTTCAAGACTCGATTTTAACCCCTTGCCTTGGACTGGATATGCTGCTGCCTTACTAAGCGGCAACTATTTGTATGTGCGAACAATCGCTCTTTCACTTTCTCTCCAGTAGTCTCCGTTGTCCCGCAAGAAACAGTACTCGGATCCTTACTCTTTTGTAATGTACAGTCTTTGTCAAAAGTATCCAGGCTGCAAGTTTTCTTCTTAGTTGTATATTAAAGCTATTATCCCAGCCCTCAAGCTCTAAATCGCTGTATGGTAAGAAGAACCCCTGCTCTTACCTTCAAAGAACTTCTTGATCTTTAGGGAAGCCGTGCGGGCTCTATTATACGAATGAGAAGCAAACCATTGAGCCTGGTTATTTTTAACAAAAACTGTACATTACTGACCTCCCCATTACTATCTCCTCTCGCATCCGCCTATTCGCGAACGTCTGAGCAATCTATCGCCATATTAATAACAGTTTTGATAATACTTCAAGATGACCTTCCCCGTGTTGAAGCCTGGTACAACGAATTGTTAATGCGTTTGAACACTAACAAAACGTCATTACTGTTTTCCTCGTCGGCAACACCACGAACCCTCAAAATATGTCATATGTAACTCTGAAAGGCTCTTCTTTAATTCACATAAATACCTCGGCGTCAGTCTTTCTAAGGCTCTCAGTTGGCTTGCACATGTAATGTGCATTACTAACGAAGCCAATCGCACTCTTGGTTACCACTGTCAAAACTTGCGACTCGTCTCTTTTTCGGTAAATGCATTAACTTATCTATGATTTGTCCAGCCTAAAATATATTACTTTTGCTCATATTGGCAGCCCCGTCGATCTGAACTTTCCAACACATGCTAATCGGTTGAAAATTGCACAGGCAGATCTATTTTTTTTAAGGGGGTGTGTGGGAAACTAAGGGGGTGTGTGGGAAATCACTTCAAGGCAGCCATCGAATCTGATTTCACTTGAACGCTCAGCCCATCCCTCATGTAATGCCCTTCATTTTCTGGGGTATTTGAGGTAATAGTATTAAATAAATAATCTGACGGCACCAAGTCCGCTTACGTGGAGGAATGCGAAAGTATATCTTTGATTTTTTTTTTTCTGAAATAACGGGGATTGTGGCATTTCGTCCTTTCCGGTTACGACATACTGCACCAGTCTGTCATGTCCGGTTGCGACACACTACGACATTTCGACATTTGCGGTTGCGACGTACTGCACCTCGTCGTTTACGGTTACGACATACTACACCACCTCGGCATTCAAGTTACGACGTCCTGCACCACTCCGTCATTTCCGGTTACGTCGCAGTTTTAATACGAGAATTGGCTTTTGAGGAAACGAAAGGGCGTAGTAGCTCTCACATCTCGACATCTCGGTGGGCACCTCAACCGCGACTTACGAGAAAAGGTAAAGTCTCAGGAACCATCCAGTTGAAGGTGCATATGTCATCGATCCGAGCCCCTGTCGCAAGCTAGCCCTCCAACTTGACTAAAACATAGAGAAAAAAGAGAAATACTATGACCCCAACCGGAACGCTTTACGACGAAAGGTTGCTCAAAACTTCGGTGAATGTATTCGGGAACACTGCAATCACACTAATGTCAGCCAGTGATGCCATCGCTGGGATTTCACATGCTTTTTTCATCAACTTTCAGCCTGAGTTAATTAAATCTGGCTGACACATGACACGTGTCACGTGACAGGTACCACTTCCTGTAGACGCATTTTGAGGCGAAAGCGTTTAATACGACAGAAGGTTGTCAGCAGAGGTGTCACGCTTTTTGATTGGTCGAAATGGTTACGACGTCAGAGCGCGCAGATTCGGAGTAATGAGGTCACCCACGGAAATATATAATAATTAAGGAAAAATGAAAATAAAAAATAGAGTTCAATACAAAATAAAAAGTAAAAATGAATAAAAACAAGAAAATAGAAGAAATAAATGAATTTAAAAAAAATGAGAATAAAAATTCGTTAAAAACTGAGAAAATAAAAAAGAAAACAAAAATTTAAAAGAGAAAAAATAAACAAATCAGCGCCAAACCGTGCGCCAGGAAAGGCTTTCGCCTTGCAGCACTTTAGAGAGCCAATGTGCCCCCTGAATTTCTTGCGGAAGTTGTTTGAGGATAGCTTCCGGTGACGGCTTTTCGTTCGCATGAGCCATATAACTCTTCGCATTAAAATAAACGCAGGCGCTCGAATGCAGGCACTACTTGGCGCTCAAAGTGGAGACAGCGAACGCACTCGGATTACCACCTGCCCGCGCTCCGATGCGAGGGCAGTGTCGGCATTTGGAGGCAAGAACTCGACGGACGAGTCCGAAGTAGCTACGTAGAATACCTGCTGACCCACTTCCTTTCTTGGCGTGCGCCTCGAATACGGGCTTTGTATGCCGGAGCAGCTGTGTGTATCCGTGCGTCGGTGTGTATCCGTGCGTCGGTGGTATAGTGGTTAGCATAGCTGCCTTCCAAGCAGTTGACCCGGGTTCGATTCCCGGCCGACGCATGTTTTTTTTAAGCAATTTTTTTACACGTGCTTTTTGGTTCGGTTTGGTTTATGGGGTTTAACGTCCCAAAGCGACTAAGGCTAGGAGAGACGCCGTAGTGGAGGGCTCCGGAAATTTCGACCACCTGGGGTTCTATAACGTGCACTGACATCGCACAGCACACGGGCCTCTAGAATTTCTCCTCCAAAGAAATTAGACCGCCGCGGCCGGGATCGAACCTGCGTCTTTCGGGTCAGCAGCCGAGCACCATAACCACTGAGCCACCGCGGCGGGCCAGGTACTTTTTGGTTGTTCAAGTAATCTAGCCACGCAACTTACGCTAACCAACCACCAGACAAATAATACGGCGCTAAATTCGGTACTTTGAATATTTACCGTGGAATACCGACGGGGGGTTTGGGCAAATAATGAATTAAAAAAACTTCCGCCTGCAAGCCGCCGAACCCACTTTCTTCGAATTTTCTTTGAAACACCATTTTTTATGCGTCCGTCTCCAGTAAGTCTCAGTTGACACGTTTATGTTCCCGCTGTTTCCAGAATTTTTATCTGACCGCCAATCCTGCATTTTAATTACATCGGTGCGCCGTTTGAAATTCGTTATAAACGCACAATGATAAAAACAAGAACAAAAATGCAGTTACGTACATAGAATAGGATGAAGGCTCATCATGCCTCAGCTCTTGGTCATCCGAGTGGAGCTTCGGGCCCTCAGATCTGTTTCCTCCGCGGCATATCTATTTTATATCTGTAGTTGTCTGCATTGTTGTTTTGTATTTACTTTCAAGCGTTGTGTGCAATATAGGTTCTGAGGTCTCGTTAGACGTTTCAATACGCCTTTTTTCTAGGATATCCACACAGGATGAACAAAATGAATGCATTTATGCATACCTGTCGAAAATAAATGAATGAATTTATATTGCATAGATGTACCGAACAGTCCACGGATGCAAATCAAAAGCAGAATTCGTCGTTACGCCAAACTTTCTTGGACAGAGGCAACCGAAATGTGTACCAACCGAAACTTACTGCAAGAAACAGAAATAGTGTTTCAGTAAATTTCGAAGCAAAGCAAGGCACGCAACAGAGCCGTGCCTTGAAAGCAGCGCAAATTTTATTTATTATATCTGCGGAAACACCGAAGCCTATGTTATGGCCAACGTGCTGGATAAAGAATTCACAGCCATATTATTTTACTGGTGGTTCAGCATTTATTATTCAATGAGCAGGTATCTACTTTATTGTTTAAAAAAAGTAAATGGCTGGGAATCGCGCCCGGGTCAACTGCTTCGAAGGCAGCTATGCCAGCGACTATACCATCGACGCTCGCGTATCCATTGTCTCTCAGCGCGATATTATCCGAACACGCGTGTGTTCAATGCGGACGCTACAAAACACGTCTCCTAGAAGCCACTTCGGATTCGTCCTCTAAGGTCTTTCTTCCCAGAAGAGCTTCTGAGGCAGGTGCTCTGTCTGCTTCTCAGTAGGTGAGAACAATGGATATGAAGCGCTAGGTATACTACATACCACGTCGCACTGAAGCAAGAAAGGTGTTTTATTTATTTTTATTTTTATTTAGTACATACTGCTAGCCTCACGCCGAGGCTGTTGCAGGATTGGGGCATATTATACAAAGGGAGAAAACAACAGTAAGAAAAGTACACTTAAATTATTGTTATACAGTTCTAGTTGGCACAGTGGAACAAAAGAAAAAAAACTACAGTCAGAGATCATAAGTCACAAAAAAAAATTTCAGGAGGGCAAAGTAACGAATCTACAACATTCTGCAGTCAGGGTACAGTTGACAGCTTTGAAATAAAACTTTCCAGGGACGGGCACTTGACCACGTCATCAGGTAAGGCATTCCATTCACGGACAGCTTGGGGAAAAAATGAGTACTTAAAAGTGTTGCTGTGTGCCTGGAATTCGATTAAATGCTTGGAGTGTTGTGTTCTAGTGCTGCGGTGAGCTGAGCGGGAGATGTAACTCTCACTGTTGATCTTAAAGGCTCCAGACAAGAGAAGATACATATATTTGATGCGTGTATGCTTGGCGCGACTACTAATAGTGCTGAGACCAGCCTGGGTGAGAAGTTCGGATGGTGACTCGTGGCGGCGATATTTGTTATAGATGAACCTAACTGCCTTGCGTTGTATGTTTTCTAATTTGGTAATTGTTGTGTCCCCTTATTGCTTTTGTGTGTGTGCGCCCTCGCATCCTCCTCCTAACGACCACTTGCCCCTCGTCGCACGCTGTCGCCAGATGCCCCCCCACGGTGCGCCCCCGCACCCTCCTCCTGTTCTGGGAAGCCACTCCCTCCCGTGGACGCTTCTCCGCTCCCTCCTTTCTTCGGGCGGCCAGTTCGGCTCCTGCCTCGGTCGACGCTGGTCGCACCCTCATCGGCTTTAAATAAACGAAGTCTTAAAGTACCGTGTGCGTCTTTCGCTGCATTCAACACAGCGACCGGCCACGACAGTGGCGACGAGAAAGTGGATTCGACCCGCGCTACGCAACGCTATTGACAAGCCATGGCTACGCGAGGGTTTCCCAATCAGATACCAGAGTTCAACGGCTCATCGTGGTCATCGTGGGTTGGACGCCTTCAGTTCTACTTTGAAGCTAACAACATCACAGACCCAGCCTTGAAGAGGGCCAACCTGCTGACGCTGTGCGGGGAGCAGACCTACGATACTGTCTGCGCCCTTATTCAGCCAAGCACACCAGCGGCAGTGTCTTACGACGACATCGTAAAAGCGCTGCAAAAGCACTACGACCCAAGGCCATACGAGGTCTACAGCCGGGCTCGCTTCCAACGACGAGATCAACTGGGAGGAGAAACTGTGAGCGCCTACGTAGCCGCGCTCAAGAAGCTCGCTGCCGACTGCAATTTTGGAACGCTGTCGACAACAGCTACCGGGCAGGAGGGAGACGCAGCTTCTTCTGCTAACACCACCATGCTTCCCTTGGACGTGATGTTACGCGACAGATTTGTGTGCGGACTGAGTGACGAGTCACTGCAGCAGCGCCTGTTCGCTGAGAAGGACCTCACATTCAGCAAAGCTTACGACATCGCCGTTCGAGCGGAGAGCGCCGGTCACCAGCAGAGAGGGATTCGCCGGAACACCGAGCCGGTACACCAGACAAGCAACCAGGTGCGCAAGCCTTCTGTTGTAAAATCGGTCAAAAAGGCACAACGCTGCTGGCGGTGTGACGACCAACACAACCCCCAGGGATGTCGATTCCAGTCAGCCACGTGTAATTTTTGCCACAAGCGAGGGCATATCGAAAGAGCATGCATTACGAAACGGAGACTTGCCAAGATAAAGTCACCTTCCCAGCCTAATCACAGCGTCAACGCCTCAGAGAATACGCCGCTATCTGATCTCCATGGAACAACATCAGCAACACCATCTGTGTTGTACGACCTGAACACCATGAATCTCGGCACGCGACCGAAGATTTTTACAGAAGTAAGCGTACATCACCAGCTGATTAAGTTCGAGGTGGACTCCGGCGCAGCCTGTACTCTGATCAGTGAGGACACGTTCCGAACTTCATGGCCATCTGACGCACCCGCCCTGCAACAAGACGACACGCACCTGCGAACGTGGTCAGGACAGAATCTGCCACTATTGGGCTCTGCCAACGTGCAGGTTAACTACAACGGCCAGACCCATACGCTACCTCTGCTTGTTGTGAAGGGCACAGGATCAAGCCTTCTAGGGAGAAACTGGTTTTCTCCACTAGGCGTGATGATATGCGGCATACACCAGACGCCGAGCCAGAACATGGTTGAGCAACTGCAAGAGAAATACGAAAGAGTATTCTCGGAAGAGATTCCAGGAAACGAAGGGCCCCCGGTCACACTGGAGTTGTTGGACAACGCGCAACCCAAATTTCTGAAGGCCAGGCCGGTGCCGTTTGCTCTCCGAGATTCAGTTGAAAAAGAGTTGGACAAACTGGAGCAGCAAGGTGTCATCGAGCCGACGCAGCATTCAGAATGGGCCACACCACTTGTCGTAGTTCGCAAGAAGAACGGAACCATACGCCTCTGCGGAGACTACCGGAGCACCGTCAATCTTGCGACTAAAGCGTCCTCTTACCCGCTACCGACACCTGAAGAAGTATTCAGTGTACTGCGTGGCGCAAGAGTCTTCAGCACATTGGACCTCACCCAGGCGTATCAGCAGCTGAAGGTGAGCGAGTCAACTGCTGAATTATTGGCAATTAACACACTGAAAGGCTTGTACAAAGTCAAGCGACTGCCTTTTGGCGTAGCTGCAGCCCCGGCCATATTTCAAAAATTCATGGAGACAGTGCTTCAGGGCATCCCAGGAGTTTGTGTCTACCTTGACGATGTCATCATCAGTGGCACTTCCACTGAAGAGCATGCAGTGCGCCTAGAGCTCGTTCTCGAAAGGCTAGCAAACGCTAATTTGTGCATAAGCAAATCGAAGTGCTGTTTTGCGGTGCCAGAGGTGCAATTTCTGGGACACCGAATTGATGCGGAAGGCATTCACCCTACCGAGGACAAAGTGCGAGCGATCACAGAAGCACGAGCTCCAACAAACAAGCAGGAGCTACAGGCTTTTCTCGGACTCTTGACGTTCTACGACCGGTTCTTGGAACAAAGAGCTACCGTGGCCAACGACTTATACCAACTCCTTCGGAAAGATGTGACATGGACATGGTCGCCACGCCATCAGCAGTCATTCGATGCCCTGAAAGACCTGATTCGAAGATGTACAGTCCTCCGCCACTACGACGAAAGGAAGCCTCTGCTTTTGGCTTGCGACGCATCACCGTACGGAGTCGGCGCGGTTCTATCGCAAACTGACGAGCAAGGAAGGGAAGCTCCCATCGCCTTCGCCTCACGTACGTTGTCGCAAGCAGAACGCAACTACGCGCAACTCGACAAAGAAGAGCTAGCCATCGTCTACGCGGCGACACATTTTCACCAGTACATTGCCGGCCGGAAGGTGACCTTTATAACCGATCACCGACCGCTATTGGGCATTCTGGGACCACAAAGGCCTATGCCACCAACTTTGTCTCCGCGAATGACACGTTGGTGCATCAAACTCTCAGCGTACGACTACGCTCTGGTCTACCGCAATGGGAGTAAACATCAAAACGCCGATGCGCTAAGCCGTCTGCCACTAGACGCAACTGTTGACGAACCATTCCACCAGGAGACGTTCTGATGTTCGAAGCACTGCCAGAACCTCCGCTTACAGCAGGCACAGTTGCAGCATCTACGCAGAAGTGCGCAGCTCTCCGGCTAGTTTACACAGCTGTTCAACAAGGCAACGTGCATAAACTCAAAGGGGACAACTTCGACGCTTACCGCAGGCGAGCTACAGAGTTGAGCACCCATCGCGGCTGCATCATATTTGGGTCCCGAGTTGTGATGCCGAGAGAACTACGCGCACAAGCTATGTCTCTCATCCACGCCGGACATCGGGGCATCGTTGCAATGAAAAAGTGTGCCAGAAGCTACATGTGGTGGCCTGGCATTGACAACGACATCGAAACAGTGGTGCGAGAATGCAAGCCTTGCCAGAGCAGCCGGAGCGCCCCGCCGAAAGCTCCTGTCCCAGAATGGGAAAAGCCAGACACACCATGGCACACACTGCACATTGATTTTGCAGGACCAATTGAGGGCTGCACTTTCCTTGTGGTCGTAGATGCCTACACAAAGTGGCTTGAGATAAGGCAAATGGGACAGACGACTTCGGCAGCAGTCATTGACAACCTCCGATCACTATTTGCAACGTTCGGCCTGCCGCGCAAGGTAGTGTCGGACAACGGAACACCGTTTGTGTCTGCGGAGATCCTCAAGTTTTATCGCGACAACGGGATCTCATCAGTTACATCGGCCCCCTACCACCCAGCGACAAACGGACAAGCCGAGCGCTACGTAGCCGAGCTAAAACGCGCCCTTGAAAGAGATCAGACAGGCTCGCTGCAGCGCCGCCTTGCGCGCTTTCTCTTCAAGCAGCACACGACGGTTCAGAGCACAACAGGCGAGACCCCCTCGAAAATGATGTTCGAGCGTGAAATGCGAACCCAGCTCACAGCCATCCTCCCCGAGCCAAAGGCAGAGACGTTCCGGGAAGAAAAAGCAATTCCGCGCTGCGGCACGCTTAATGAGGGGCAGCGCGTCCTCGCCCGACAGTTTCTGAAAAAGCCACGCTGGGAGGAAGCTACAATTGTCAGACGCATAGGCCTGCGCTCTTGGCTCGTCAACATACATGGCACAGTAGCACGCCGACATCTCAACCAGCTGCGTAGATATACGACGCCGTCTGAGAGCTTTCCGCCAGCGGAGAGAACACGTGCACCATCTTCCCACATAGCCTGGCACCTCTTCCCGGAAGAAGAGACTTCGCCCAGGACAGACCTAGGAGACACAGCGAACAACAGCCAGCCTACAAGTGTTTCTCCCCCGAGCGCACAAAGCCAGCGCGCCTCCACGCGTGAGCGCCGACCCCCTGCACGATACCAGGCAACTTTCTAAGGGGGAAGGAAGTGTTGTGTCCCCTTATTGCTTTTGTGTGTGTGCGCCCTCGCATCCTCCTCCTAACGACCACTTGCCCCTCGTCGCACGCTGTCGCCAGATGCCCCCCCACGGTGCGCCCCCGCACCCTCCTCCTGTTCTGGGAAGCCACTCCCTCCCGTGGACGCTTCTCCGCTCCCTCCTTTCTTCGGGCGGCCAGTTCGGCTCCTGCCTCGGTCGACGCTGGTCGCACCCTCATCGGCTTTAAATAAACGAAGTCTTAAAGTACCGTGTGCGTCTTTCGCTGCATTCAACACAGCGACCGGCCACGACAGTAATTAAATTATTTGTGTGTGGGAACCAGCATATTATGCTGTATTCTAAAATTGGTCGCACGAGGGATGTATAAGCAAGCAATTTTGTGTCGGGTGAGGCGAAATTGATGGAGCGCCTTAATGAGCAAAGCGCGGAAAAGGCTTTGGATGTTACGTATGCTATATGCTTGTCCCATTTTAAGTCTGAAGAAATGATTATGCCAAGGTACTTATATTTATCGACAAATGTTACTATGTTATCTCCAATTTTATACGGGAAAGTGAGTGTTCTTTTTTTCCTTGACACGGTCATCCCAACTGTTTTTTCTAGATTAAGTGTCATCTGCCATTCCTGGCACCACTTTGATATTACTTCGAGATCGGCGTTTAATGTGATCTGGTCTTCTTTACTGTTAATGTTTTTATATATTATGCAATCATCCGCAAACATGCGAACAGTCGCGTCAATACCACTTGTTATGTCATTTATATATATTAGGAATAGAATCGGCGCTAATACCGTGCCTTGCGGGACCCCTGAAGTAACTTTTACGCACTCGGATGAACATCCTTCAAACTGAACAAACTGTTTGCGGTCAGAAAGATATGCTGTTATCCAGTCAGTAGTCGTATTAGTACCGAGAACGTTTTCGATTTTGTAGATGAGTTTGGGATGGGACACGCGGTCAAAAGCCTTTGAAAAGTCGAGGAAAAGCATATCGATTTGTCCGCGCATGTCAATTGTCGATGCCAAGTCATGGTTTCCAATAGCTGCGTTGTTGTGGACAGACCCTTTCTGAAGCCATGCTGGTTATTGTTCAGTAATTCATTCTGTTCACAATAGGTTACAATGTGTTTAAGTATAATATGCTCTAGGATTTTGCTTACTGTACAGGTAAGGGAAATTGGGCGGTAGTTTGCAGGGTTATTAACGTCTCCAGTTTTATGAATTGGAATTACTTTTGCAACTTTCCATTCACTGGGTACATCGCCAGTATCCAAGGATTTATTGTAGAGAAGGAGAAGATATTTGGACATCCACTCTGCGTACCTTTTCAGGAACTGGTTGGGGATATTGTCGGGGCCACTAGATTTCTTTCCATCAATGTTTAACAGTAAAGACAATATGCCTGGTTCAGTTATCAACAATTCGCCTAAATGGCTGGTGCCATTTTTCCGGCTTGAAAATTGAGGCCTTATGCTATTATCCACCGTAAAAACGGATTTAAAGTAATGAGAGAACCTGTTCGCTTTTTGTAACGATTCTATTTCAGGTGTGTCACTCTGTCTGGGCTTGCGTGGGTTTAAGTAGCGCCAGAACTTACTAGGAGCTGATCGTAGGATAGTAGGATACAACTTAAATAAAAAGCAGCTCATAACGACGGGCCACGGTCCGCGACATCCTATATTATTAGTATAGCACTAGTACAGTCATATTACAAGAAAAGCTGGCGCGCGCGCGCGTGCGTGTGTGTATGTGTGTGCGTGTATGTGCGTTCGTGCGTTCGTGTGTGTGTGCGCGCGCGCGTGTGTGTGTGTGCGTGTACGTGTGTGTGCGTGTGTGTGTGTTTTTTATTTATTTTATTTATTCAATACTGCCGGCCTCCATTTGGTGGCCAAGGCAGGAGCGGTACAAGGATACATAGTACATCGCGACAAAACAAAGCAAGTAAAAATGCGAATAAAGAAGCAAGATCTAACACACAGGGTTTTATAGAAAGACAAAGAGCAAGATTAAATGCACTCGGTTACCTAAAAATACAAAAGAAAGCAAACAAAAGAGCATGAATGAATACACTGCGCTTAAAATGACGATATGACAGCAGATAAAAAAGACTTCTGAACTGTCAAACGGACCACGTCACACGGAAGCCCGTTCCATTCCAATATCGTTCTTGGAAAAAAAAAAAAAACTGATACGCTTTCGTTCGGCACCGTGGCACCATGATTGTCAAATTGTGTTTATTGCGCGTTGGTCGTGAAGTGTTGTATGCCATGTAGGTCTCAAAATGAATGTTTGTTAAGTTATTAACAATCCCTTGCAACATTTTTAGACGGTGCAACTTGCGGCGAGATTGAAGTGTCTGCAGTTCAGATTGCCTCAATAGATTAGTAACCGAAACGTGCCTTCCATATGCGTTGTAGATAAATCTAAGCGCCTTCCTTTGAACGCCTTCAATGCGCTGTACATCTACTTGAGTGTGCGGATCCCAAACCACATCTGCGCATTCCACTAATGGCCGTACGAGTGCAGTGTAAGCTGCTAATTTAGTTTTAGATGTGCAGTGCCTTAGACGATTTCTTAACAGCCAAAGCCTGTTGGACGCCTTTGAAACTATATGCCAGATGTGCGAACTCCAACTCAAGTTACTATTGAATACAGCCCCCAAGTATTTGTATTCGTTTACGGGAGAGACAGCTGCACCGTTAATTGTGTATGTGTAATTAAGAGCACACTTTTTACGCGTAAATGTCATTTTTGTGCGTGTGTGTGTCTGTACTCGCAGATGGTACAGAAAATCCCAGCGATGGCAAGAAAAACTTGACAGTACTATCTTTCGTCTATATACCGGGTGTCCCAGCTAAATGTAGCCAAACTTTAAAAAAAGGCGAAGTGTCCGAGTCCAGTGAAACCAACTGAGGGTTGTTCATAGTCGCGTGGCCCAGTCTTGAATATTTTTTCGCTCTTCAAAGTTAATTAATTAGGTAAGTTTAATTAGCTAACTTGGTAATTATTGACTTCAAGAACAAAGTGTCAAAGAAAAAGTTTTATATCGCCTGAAAAACCGCTAGTAGTGCTGTTTCCGTCAAGTTACGATTTACGTAGCTTCATTTATTGGCCTTAAAAGAAAGTTGTCACGTGACCAGCTGCTCGCTCACTTCTCTGCCCCAATGTGCACCCAAAGTCTCATCGAGGAGAGGACTTCAGAAAAAACGGATTTTATTCTTTAAGGAGCGTCTTGGGACGTTGAAGTGGCACAGTTGTCATGTGGAAGCCTTTTCTTATTGTGCGGGTTGTGGTTAAAGGCCGGTAAAAAAACTACTTTACGTAAATATTAATTTATTTTATTTTATTATTTTATTCAAAATACCCCAAAGGCCCTCGTTTGAGGATATTACAGGGGGGGGGGGAGTCAGTACAAAACATTGTTATAAGGTTGAAAATATTGCACTAAAATAAAAAAGGAATCACGAAATATTAATCATAAATAGGCATTCACAGAAAGGGTCACAACAATGCACATAACAGCAAAATTTGAGAATAAGTAACAGCACCGCTAGAAAAAGAAAAAAAAAATAAAAAAGACGACAGTGGAAAAAGTGCGCTGAAGTACAAAAACAAAAAATATAAAATAAAAAGAAGACAAGGCGGAAGAAAGAACACTGAAAAAAAATACCTTTTTAGTTGTTGAAACATGAGTGCATAAGATGTTGGAATTTATTTAGATCAGATTCTGTGGCAATTTCTGATGGCAAAGCATTCCATTCGGTTATTGTGCCTGGTAAAAAAGAATAGGCATAATGGAATGACTGGCAGTTAATGCGTTTTACTTTGTAAGGATGATCGCGACGTGGGAAGATAACAGCCGGTGGCTGAAAGAATTCATCATGAAGGGAAGGATGGTGATAAAGCTTGTGGAAGAGTGATAGACGGGAAATTTTTCGGCGCAGTGCTAATTTATCTAACTCGGCTTTAGTCTTCAATGAGGTGACGCTGGTGTAACATGAATAATCAGAAAAGATGAATCGCGCAGCACGGTTTTGCATGGCTTCGATGTTACTGATGATATAATTCTGATGAGGATCCCAAATGGCAGACGCGTATTCGAGTTTCGGACGGATTAATGTGGTGTACGCTAGTTTTTTTACATGTGTCGCGGCCTCTTTTAAATTATGTTTGAGAAGTCCGAGAGTACGGTTAGCGGAGGCAAGAGTGAGATTAATATGATGATTCCATGATAAGTCGGATTGAAGGTTTATGCCAAGATACTTGTAACTTGTAGTGAATTCTACACTATTGTTATCAACAAAGTAGGTGGTAGGAATACGTGGCTTGTTGGTGAAAGACATGAGCTTAGTTTTGGAAAGATTTAACGGCATTAATCAATTAGAACACCATGTGCTTATCGCTTCAAGATCAGACTGCAGTGGCTGGCTGTCAGTGTTACAGGTTATACATCGATAAAGCACACAATCGTCAGCAAATAGTCTGATTCTGGACGTCACACAATTGGGTAAGTCATTAATATAGATGAGGAAAAGTAAAGGTCCTAGTACACTGCCTTGTGGAACTCCAGACGTAACATCAGCGTAACATGAGTTAGAGTTGTTAACTGATGTGAACTGGATTCTAGATGAGAGAAAATCTGCTATCCATGCAATAACATTAAGGTGAATGTTCAGTTGGGAAAGTTTAAGCAACAACCTTTGGTGTGGAACGCGATCAAATGCTTTAGAAAAATCTAAAAATATTGCGTCAACTTGAAAACCAGCATCAATCAGTGCATGAATATCGTTAATAAAACCGGCAAGTTGGGTGTCGCATGAGTAGCCCTTGCGAAAACCGTGCTGATGATCGAAGATAATGTTATGATCTTCAAGGTAGTTGATAACCTGACTATGTATAATATGCTCGAGTAATTTACAAACTGTACTTGTTAAGGAGATGGGACCATAGTTAAGCGGAGAAGCACGATCACCTGATTTGAAAATGGGTATTACTCTTAGCTATGCGCCAGTCGTTAGGAATGGTGCCAGTTGATAGCGACTGGGAAAATAATGCGGTTAACATGGAACAAATGCTATGTGATGTATTCCTTAAAATTTTGTTATTGAAGCCCATATGATCAGCGCTAGAAGATGTTTTGAGATTGTTTAGTAGAGATAAAACACCAGGCTCACTGATGACTATCTCGTTCATAGTTAGTCCCACTAATGCGCTTAATGTAGGCAAGGAAGTAATGTCTTCATCTGTGAACACAGTTACAAACGCATCGTTAAGAAGTTGAGCGCACTCTGAATCAGGGATGGGAACACCAACAGAATCTGTAAGAGTGATGTCAGGTCGAATTACTGGGTTTACCACACGCCAAAAACGGCGAATATTATTTTTCAGCATGGAAGACAAGTCATGAGAAAAAAAGTTGCGCCGAGTAGATTTTAATAGTGCCTTATAATCCTTTTCACATGCTTTGTATTTGTCATGTGAACTCACAAGACCATTCATTTTTGCCTGTCTGTATAGTTTTTTCTTTTTGTTGTTCAGCCGCCGAAGACGGTTGGTAAACCAAGGAGAACTGCTATCACAGGTAATGGTTAACATGGGAATGAACTGGTCGATGAGATCATTGAGGGCAGTTTTAAAAAGGATCCAGTTCTGCTCTATAGAGCGAGAGCAGAAATCATGCAAAAATTTATCAGAAAACTTTAATAATTCTGCATTAATTGCATCAAAATTGCCTTTGCCGTAACATCTTATTTTCTTTTTAGTAGTTATCTTTTTACTAGCGCGAAATTTAATGTACCCAGTGATAACATCGTGGTCAGAGATGCGTTCCTCATGAGTTATGCCTGAAAATATATCAGGTTTGTTTGTAAGAACTAGGTCAAGTACATTGGAAGAGGCTTTAGTTGATCGTGTTGGTTGGTTAATGAGTTATGTTAATGAAAAATCAAGGCAAGTGCTGAGAAAAGAATGTGCTTCAGCATCTGCGTCCACTACGGAAAGCGTTGACCAATTAATTCTTGGAAAATTAAAATCTCCAAATATAATAACAGCGGAATTGGGAAAACGCGCACACATTTCACTGAGCACCCGATGATATTCATCTGAAAACGCACCAGACATGTCGGGCGGACGGTAGAAAACGCCGATGATGACACGAAATGCACCATCATTCAGAGAAACCCAAACACATTCAAGGAAAGAATCGATAACGATAGGTGTGGCAATGAATTCTTCCTTTATCGCGATGAGAACACCGCCCCCCCCCCCCCCCCCCCCACTTCGCAATTGTCTATCACAGCGAAAAAATTTGAAATTGCATGCACTGGTAAAGATGTTGACATCATGAATAGTGTCTTTCAGCCACGTCTCAGTGCCACTAAAGAAGCTTGACATGAATCGATGAAAGATGATAGTGCAATACCGTTAGCTACAACACTTCTAATGTTGGTGTACAAAAACAGCCATTCGTTATCATTACCACAATGTAATTTGGCAGGTGAGGGAGTCGATGAACTCAGGTTTACGGAAACGGAGGGAGGACGTCATTCGCCATCCTCGCGCCCTAATACAAGAATGGCTCGACTTTCGTTGGCGTTCCACATGTAAAGATCATCGTTAACGAAGAGCTTGTTGAAAACGAGTCGCACTTTATCCCCATCTTTCTTAATAGATTTTGAAAACTGGAGAAGCTTCCGTCGCTTTTCGCGAACGGCTTCGGAGTAATCGCGCGAGATGCTTAAATTCGTGTTTTTTAACTTATAGCCGCGGCTCATGACAGTGTCAACTTCCCTTTCATTAAAAAATTTGGCTATGATAGGCCGTTTTTTCTCGCAAGAAAAGCGGCCCACGCGATGCGCTCTGGAAACAGATTCAACAGAAAGCCCAAGTTTTTCTTTACAAAAGTCATTTACGAGACGTTCAGACTCCTCCCAAGTTTCCGACTTCTCTGGATCATCTATACCGTAAAAGAGAACATTGGATCGCCTAGAGCAATTTTCAAGGTCGTCAATTTTTTCCTGTACAATTGCGAGACCCTTGTCACTGTTCACCACGAACTCAGCAGATGGTGCGGTTGCAAATTTCTGCTCTAAATCGTGAACTCGCTTTGTAAGTTTTTCTACGTCAATTTTCAAGTCTGCGTGAATCTGAAGCACTTTGTTGACAGAGTCTTGAAGGACTGCATTGTTAGCTTCAAGGCGTAAGATGGAACCAGCCACAAGGTCCAGCTTTTCCTCTTGAGCCTTAGTCATGGGTCCCGGGTTTAGCTCGACATCGCCTCCCAAGACTAGCAGACACCATAAATAGGATACACAAGCGCGGAAACTTTTCAAAACATGAGGTGGCCACGACACCGCTGAAAGACAGACGTCATCGTCACGGTAAGAATAAGCGTCACAGTAACCAACCTGTAGAAACATCAGTGGTGAGCGTGGGATCGCAGTGGCGGTGCCGTGGCCCAGAGGGGCGTCGAAAGGCGCGCACTTTTGTACCGCCCGATCAGCAGATGTCTCAGTAAGCTGTTTCTCAAAGCGATCTACAGCTTCTCCATTGGCACTTTGTTCCTCATGTGAATAATTAAAAAAGTTAGTTATAAGCTTAACTAATTAGTCAACCTTGAAGAGCGAGAAAAATACTGCAGACTAGGTCACGCGACACTAAACAACCCTCATTTGGTTTCAGACGGCTAGGGCATCCCGTGTTTTTTAAAAGCTTGGTTACATTTAGCTGGGGCACCTGGTATACTCGCCACTGGCCGACCTCCTTGAGCATCCAATTTTCTCAATATTCGTACCAAAACTGTGGCACCTTAATCGCGCTGGCGTTGGTGGTGGTGTTGAAAAGCTTTGTAATGCTCAGAAGGAGAGTTTTGGGGTCAGAATACCCCGCTACATGGTCGGTATCCTTAGTCCGGCACACCGCACGACGAGGCCCCGTCTCGCGCCCGCTTTACTAGAGCCCTTTGGGACTCCGGTGTGGAGCAGTTGAGGAGGGCAGTGTCCCATGCCTCTCGGGTGGGGGTGGGGTGGGGGAAGGGGGAAGGTGAGGATTCTGAGTACATGCCCACACCATGTGAAAGATATCGCATATCTCACCACAGTGCGGGCAGCGCCCATCTGGGTTCGGATCGAAGTGTTTTGCTATGGCAGGAGAGAGAAGAGTACCTGTCTGCAGGCGCCTTAAAGTTCGCTCCTCCGTCTCACTCAGCCCCTTTGCAGGGGCCGGGAAAAGGCGGTGGTTGTCGCTATAATGCGTTATTTTTTCCCTGAATCGTAGCAGCGGCTGGTTAGTCTCCGAGCCAGAAGAGCTGGGATGAGGAGCCCGGGGAGTAAGCGCTCGGGCAGTCCCCGGGTCGGGTAGGCCCTGGTGGCCAGGAGCCCCAGAATATGTTTGTCTGAGTTGGATCGGTGGCAGCCCGTCATAGAATTTGGGAGGAAAGAGGCGATATTTCTCCTGCAAGATAGTGCTCAAGCCCGGCGAGAGTCTGTGATAACCATTCTGGATTTTGGATCTGCGGCAGCGAGAGCTATTGCGACCTTCTCCCCTCGCGTTGAACTTGGGGCCCAAAAAGATAGCCCATCGACATTCATTCCCCGGTGGACTACGGCAGCCATGTAGAATCCCGCGAGCGTGTCTACTAACGCTAAACAGCCATTGGATTGGAAAACTTTAATTGTATCGCCTTGATTAGCAAGTGTATTAGTTGATCTTGCTAGGTGGGCGTCCGTGGAGACTGACGGCTACCTATTCGGCTCTTGTCACGGCCTGTACTTGTGTTTCCTGGGCGGAGCTGAGCAACAAGGTCTTTTACGAGCCCGGGTGTGCGACCCTCTGAAGCGCGTTTGGTGGGCGATCTATCGGACAGTCCCAGAAGATGCGGTCTATGCTGGCTTCGCCGCCGCATTTGCTATACACGTGGCTTAGAACAGCGGGGTTAGGGTGAGTTTTAGCTTGGAGTTCTCTCCACAGTACCTCCTTTTATTTGATTAGGTTTTTATGTGGAGGTAGGAAGATTGGCTTTTCTGAGTGATCTCGAAATAGGTATTAAGGCCGTCTCTTGTCATTCCGACGTCCGAATTGACATTCATAGCTCGGCCGATAGATACTCGAGCTTTAACGTGGGCTGCCTCATTCCCCGGGATTCACGATTGTAGGTGATTGTTTGTTATAGGTGGGGCCGTTATGAGTGGGCTCGACTGTATTACTGTTGCTGGCAAACAATGTCAACATGATCACAAAAATTCTAGAAATTTATTTTTACTTTAAAAAATGCATGAATGGGGTTGTCGTTGGGCTCCCTTCCAGAAGGGGCAGAGGAGGAGGGAGGAAGGTAGTGACGGCCCTAGCTGTGCGACTAGTTTCCTTTTCAGTAATCCCACTGTTTCAAATCATCCATGAAGGATGCATATGGTACCACCTCCTGTCTGTCAGTCCTCCTGCCCGTCCGCTTGTCCGTCAGCCTGTCCGTCCGCCTGTACATCCGCCTGTCCGTCCGCCTGTCCGTCCGCCTGTCCGTCCGCCTGTCCGTCCGCCTGTCCGTCCGCCTGTCCGTCCGCTTAACGCTTGACCGTCCGCTTGTCCGTCCGCTTGTCCGTCCGCTTGTCCGTCCTCTTGTCCGTCCGCTTGTCCGTCCGCTTGTCCGTCCGCTTATCCGTTCGTCCGTCTCTGTGTCTGCAATAGACAGACGGAAAGAACGACACCTAATCTGGAAATTTAAGTTTATAGAAGCTCAAGCATTGTGGTCGCATTGCGTGCGTTTAGCTTGCATCACCGCAGACACAATTGCCTGTACGGAGTTAATTACAAGAGAAGGTCGATCAGGAGGTTCTGCGGAGCGCTAGGATGTCAACTCGATGTCCAGTGAAGCGAACAGCCGCTCGCCTTTTTTTCGGGTCATCGGTAGCTGCTGCGTAAGCAGAGCGGCTCCATCGATCCCGCGCAGCCCTATCCGGAATGCCGTGATAGCTCTTTGTTTTTAGGCTTATTTCTACCTCAGCTGCGGTGCTCGGTGAGGAGATTACAAGTATGAGAGATCATCGTGCAATGCTTTCTCGGTGCATTGAAAAGAGCATGTCAACGAAGTGACAGATAAACGAAAAAAGAAGAAAGCAGCACCAGGGAGATAGAGAGGAAGGAGGAAATTTTGATTAAAAAAACTTCTTTTCAGAGGTATATGCTGCTGAGCTCAGCTTTTTCTGCGATAATGTTCCCTTTCAGCCAGAGAATCGCTGGAACGAGACTATAACCGCACAACTTAATCCTACTGACCGCTGCCTTCGGCGGTGCTTTCGTTATGTGCTGTTTCATCAGCGATTAAGTCGAATAGCGTATCACTTTCATCGTTTAATTTTTAGCGGGTAAATTTTCCAAAATATTTCTTTTCGAGAGTTCAGGACAATGCTCCGATCGACACAGGACGCCGCTGAGCTGAATTCAGCTGCTTGAGAAACTTGCCATATCGTATTTCAGTGGGTCTTGGGACGCTCTGGGCAGCAGGAAAATGACCGTAGTAATGCACCAGACGCTTTAAGACCAGACGCTAGCTTCCTTCTTTCCGATTTTATGCGTAGTGCTGCAGTGAGCCAGTGGGTTTAATCAGGCATTCGCCGCAGCCGTCTTAAAAAGTGGGATCCGACCATCCCGCTTACCTTTCCACGTGGTATCCAACGTAGCCAAGCAATCCTCCTGCGTGTACACTGAAATTAGGCGTCGCTATAGTGTGGAGGCACTTACATGCGTTATCTCCATACTGCGCTTGTTGACACGACGCTGAACATGCGGACCATAGAATTAGGATACGCCCAGTGTATGCGCGGGTATAAGAGCGGCGCTGGCCGCTTCCTTGGCGTGTTCCCAGAGCTGCTTTTGCAGAGTCTTGTGCTGCCTTTGTCAAAAGTTTAGAGCACAGGGGGTTTGCTTCTGAGCACTTTTGTGGCGCTCCTGTATAATGGAAGTCCTACCCATCGGAGGGAGCAGGACCAAAAATCTTCTTACCTCCAGGAGATTTGGGACGCGGAGGACGCATTACGAGCAAAGCAATGTGGCCCAGAATCAGACTCCCTGGGCTCCAAACTTTTGACAAAGGGTGTACTTGCCGCTTGGTCGGAGACGTTGGAAAGCTCTCCAGGCATTGCGGGCGCGGCCCTTTGTTTCTTGGGCAACGCGGTTGTCGACTCGCCTTTGTGACCAGGCGCACTCCCCATGTGTTTGCATATATTCTCATCTATCTTCTGTCCACATCGTCACCCATCACAACCATCTTTTTATCATCTTCCTATCTCCAAATAAACAGTAGAAGGCCAGATGATCATCGCTCAGGGTTAACTTAGGGCACCAGAACTCTTCTTAAACAAGGTCCGAGTAAAGACCGTCCTGTCCGAGGACATCTCTCGAGATGGGACTGATGTGAGAGAGTAGTGGAAAAAAATTCAGGGGGCACTATGGCTCTCTAAAATGCTGCAAGGCGAAAGCGTTTCCTGGCGCACTGTTTGTTTTTTTTTTACTTTTTTCGTATTTTAGTCTGATTTTTTATTTTATTCTTGTATCTTCTCCTATTTTATTTATTTTATTTTATTTATGAAACCCGTGCATCCACTAGATACGCCTTTATTCATGCTCAAACCCTGAGCCTTCGTGGCGGAGTGGTAGCGTCTCCACTTCAAAATGTCAAAGGCCCTGGTTCGATTCCCAGCCTCGACACAGTTTCTTCTTTTAAGTAGTGACGCCGAAACGCGGACACATTTGCTAACATTCCTTGGTCACGACAGTATGAGGCATTAAAGGCTTCCACCTTAATACGCCAAAAGACCAAGCCATACCGGCACGTCCAACTGTGAGGTGCTCCAGGGGCAAGCAAGGCTGACCAGACATCGTCCACAAAGTCTGGTAATGTCAGGGACGGATTTATGGGTCGCTCTTGGAGGGGATCCTATTTGAAGCGTGTGTTTCTTGGACTTTTTTCGTCCAAAAAATGGGGTTCAGTACGAATTAACTATGCACAATTTCTCGATCCCCCTTCATGAATTGGACCATTCGTAATTCCGAGTTCACTAAAGACAGGAACAGGCAGAAACCTCCGCAAGCCCACATCTACGATGACTGCATTTACAAGCAAGAACCCCTCTGTGACCATCATTAGCCTCTGGCACAATGCGTTGAAGGACAAGATGCACCTGCTGACGTGGACGCTACGTGCAAGGAATGCCGCAGTCCTTAATACCCTTCCACAAACAGTACACAAACACCCTTCTCGGAAACAAACATGTTTATTCGCTCTAAATAAAGCCCCCCCTCTCTCTCTCTCGTTACTTTCCTCGGGAACTTAGTGACGCTTGCATTTTCGAAATACCGTCGCCTGATGCCGCTTAACTGGTTCGTCTAGAAATAGGGGGGGGGGGGGGGGGGAGAGAAACGTTTAATGCATAGTATGGTTGGGCGAGCCTTCATTCGAGGAGCCCATTTGGCTTTTGCCGCCGCTCTTGCCCGGTTCACCAGCAGGATGGTCTTCTGAATGTGAGCTGGACAGTGCCGCCTCCCAGTCCTCAGCTGTTGGGTTATTGATTCTTGGTATAACTGGCTTTTCTGGCATTCCCATACCATATAGAAACCCGGGACTGTCGATTTCTCCGTTCAGGAGTACAATGCACCTCATGGAAGGCAATACGTTGCTGGTTGTCCAGTCGGCGCACTGGCCTTTTAAGGCGGAAGCCTTTAATGCCTCATCGTTGTAAGCAGCAGTTGTCGACAGAAATGTCACGGTTTTCAGTTGGTACCAAAGAGCTAGCAGAAAGTTATCTAAACACGGATGATGGTACCACACAACCAGACTACCGGGGGACTCCTAATCCAAATTTAGACGCAGACATCACAGACGCAGAGGTCTGGTACGCAATTGGAAAACTGCGGACAACATCTGCGGCAGGACCAGACAAAGTAACAAATAAGACTTTCAGGAACTTAGACGCAACGTCGGTCGCGGCGGTTACAGACCTTATGAACAAATACTGGCATGCAGGCAACATACCACAAGAGTGGAAACACGCGAAAATCACTTTTATTCCTAAAGCGGGTAAGAAACTCAGCACTGAGAATCTACGCCCAATTTCATTAACATCATGCCTAGGTAAACTCATGGAGCATGTCATCCTCAACAGGCTCCAAAACTATGCGGAGGACATGAACCTCCTACCTGAAACAATGATAGGATTCAGGGCCCAACTATCTACCCAGGACATACTCTTGCAGCTTAACAAGGAAATAATTGAAGCTGACGAGGGAACCGAAACGAAAGCAATATTGGGTTTAGACCTTATTAAAGCTTTCGACAACGTCACCCAGAAAGCCATTCTGACAAACTTGTCAGAAATCAACCCCGGAGAAAGGACGTACAACTACATCCGATCCTTCCTCACTAACAGAACAGCAGTGATAACGGTCGGAACAATAGAGTCTGCCCCAATCACACTAGGAAGTAAAGGAACGACACAGGGCTCCGTCCTGTACCCTTTCCTTTTTAACCTCTCCCTCATCAAAATTCCCCCCAAACTGGCACAAATACCAGACCTACATCACACGTTCTATGCAGATGACATCACCCTTTGGGTAACCAAAGGATGCGAAGGCTACATAGAAGACACATTCCAAGCAGCAGTGGACATCATTGAGGCATGCGCATGGGAATCCGGCCTCACTTGTTCTGTGCAAAAATCTCAACTCTTCGTGATCCGTCGTAAACAAAGAGTTAGGCGTACCACGACTTCCCCACCGCACATAAACGTCTATGTTAATGGACGATCTGTCAAAGAGGTACAAACCATGAGAATACTGGGGTTGTATTTACAAACAAATGGGAAGAATACTGACACACTCACCAAGCTAAAACGCATGGTAGAAGCGACGGCGCGATTAATCCGCCGCATAGCTAATCGCAGACAAGGGGTGAGGGAAAGAGATTTATGCCGACTAGTGCAGGCCTTTGCGCTAAGCAGGATACTCTATGCCACCCCTTATCTCAAATTTGCGAAAGCATAAATGAACAAATTGGATAGCATGATACGGCAGGCCTATAAGGCTGCGTTAGGACTCCCACTAAATGCCTCAACCGAAAGGCTTGTGAGGTTAGGAATACACAACACCTACAATGAACTGAAAGAAGCCCATTTAATGGCTCAAACAGCGAGATTAGCCAATTCCAGAACTGGCAAGAGTATTCTTACCAGGCTGGGAATTAACTTTCAACCTACGAATAAAGATGCTAAAGTAGACTTACCCCGCGACTATAGGACGGCCCTACTAATAAAACCACTCCCCAAAAACATGCACCCCTTACACCATGAGGGTAGAAGACGAGCACGAGCCAAAGCCTTACATAACAAATACAGACAGTGCGCTGGAACACTTTATGTAGATGCGCCAGAATACAAACATACCAATGCCTTTGCAATTGTGGCTGTGAACGAGAATGGTGACCAAATCGTCTCGGCAACAATCAAAACGAAATCCTCTGAAACGGCAGAAGAGGCAGCTATAGCCCTCGCCCTAACGCATACCCAAGAGAGCATCATCCTCAGCGATTCCAAAATGGGTATCAATAATTTCGCAAAAGGGCAAATTACAAACACCTCCCTTAGAATCCTTAACGCAACCAAATTCTCACCAAATTATTGCGAATTGATATGGGTCCCAGCCCATTCGGGGAATCCGGGGAACGAGGCAGCCCACAATAAAGCCCGAGGTTTCGTCGACCGGGCAGTGGATGAGTCTGGCTCCCTGAATTTCACGAAGGACTCCATGATCACATATCATGATCTCACCAATCATTTTAAACTAGAGAGGAGAAGTTTCCCCCCTCCAGACAAAAGCCTGATTAAAGAACAAGAGGTTTTTATTTATTTATTTATTTTATTTATTTACAGAAGACTGCTGGCTTTATTGCAAAGCCTTAAGCAGGAGTGGGTGTAAAATACACTTTGACAAAAAGAAAAACCTCCTTGAGGCACACGCAACTCAGCACACAATACCGAAAAGAATGAACGACGAAAAGAAACAACATTACACAATATTAGACGAATCTCGCGTCAAAATGAGCACTGGGGGAAAGAAAAAAAAAGGAAATGTTGAATGCTGCAAAATTGTTACAAATTCCTAAGCGACGCCGTAAACGACTCCACAGTAGAAGCCTCTACAATATTCGCTTTGAGGACATTCCATTCCCGCACAGTACGGGGGAAGAAAGAATTCTTGTATGTTTCAGTGTGGCATGAGTATTCCTTCACTTTTAAAGAATGGTAGGATCGTGTCGAACGACCCGGGACGAGCTCAATGTACTTGCTGCTGTTAATTCCTAATTTGTTGTGAACAATCATGAACATATATTTAAGCCTCTCGCGGTATCTCCTGAGCTGCAAAGACTCCAAATTTGCTTTCTCAAGTAGCATGGTAGGGGACGTCTGCCAGCTGTATGACTTACAAATAAATCGCACTGACTTTCTTTGAATACTTTCGAGTGTTTTAATGTTTTCTTTTGTATAAGGGTCCCACACAACAGAGGCGTATTCTAAAACAGGTCGGATAAAAGTTTTGTAAGCTAGTAACCTAATTTCCGGCGTGGAGTACCGGAGAGATCTTCTTAAAAAGCCAAGTTTTTTCATAGCTTTATTTTTAATATTAGAAATGTGTTTGTTCCACCGTAGGTCAGAGCTAATCGTTAATCCCAAGTACTTGTAGCTGTCCACGGTAGACAGGGGATGGTTATTAATAGTATAGGCAAAACTTAATGGCTGCTTCTTCCGCGTGATAGACATTGAAACTGTTTTTTTAGTATTAATACTCATCTGCCACGTTGAGCACCAATCATGAATTTTAGCCAAGGCGTCATTAAGAAAAAGCTGGTCAGCAGGAGTTCGTATTTCATGATATAATACACAATCGTCGGCAAACAGCTTGATTTTGACAGGAATTTCTTTAACAATGTCATTTATAAAAATTAAAAAGAACAATGGCCCAAGTACTGAGCCTTGTGGGATACCGGAGCTTACTAAAGCTGGGCTCGAACATGCATTGCCGATTGATATGGACTGAGATCGAGACGATAGATATGCCTGTACCCACGCCAACAGTAGATCGTTTTTCAAGATAGTCTTTAGCTTTAGCAAGAACTTTCTGTGTGAGACGCGGTCAAATGCTTTTTCAAAATCTAAAAAAATGACATCAATTTGACACCGGTTATCAATGGCTGCGGCAAAATCCTGAATCGTCTCCAGAAGTTCAGGTTACGTGGCGTCGTCTACAGACGAGATCGATACGCACCCCATCACTCCTCGCGCACATTTATCCAGATCTTTACAACCCAAATTGTAAACACTGTGGCCAACGAGCCACCTACGATCACATCCTGTGGGACTGTGAAATAGAGCCACCTCCGGGTGATCTAGTTACTGCTCCTTCTCTCGAGCGGTGGGAGACCGTGCTGGCTAGCTCTGACCCCAGGACGCAAGTTTTGGCGGTGGAGTGGGCTGACAAAGTCGTCGAGGGCTGCGTACTCTCCACCACTTAACGCGACCTCTTACCAAGCTCTTTCCGGTGAATAAAATGTTTTACAATCAATAGTAACCATGCAACCACTTAAAGGGATCGTATAGTGATGCTCCAAGCAAAATAAATTTTTAAATAAAGAAATAAACAAAACCGAGCAGCAAATTGGTCACGTTGGGGAATCGGACCAGGGCCTCCGGATTGCGAGACGAGCACACTAACCACTCCGCCATGCCAGCTCTTCTTTTTTTTTTTTTTGCAAGCTCCATGGTTTGGAATGAACAAAGGCGTGTCTAGTGAATACGGTGTCTTCGTTCACTCCCGTCTTCCTCTCTCTCTCTGAGAGAGAAATAAAAAAAAAACAAAAATGAAAAAGAAACAAAAAGTGAAGAAATAAAAAAATAAGAAAAATAGAAAGATAAAAACATAAAAACATTTTAAAACAAAAAAAAATAAAGAAATCAGTGCAAACCAGTGCGCAAGGAAAGGCTTTCGCCTTGCAGCACTTTAGAGAGCCAAAGTTGTCCCTGAGTTGCTTTTTTTTGTTGTTCATTTCGATATTGAGGATGCGTTTTTTTTTTTTAACGCAAAATGCGCTTTCTAACAACTTCAAGCATTAATTCATCTCGGGCAGTAGTGAAGACTGCATTTTCTCTCCTAGATCCAGACCGGGAACTAAGAAGTAGAAGGAAGAGACGAGGACGAAGATGACGCGTACTGAGATCGTGCCGAGCTCCACGCGGGGTCATAACCGTCGCAGACAAAGAGGTCGAGCCATGGCCGTCTCTGCTCCTACGACGCCCGTCGCACTTCGGCCACTTCACCAGAGTTGCGTCCGACAGCGCAAGCAGGAAGAAAAGGGCTGGGGAACGGGGCCACACGACGACGACAGCTTCAAGGTGCGCCATCTTTTTGATTCCCTACGATTGCTACTACAGGACGAGACGACTGTGCCGGCAGCTGGCAAAATAGCCCGTACGGAAATCTGCCGGCAGTTTTTCCATATTGGTTGATTCCGGTTACATCACGGCACACAACCAATGAAACGACAGTGCTGGCATTATCTTCTTCCAGCTGTTTTGGTGGCAGAATACCCTGCACAGAAAACTTCCGGCAGCCGGCAAACAAACCTAACCACAAGAATCTCAGAATGCTGCCTAAAAGCGACACACTCCATGGGGAAACAACCGGTGGGTGCGTTGTCATGGACATCACTCGGAGGGCGGCTACTATGCAAGGAGGAGGATGTGTAGAGAGCGTAGGAATCAGTAACAGGAGTGTGGTTATCACGGGAGCCACCCGTCTAGTGGTTACCGTGAAAGGACGCGGGATAGTATGACGAGTCCAGTGGAATGTAGCACGGTCCGTATTGTAAAGCTGCTGCTAAACGCGCCAAATTAATTTGTCCTGTTTTCGTCTTCCGTTTATAAAAAACAAAAGAACAACTCCTCCTCTAGTAGGAGGGGGAAGGGGGGGGGGGGCTGTGCACGTCACGTGACTATAGCTGAAGTAAGTAGTTGAGAAGTCTAAGTATATACAGGGTGTTTCACCTAAGACTTTCTGCAATATTTAAAAATAAGCTATTTGAATTAGATGCGCGCTTTTTCTGCCATAGCATTGTCAGTGGTGTAGTACATCATAATGCAGCTAAAATGCTCTAACTAGCAGGCTTTTTAACCAATATTTAATAGTTAACTTTTAAACTATTACCGTTGGGCTCCTTAATTATTGAGAGGCATGCAGCCCACCGTAAGTAATGTCCATATCCGTTTTTAGAATTTCGAGAACGCGATTATCCTCGGCTCTGTGGCCCAACAAATTTTAACTATTTCGACGAGTTATTTTTTATTTATTTATTTATAGATACTGCGATCTTGTACAGATCATAGCAGGGTGGGACAAAACAAAATACAAGCATATAAACACACACAAATTCACAACATTTACAGGCACTTTTCAAACAGAAGTAAAGAATTTTGATTAACAGTCTCGCTATTAAGTTTGTTCCAATCAGTAATTGTCCTCGGAAAAAAAGAATATTTAAAGCAGTTATTTCGCGCGTTCAAAGGGGTGATTGTTAGTGCATGCCTTTGTCTCGTGTTGTAACCTGAGGAGTAAGAAAAATAATTAGAGGTATCAACTTTATAATGTCCTTTTATAAGCTGGAAAAAAAACTTTAATCGACAAACACGATTGCGCTCAACGACGGGGGGTAACCCACTTCGCCTCACGAGCTCACTTACAGATGCAAGGCCATATGAGTTAAAAACAAATCTAGCTACTTTATGCTGTATTCGCTCTAATTTCTGAATGTTTGTTAACGTGAAAGGGTCCCAAATTATTACGGCATATTCTAGTAACGGACGGATGAGGGAATTGTACGCCAATAGACGAACACTAGATGGGGATGACTTTAGGGAGCGCCTCAAGAAAAATAGTTTCCGCATTGAGTTTGCTACTACAGCGTCTATGTGTTTTGACCACGAAAGGTTGTTAGTAATCCATAGGCCCAAATATTTATACTCTGTCACTTCTAATAATGATATGCTGTTAGTACCGTACACAAAATGAAGAGGCATTTTCTTGTTTGTAATTTTCATGAAGACGGTTTTTTCAAAATTAATGCACATCTGCCATTTGTTGCACCACGCAACCACCTTCGCTAGGTCATTATTTAGACGCACCTGGTCGTCAACTGAAGACACCATTTGATACAGGACACAGTCATCCGCGTACAGCCTCACGCGAACTGAAAGATCTGCCACAATGTCATTAATAAACAACAGAAATAAGAGTGGTTCCAAAACAGATCCCTGGGGGACGCCAGACATAACCCGGACACTGCTAGAAGAAATATTGTTCAGAGTGACGAACTGACATCTGTTCGAGAGATAAGCTTTAATCCATGCAAGTATCCTGTCATTTTTAATGTAATAACTTAATTTATGAATTAGTTTGTTATGTGACACCTTATCCTTTACGGAAATCCATGAATATTGCGTCTGTTTGTTTTGCCTGGTTAATCGACTGAGCAAAGTCATGCACAGTTTCAACTAACTGTGTACTTGTGGAAAACCCACGCCTGAAGCCATGCTGAAAATCGGTAAGTACTTTGTGCTGTTCCAAGAAACCTAATATATGTTTATGAATTATATGTTCTAAAATTTTACATGATGTGGAAGTTAGAGATATGGGTCGGTAATTCTCGATGTGTGCTTTTTTTCCGGTTTTGTGCAGAGGTTTAATCGCGGCTGTCCTCCAGTCATCCGGTAAAGATCCGTCATGTAAAGATCTGTTGAATATTACTGTCAAGTACTTTGCGCACCACTCCGCATAGCGCTTCAAAAAAGTGTTTGGTATGTTATCGGGACCTGCTGATTTTTTGACATCAAGGTTCAAAAGCAAAAGCAGTTAGGTTCACTGGAGAGGTTGCTTTGCCTGCAAGCTTCTCAAACCGCATGTATTTTGGCGCGATGTAGGCGAAATTTGTTGGGCCACAGCGCCGAGGATAATCGCGTTCTCGAAATGCTAAAAACGGATATGGACATTACTTACGGTGGGCTGCATGCCTCTCAATAATTAAGGAGCCCAACGGTAATAGTTTAAAAGTTAACTATTAAATATTTGTTAACAAGCCTGCTAGTTAGCACGTCTTAGTTAAATTATGATGTACTACACCACTGACAATGCTATGCCAGAAAAAGCGCGCATCTAATTCAAATAGCTTATTTTTAAAAATTGCGGAAAGTCTTAGGTGAAACACCCTGTATAGTTGTGAGTTCGGTTCTGTCTTGTCTTCTCTTCTTTTTTTTTCTGTGAACGTCTATTTAGCGCAAAGCTTTTCAAAAAAGTGAGCCGCCGCGGTGGCTCAGCGGTTATGGTGCTCGGCTGCTGACCCGAAAGACGCCGGTTCGATCCTGGCCGTGGCGGCTGGAATTTCTTTGGAGGAGAAATTCTAGAGGCCCGTGTACTGTGCGATGTCAGTGCACGTTAAAGAACCCCAGGTGGTCGAAATTTCCGGAGCCCTCCACTGCGGTGTCTCTCATAGCCTTAGTCGCTTTGGGACGTTAAACCCCATAAACCAAACCAAACCAAACCAAACCAAACCAAACCAAAAAAGTGACTACAGTGAGTCAGTAAGACGACACTGCCGGCATTCTGTTTTTCGGCCGATTCGACACTGCTCACATTCTATTTCTCGGGCGATACTGCCGGCTGCCGACAACGTAGCCACTCCCTTGTTACTATAAGTCCAGGTAGCCTGGATGTTCAGTCATGTTTTTGGTTATGATTTGGTTTCAGGTGCTCAGGTTTACAGCGCAGCAATATTATTCCCACGGGCGCCCCACCTCGGCCGCTAGTGCAGTGTGCCGCGCGCGCGATTAGTCCGAGACAGGACGCTACGTGCGCGCGGCTGTGTACGTATACAGTTTACTGCCTTTTTTGTAAGAAATTGTGCGCAGTGGCCGCTCGCGCGCACTTTTTTTCGGACAATGCTTGGACATTGACGCGCGAACGGCGCGAACTTGATTACTTTTGTATTTTGTAAATAGTGTACAAGGCTCTCCCCTGTCCTTTCTTGCTGTCGCTCCCCTCTATACTTCTCCTCACTATCCTCTCCCTTTCCCTTTCGTTTCCGCCGGCTGCAGCTCGGGTGCTTAAGATATTAGATAGCAATTGCCGCGGCCGGCAACACCCTTTTGCTTAACCTTTTTATTTTTTAAAAATAAACCACTACCACCACCACCACGCCTGATTTCCCCCCGAGGTCATTCAATATAGCTACCAGGCGTGGAAGAGCTATTTCAGGCGGGCATTTATACCAGCTTCATCTGTAAGGTTTGCGCAGGCTTCGAAAAACAAAATGGACTTCCCAAACCCAACAATGGTTGTCCCCGCTCTAAAGGAACACACTCGAATGGAGACAGACTAAGTCGCTTACCCTTCCAGAGCTGTTGATCTTCCAACTTGCAACACTCCCCACAACATACAGCAATGTATATATTCTGAGTCTAAACCAAAAGTGGCAGATGCCCTACGGTGCCATTATGGTAGCGCCTTTTGATAGTCTGCCGTTGCTCTGTGGACGAAATACACGACGTGCTAGCCCGGCAACAACGGATTTCGAATCTGTACCATGCAGGTCGCTATTACATGACGCTGCCACATGCAGACGGCATTTATGCAGCGCTTTTAAATAGCAGCTAGTACTTAGAAGCGCACAAATATTTTCTTAAAATAGGCTTCAAGGCTTGTTGGAGAGTTGTTAATTTTATGTCTTTTTGCAAGCATTCCTGGCAATATTATGACGGTGCCGCACAGGAACAGTGCAGCATCCTGTCAAAGCTTTAATGGTACCCGCTCAACAGGTTCTTTGTATCCCAATCCGGCGCTCTTATGGGCCTAAAACAGGGAAACTAGTTGATTGTCACGCCACCTACTTTATTAGGTCAGCTGTTAGTCGTCGCTGCTTAAAACAGGGCTATGGTGGTGGAATACGGCTTGCAGAGCACCACCTTTAGCTGATATCACAGCTCACAGATGGCGCCTCTGTTTGCGAACTTCCATAAACAAGCCTCAGGTTATGCACGGATTTCGACATTACTGGCACACCTCTGACTTAGCCTCACCAACCACCCCGCCTTCTCCTCCCTCTTTGCACCGCCCTTCACAAATTAGAAGGCGGTCGAAGAACCAAACACTTTCTTGAGTGTCTCGAAGTATAGTGGACGACAGAGGCCGATAAACCTCAACACCCCCACACTTGCACATAGATATAGGGCGCAGTTATCGCTAGTTATCTTGTGGTGGTTTGAAGGTTGTCACATGACGTTGTTATCTTGTTCTAGTTCCTGCGAGGTCGTACATGTAGTCCTACACTAAATCCTACCCCTGTTCAACGCTTCTCCCAGATTCGCAAACAATTTAGTGAAAAGCTCTGTTCATGGCTTTCGAAACGCAAGCCTTCTTTTATAGCGTCTTTGTCCGCCTCCATTGATACAGCCGTAACATGGAGCACCTCAGGCTGCGCGCATGCGCGCAATGCGCCGCAGATTTCTTTGCGCTGTACACAGTTCCAAGCCGTCCAGGGCCTCAGGTCGGCTGCCATTTCAGCCCAGAGAATGAGTCAGCCGTGCGGACGGTCCCATTCCCGAATGTTCTCGTTGTAAACGAGAGTTGTCGGTTTTGTCTGTTACCAGCAACGAGGAGCCGGATGTATAGGGAAAGGTTCACGTCACTTCCGGCGCGTCGCTGATTGGGTCAGCGGTTCAAGACTCGTGGCAGCAAGGCCGGAAAATCGAGCAGCCTGCGACACTTCCTGCGACTGCGCGGCTTTAGTACCGTAACGGTTTCGCAACCTCCGCAATCCGCAAGTGCGAACGCACCTTAAAACTGCGACTTTTCCGCATGACGTGTCTGTTGCAGATGCCGTACGGAAGACACACAGCAGCAAGAGCGTTGACACGCCAGCTGAGGAAGAGGCACGACGCCGAATCACTGTGCTTCGACGCCGAAGACAACCTGGTGTTCAAGGCACCCTGCAGCTTCACAGTGAACACTGTGAGTGGAATTTTTTTTATTTTCTAGGTTTAACTGCGAGCGACGTGTACAGAATTAGGGGGGGGGGGGGGGGGCACACACTTACGTGCTTTGGAGACGAAAGCATTGTTTTTGATTTGTTTTTTTCCTTCCTTCCTACTGACACATCTACTCGAGCATGCAGTCGTAAGGCAACGCACACACTTAGGTTCACCTTTGAAATCAACGTGGAATTGTGGCCTATTGGTTGCTTGCCTGGCTCGCAATCTGATGGTTCAATTCCTTGCATCTTGGGAAGAATTTTTTTTTTTTGGTGATGACGTCATTGGGGGTTTTCTGTAGTACGGGTTTCGTTGCTAAAGGACCATGAGGCTTTGGCTTTAAAAAGATTAGCACTGGTGACCGATCACCGCGGAGCGACGGATGGCAACACGCGGAGCCACGTAGTTCACGTAACACGCCTCAAAGAAAATCCCAGCCTGTTCTCACTTCACAGTCTGGGGGGTAGTTCAGCACGCCGCTATCGCCAGCAAAGAATACTCATGCTTTATTATTTTTTCTGCAGTTTCGATCATCGTTCGCCTCTGGTAGTGTAGTCGTATTTTCCACCCGCCACTGCACAGTCAGCGTCTACGTACCGCAAAGCATGGAAGGAAAAAAGCTTAACAGAGTGAAGTTCCGCAGATGAACTTGAACTTAATTATAGCATGTTTGAGCCGCTGCGTCCATGGTCACGTGATCGAATCCCTGTGATCATTCACCGCACCGCAGGACTGGCAAGAACACTCGCCTGCTGCGCAATATTGCTGCCCGTTAAGAAAACCAAGGTTGTGTCCTCCTTTCTCACGTTGTTTCCATTGTCACCTTCAAAACTCTTTTTGAACGCACCAGTTGTGTAAACCAGCGCTGCATGTCATTAGATCACGCGCCGATCGATGAACAGTAAAACGCACCATGTTTACGCACCGCCAAAAACGTAGAGCCAATCTTGCCTAGAAAAATATTCTCCATTCCCCGCGTTTCTGCTTAAGCCTCTATCCTGCTATTTTGTTGCGAAAGCAACACTACGCGAGTCGCCGAGCCATTTCGCGGAGCTGGCGAAAGGCCATACTGCGCATGCGCGAGGTGCAGTGACGTCACACGGCGCACAGCTGGCGCGCCACCGCCGTTGCTGCGGTGCCGCCGCCGCGCTCGCCAGTTGCGCATGCGCAGTAGCGGCGCATAGCTAGCGTGCCGGGGCCGCCGTCGCTGCCGCGCGCTCTCCATCGCCTCTCTCTCTCTCCAAGTTGCTTTCGCAATCCTCCAGGTTTAACCAGTGCTAAACCACTGCCAATTTCTTTTAGCCGTTTCGATGCCATACACTGCATACAGAAGGGCAGGTGGAAATGGGAACATGTATTGGTACTGGAGAAGAATATCCGGGAAGCCTGGAAAATCAGACGCTTAAACAGACATTAATAGATTTGCGCAGGAAAAATGTAGGAAGCGCTGGAACTCTGGGCAGCATCGCTAAGATCACGCACTGATGGGAACGACGCGCAGACTCCAGAGCGCGGTAGACATGACGAAAGGAGAGGGAACGGCTTGAAAGTGCCGCGGAGCGATTTTTTTAATACCCCTAATTACTTCAACTGTACACTCGCGGACAGAATAACGCGGAACACGCTCAGTGGTCAAACTCTTCAGGCGCTTTACATAGCGAATATTACTGGGTGTTTGTTTGATACTCACACTGACAAAAATACCACTTGTGCGCTTCTACATGATGGCGGTAAACCCTTCTATCTTAATTCATCATCATCATCATCAGACTGACTACGCCCACTGCAGGGCAAAGGCCTCTCCCATGTCTCTCCAATTAACCCTGTCCTTTGTCAGTTGCACCCACCGTATCCCCCGCAAACTTGTTAATCTCATCCGCCCACCTAACTTTTTGCCGTCCCCTGCTACGCTTGCCTTCTCTTGGAATCCACTCCGTTACCCTTAAGGACCAGCGGTTATCTTGCCTTCGCATTACATGCCCTGCCCAAGCCGACTTCTTCCTCTTCATTTCGACTAGGATGTCACTAACCCGCGTTTGTTCCCTCACCCACTCCGCCCTCTTCCGATCTCTTAACGTTACACCTATCATTTTTCTTTCCATAGCTCACTGTGTTGTCCTTAGGCTGAACCCTCTTTGTTAGCCTCCACGTTTCTGCCCCATAGATGAGTACCATCATGAATAGCACCATCATGGTGAGTAAGATAATAAACAGCAGTTTATCAATATCCCTCAAGAGAAAAGTATACAGCAGTTGTATCTCACCGGTACTTCCCACTGTTCTACGCTAATGCTGTACTCGTGGTAGCCGACAGCTCGCCTACGGAGACTCCTGCCTGCGCTGCCAGGGGGCGAATGTTGCCTGTACATGTACGCGTGCGCAGTTGCGCAATGAGACAGGGCGTAAAAGGAAGCGCGCCTTTTTGTCTGCGTGTTTGCGTCCACGTCCAATCTGTGTTGCGTAATGACCTCACGCGCACCGGACAGCCTCTAGGTCGCTTCTGTGATGTTACGAAATCTGGTGTAGCTCGTCATTTGTGAATTTGCGGAGTGGGTTCACAAGCTGGGCGCTTGCAAAGCGCCTGTGTACTCTTACACGAAACCGGACAGCATCGGCGTTATTCTGCGAGTAAAGACATCCTATCTGAGACGCTTTTTCGCACGCTTATACTTCTATTTCTAGTCATTTTGCATGCATTTTACTGCGATAGTATTTGTTTCGTTTTATTTTCTGCCATGATCTGGCGTTACTATATATGTATTCGTAAAAAAAAAAAAAAACTGCAAAGGTCCAGTAGAAATTTACACATGGCTGCACTTGGGACCGTCGAGTTTGAAGGAACCTAAATCATGGAATAAAAAGAAACTGCTAGCAGATTTAGCTACTTGCATTCTTTTCTTTCAGGTTTCTCCAAGTGCATCAAATATTTCTTCTATCTGGCGATATGCAGGAAAGACCGTTATTACTTTCTACACGGGTCTCTGCCGAAATGACACTTAACTGCAGACACGGGTGTAACACTGCGTGAGAGAAGGAAGTGTGATCTACACACATCAAATATCGCATAAAATGTGACAGTCCTAGAGACAATGTTATTTCATACTGGCCTGCCATTACACTAATCATACTGCTCCCCTTTACTTTCGCTTATATTGTTAGCATAGCCTAGGTCAAGCACTAATTAACGAGGACAAATAACCTGCCAATAGTGTGTACGAGAGGTCGTGGGCAACTGCTTCTGCTAGGTGGTAATTCGACAAATGCCGAAGCATGTCCCGTGTTCTCCCATCTTGAGCCGACTAATCGTCAACGCGATAAGAGGGAGGCTGTATACTCCATGCGGCGGGAGCCAGAGCAACGGAAAACTACGTTGCAACGCCATCTACAGGCGGCATCTGGAATCGAGACAGCCAATGCGTGACCTTTATTATCAGCAGGCATGTCGCTTGGCTCGTTTCAATGTTTCGTGCTGTAGCTCACCAAAATTCCGCAGTTTTCGTAGCTCCGGCTCCCGCCGCGTGGAGTGTACCAGTATTTGTCCCCCATAGTACGTGCCCTGAATCAGCATGAAGCCGATATAGACCGGGCTCGTTGTAGTCTCACATTGCAGGTTACGTAACGGGCAATATTTTTTACTCTCACACTTACAGCTCCACACCCCGGCGAATAAGCGGCACCGAGAGATGATGTTTCCAGCCCCCACCCTCGCTAGCACCTACTTAACATATTAGTGCATTTATCACCTGGACCGCACAAACATAGATTTTCTCAAAATCTCCTGGAGAGGAAAAAGCGGAGTCACCTTCTGTGAAAATTTCTTCGCGCGTACTTCAACCACCGTGGGAATGACGGGAAGTGGACACTTCGTGAAATGAACGGCGGCGCAACAAGAAGAACACAACAAGAGAGGGGACACCACATGCGCGCACTACTACCAACTGTTTATTGCATGGAAAGGTGGCATATGGAAAGGTCCATGCAATAAACAGTTGGTAGTGTGCGCATGTGGTGTCCCCTCTCTTGTTGTGTTCTTCTTGTTGCGCCGCCGTTCATTTCATCATGCACCAACTCGCCCCTCAGGCCATTCTTCTGGACACTTCGTCTTTGGTGTAGCCTGCGTTGAGCCGAAAACATGGATTCTGGTGTGGTGTCGTGGCTGCGTAACGGTGCTTTCAACTCTGCGCATAGTACAATACTTCAACAGTGCGTTCTCTTCTTTTTAATTATATTTAACGCAAGCAGACTTTCGGTATTGGGTCCATATGCAAATAGCAAAAGGTCCCTGTAGAAGGTTTGCCTCGGGTAATAATGTCTCCGTTACGACTGAATCCACGATTTCTGCCGTACATTAGGGACTTTTAAAATAGCGGGGAGGTGGAGGGGCATCGATTAGGGTAATAGCGGAATAAAGGGGCGCCAGTGCGCAGGCGCATCAAATTAACTGCCCTCTGGTAATTGTCCCGCGCATGCCCTTTTCATTGTGCTCTGCTATTCCTCTATGCCCCTAATCTATTCTAAATGTCTCTATTACCTGAGCCAAATGCGAAGTGCGGACTTCCCGGCATTCCTGCGAACACATGTGAGATGAATGACCGCAACGCCTTTTCCCTCTGTACGCATATTTTGAGAAATATGGGCGTGGCCAAACGTGGGACGTTGCCTGGACCTGAGCTCTTTGATCACACGAGTTGGGAAAATCTTCTATTCACAGTGTCTGTCATAGCTCAAGCTCAGCTGGCGGATGCATCTTCTCCGGGCAACATGTTAACATGAGAGTTTTCGGTTACGACATACTAGGACGCCAACTCAGCCGCTATTTGCCCCAGCAAATAGCAAAGTCCCCCATATTGTCGCGCAACAATAGCTGTACAGCTGCGATTTTCAAAAACCCTGAGAATACGAGGTGGTCTTGTCGCGCAAAAATGGATTTACAGCTGCGATTTTTAAAAAAATACGAAAATTCCAGGTGGTCCTCATTGAAGCAGTGGGAGAGATTTGTTCCTCAGAGGTGGCGTTGCTCTCGGCGCAGGTGAACTCGAGTCCGAGGTTCTTCAAGTACATGGTGGAGACCGGGCAGCCCACGATTGAAGGCTGCAGCGGTTCACCGTACCGAAGAAACTCGCTCACGCCGCTGAAGCAACGACTTTTCCCCACGGAAGAGGACGAGCTGCTTGACGGCCTCGCCTGGCGACAAGTAAAGGTAACAATACCTTGATAGGGCACACTTGAGGGATGGGAAGAAAAAAGCATTGCCACGCATCTTATGAGGTTATCATAGAAGAAGACGCCGAAGCTTTGATCACACGGTTTCTCGTGTCTTCTAATCAACTTTTCTAATCCTTCATCTGGCATTTTCTTGTTTACGTGAAACCGAGCACTCCCTCACTCTTTCTTTCCAGTGGCCGCCATCATGAACTTAATTATCGGTCGTCAGACCAACCAAGAACCCAATTCACCACGCGCCCGTTCTGGAATTTCACGCCTGCTCGGTACTTTAGGTTAGGCATGTTGACTTGACACGTGTGGGGTACTGGCTTAATTCGAAGCTTAGTAGCGTGGTAATTAGTGGAATGAAAAAGAGACGCGCAAATTTTGGAGATACTAATTAGAGTGGCATATGCGTAAATTGCGGTGCGGAAAAGTTCGAAGACAAGATTGTGCAAAATTTGTTGCAATAATTGTGGTAAATGTGTGAATGTGAACAAAGAACATTGACTGTGTGCGAAAAGAAACGGCTTAAAGGAGCCGTTAAAGGTATCGTGTCATACCCTTGAGAGCGGAGTTTAAGTGTCCCCCTAATATTTTTCAGACCAGAAAACTTTTAGTATTTGGACACCTTTGTTCGGAAACAAGCGGTAAAAATGTCCAGGCAAAATTGTAAGGTTGTCCAGGCATCCTTCGTGTAAAATATAATTGGAAGACAATTTTTTTTCGTTAATATGAGATGTGTTCGATATGCTTTGCCTTCTGAGCTTCGACTTCATCGTTAAGCGATGGAATTAAAGATGCCTTTACCAAGTCGAAATTCGGAACATCCTTATTCAGTGGAACACATCAAATTTGGGTATAATGTCCGCCTTCAGCGGCGATCGATATATGCGCCTCGTGTGAGCTAGTCTCCTCATCCCATCGCGGAAAGGTCAGTCACGGCTCACATCAAGCACGTGGAAAAAATTCCCGCGCACGGTCCTGACCTATGGTAGAACAGTGCGCGTTAGTAGTTACATGTCCTCACCGCTGCCCGTACTTTCATTTACCATCTCCGACCCTCCCCGGCATGCTCAAATCCGCCTTTTTCACAAGAGGTGGCGCCATATGGGGAGACCTTGGCAATAAGGGCTCCCCAGGGCACGGCCGCCTCGATCACGCACGCGCGGCGGGGCTTGCTGGGCCGTCCCTATCAGCGCGCACACAATTGCAAATGTGTAATGGTAGAACCACTTCGATTCAGACAAAACATTATTTTGATAATCAGGGACTTTGACCTCATGGATCCTGTATTTCCAAGAACATATCGCAATGCTGCGTGCCATGCTACAAATCCAGCAAAAAAAAAAAGAAAGCTTGGCTTAAGCTTCCGCGAATTCCCAGCTGATGAAACTCTCCGGCACGCATGGCTGAAAGTTATATCGAGGAAAGATTGTACTCCGAATGAAAAGTCAGCCAGGAGTGTCGTCTGCTCTTTGCACTCCTTGGGCAGTGACTACTGTTCTGAATTCGCAGAGATCCGGCGTCTGAAGTGGACTGCTGTACCCAGTATTTTCCCTGGATACCCGAGCTATATGCAGCCGAAAATAGCAAAAAAAAAACGGCGAAAGTTGGAGCGGGAGCAACCACCTCGGGCAGTTCCTTAAACAAATGATGATTGCAGTCCAATGAACTGCATTAGTGAGAAAAATTGGAAAGCAACCGAGGGCCATGAAGAAAGCAGCCATCTGTTCCTGCCTGCTGTAAACAGCCAAACACTGAATTGTGTTGTTCAGGCTAAGCCTCAAGACTTTCAGAATAATCGCCCAGCTACATCAATAGTTGAATGTGCTACTCTAACAAGTGATGATATTGTTACGTGACGGCAAGCCGATGAAGACAGGACTACATGTTCTTGTTGTTGTGACTGAGAGAAGGACGAAGAGGAAATTGCACGGGCCTGCTACTGGCTCGAGCCAAGCCACCACCACTGCCACGTGCAGATAGAGGAGAGTTAAAAGATGAGAGGAAAGAGAAAAGGGAAAGAAAAGACGCGCGTCGCAGCAACAACTGCTCAAAAAGAAGCGGCCGAAGCCACGCTCGCCGAAGCGAGAACAGATACTGACCGATGGCGATGAAATGATTTAATGGCGGTGGGTTGGGTGGTTGGTTGGCTTCAAATAGAGTGACACATACCCACTACGGGGGAGTGGCCAAGACACAGGCGGTGAACTGCTAGAAATTTTAGCAGTTTAAGAGGAAAGGGAGTAGTGTCGTCTGCTCTTTGAACTCCTTGGGCAATGACTACCGTTCTGAATCTGCAAAGATCCGGCGTCTGAAGTGGACTGCTGATATTATTGTTTTCCGGGGAGCTCTCCGCTTCGGACAATATGCGGCCGCAGCGTCTGGGGCTTAGTAATAAAAAAATTACCGCGCGCTCGATCCAGGTGGCCTTGCCTAGGGGCTGCCATTTTGTTCACTAGACTCTCATGAGCATCTCGCGCTTGCAAGGTGGAAGCGTCGGCGGAACCGGTTTCCGACAGTCCAGAGAGGAGGCGTTTTTACAAATCCCTCGCCCGATTACAATCTATGCGGGAGACGCAGGCGCGAACTCGACCCACGAGGAGCTAGCTGCGCCTGCCATATGGTAAGCGTGTGTGTGCCCAGGGTTGCCGTTGGGAATTTTTCAAAAAGAGCCGGAACTGAAGCTAAAAGTAGCCAAAAGTAGCCACGCCACCTGATCTTGGCGCCAAATTTGTAGCCAAGTAGAAAAGAACCATTATTATAAGCCACTTTTATTAATGAACAATAAATAATATCATTTTGAATCAACACAAAAACACAGAGTAAATAAAGAGTACGGAATTTTGGGCCTCTTGCTCGGCCTTTTTCCATTCTTCTCGAAACGTGCGCTTTGCTCTTGCGTCTTATCCCATGGTAGACGCCGGTGTCGGCAAGCCGAAGGCACAAAAACAGGAGCTTTGTCGCCTTGCGGTACACAAGTGCTATTTCACTGGTACCGTGCTGCTCGTTCCTCTCAAGGTGTCATGCCGTTCACACGGCTGCACCTAAACGCATGGTTTCGGATGCATGATCCTAACGGAGAAAGTACTCTAGATGAGCGTTATTTTCTCCAGATGCCGCGCAACGTCCTTGGAAATAATTGTTCTTCTTTGTTCTTGCTTACTATTGTATATGCAATTGCAAAAAAAAAATGACTAGTAAATGCGCCAAAATAGAAGTTCAAAGTAGCCAGAAAGTAGCCAAGGAGCCAACGTGAAATTTTCACCGCCAGACGGGGTCGAAAAGTAGCCAATTTGGCGCAAAGTAGCCACCAACGGCAACCCTGTGTGTGCCTATCCTCCTAGGTGTGGGCTTGACAGCTGCCGCCATCTGCCGCACGCTCCTGTCTCTAGCATTAACTGCGCATGCGTAGGAGGAGCTGGCGGTCTCATTTTCAACCAGTGGAGGAGAGACGCGCATGCGCTGAGCGGCCCTGTGTAAAGGGCGGATTTCCCCTAACTCTATGGTAGTCTGGAATATTCCATGTCCTTACGCCTCATTGTCATAAAGCCCCCCCCCCCCCTCCCATTACTCATTCCCCTTTTCCACAACGTGGGAGGCCCGGCTAACCACGGACAAGCTGACGGACCAGATGGCGTCGGTGACCCTGCCGCAGGATGTAGTCAACGTTTGATGCTGTGTCATGACTAAATTGTTTCTCTCTGTTGTGTCCCCTTATTGCTTTTGTGTGTGTGCGCCCCCGCATCCTCCTCCTAACGACCACTCGCATCCTCCTCCTAACGACCACTTGCCCCTCGTCGCACGCTGTCGCCAGATGCCCCCCCACGGTGCGCCCCCGCACCCTCCTCGTGTTCTGGGAAGCCACTCCCTCCCGTGGAGGCTTCTCCGCTCCCTCCTTTCTTCGGGCGGCCAGTTCGGCTCCTGCCTCGGTCGACGCTGGTCGCACCCTCATCGGCTTTAAATAAACGAAGTCTTAAAGTACCGTGTGCGTCTTTCGCTGCATTCAACACAGCGACCGGACACGACAGTGGCGACGAGGATGGGATCTCTCTCGCTGCCGGCTTTTGTACCTTGCTTGTATTTTAAGAACGATATTTGGCGCTTGAAGCACTGGCGGCCAGCCCCAGCAGAAGAACGCCTGAACAAAGATGAAACTGACGAAGCTCGGGCTTGCTCCCAAAAACGCTGGCGCACGGAGCAGCAACATTTAAGTATTGATTTTGGTCATCCCCGCTGGTTGTCTGATTCTTCTTTTTAGACTATTAATATCAGTATGAAGGGAAGGGAAGGGGGGGAGGGGGAGGGCTTAGCGTCCAGAAGCTCTGTGAGCGATGGCGTAGGTAAGAGCTCCGTATTTATTTCCCCGGGGTTCTTCAACGTGTGCTGATATCGCACAGCCCATGGCCGCCTTTTGCCTTTCGCCTTCATCGAAATTCAACAGTCCCACTCACCGCGGAGGGATTCTGCGACCTGTAAGGACATCAGCCGAAGGCTTATTCACTATCCACCATGGCGAAGTTATCCTGTTTGTGTGCACGGGCTTGTGCGAATGTGTCAGTTGTGCTTAGCTACAAGTAACTAGTAATCCATTCAGCTATCCTTTCATCATCATCATCATCAACCTGACTACGCCCACTGCAGTGCAAATGCCTCTCCCATGTCTCTCTTGTCCCGTGCCAGCTTCGGCCGTCTCATCCCCGCAAACTTCTTAATCTCATCCGCCAACCTAACTTTCTGCCGCCCCCTGCTACGCTTGCCTTCGCTTTGAATCCAGTCCGTTACTAACCCTGAAGGTCACTAGTTATCTTGCATTCGCATTATATTCAAGCTCATTTCTTTTTGATTTGGACCAAGATATAATTAACTCGCGTTTGTTCCCTGACCCATTCTTCTCTCTTCCTTTCTCTCAACGTTGCACCTACCATTCTTCTTTATACATGTATACCTCGTTTCATTGTCGTTAGCTTAACTTTCCTTTCTATATTTTTCTATTCCTTCTTGCTACCCTTCTACCTCTCCCTCGCGTCCTACTTCTGCCAGCCGTAGATCAGGTGCTCGAATGACATAGCGGCATTTTCTGCGGCTGGCGAACATCCTTTATCTTTGTTATTATTAAGTGCTTCATAAAATGAGAACACTGCCGCAACTACCCGTATAGAAAAACGTCCGGCACAGCTGATGACGGCCCCAGCAGCGGAGCAGTGCTCGGGCGACCTTCTTTGTCGGCGGCAAACCGCGTCCCTTTGCGGAGGTCCTTTCGGATCCCTCTTGGGAAACAGCCAAAAATTTGATGGCGCGTGGTGTATACGCACGGCCCGTAAAGTGAAAGTGAGCCAGAGCAGCCGCTACGATGGCACCAGTGCCCAAAGCGCATTGCCGCTGGAGGAGACTACATCGAAACGCGGCGTGGGGGCTTCAGACAGCAAAAGACGTCATTCCAAGTTTTAATTTAAATACACAATCTTCTAGTTCAGTGATTTTCGGGGATGTGTTTTTCACTGTGTTTTGTTTCCAGTATCTTGCAATGCCTTTTTTCCCTTCCTGTTCTCTTAATACACTCTAAACAGGAATACGCCTGTGTGGGAGTGAAATGGAATAAGCTCTTCTTTAACACCCTTTTATAAAATAACACCTTTTTATAAAAAGATGTGCGCTAGAGGATAGTTAATACTTCCATTTCACTCCTTTCTGTTAACAGTGTAGGTTGTATGAAGCGACGCCTATCATGGTCCTATTTGGGGTGCTATCTGCAAATAAATAAATTAAAAAAAGTTTCAGCCTAACAGGCCTAACATCTTGAGCACACGCCGTATATGAAGTACATTCATCAGTTCCTGTTAACTTGAGGAGCGTTTTTAATGCATTTCTCAAAAAACAGTGCGTCTCAGTTTCTTTTATATAATTAACATCACGTTAAAGGATTGTTTATCGGTTTATTAGGGTTTAACGTCCCAAAGCGACTCAGGCTGTGAGGGACGCCGTGGTGAACGGCTCCGGAAATTTTTACCACCTAGGGTTCTTTAACGTGCACTGACATCGCTCAGTGCACGGGCCGCTAGAATTTCGCCTCCATCGGAATTAAGCCGCCGCGGCCGGGATCGAACCCGCGCCTTTCGGGTCAGCAGCCGAGTGCCGTAACCACTGAGCCACCGCGGCGGGTTTCACGTTAAAGGAGCCTTTGCAGTTGAATACTCTGTGCGAAATATGAACACCTTGTGTAACTGTGAGGTCATTGAAGCAAACTCGAATTACTACAGTGCGCGTAGAGAATTTCACAGCAGAATTTCAGAGCAGATCAACGCTAGGTTTAGTCTATAGACTGTCTATAGATAAAAGTCTACTAAAAGTGTATGGCCATAAATCTACAGATTGTTTATAGACTGTCTATGACGTTTGTATTGCCTATGGACTATTCTCTAGGATTTGTCTGTAAACAGGATTTGCCTATAGACTTTATAGACGAAAGTCTATGACACTCTATAGACTGTCTAAAACTTTTTTGTAATGGTAGTCTCTCCTAATGGCCTGCTTCTACAAAGGGCGCGCATCGACAGATACGAGCGCACAAAGATCACACCCGGAAGAAAGGCGAGAGTGATGCAAAGCTAGGCGGTCTTGCAAATAAAAGCAAAAACATAGCAAAGCAAATCGCCAGCTGTGCCTTCGCGTTCTGTTTTCGCAAAGAGCGCCCATACAGCTGCGTGGTGGCGTGAGCGAAGTATATCGGGAGATGTCGCGCCGCTGTTAGCGCAGTTTTTTCTTTCTGTTTGTTTGTTGTGTACTATGTGGTTTTGTCTCAACGGTACACATGCCGCCGGAGTGTTGTATTTCTTACGCCGAGCGAGTGGCTCTCTATACGAACTGGAGAGAGGACCCGCACAGCTCATTTTTTTTTTCCTTGTCTGTTTAAAGATAAAAGTGTCTCGCAGGGTGGCGGGAATTGTATAGAAGCGCGCGACACTGATTTCCGGGCTGAAAACGGCGACAGCTTGTTATCCGCCGCGGCGGCCTTAAGGCGCTCGTCTACCGAGCCGGAGTACCCGGGTTCGAACCCGACCGCGGCGGCCGCGTTTCGATGGAGGCGAAACGCAAGAGGCGCCCGTGTGCTGTGCGATGCCAGTTCACGTTTAAAGATCCCCAGGTGGTCGAAATTATTCCGGACACCTCCACTACGGCACCTCTTTCCCTTTTAAAACGAAAGCCTTTAATGCCTCATCGTTGTCGACAGAAGGACGAGGTGTCACGCTTTTTCTAGACAGACCAGAAAAAAAATATTTCTGCACGATGGGATTCGAGCCACCATCCTTCCGTTCCGCAGCCGAGCGGGCTAATGGCTACGTTACTTCCTGCCAACGCGTATGTAGTTCTCCTTGTCCAAAACTCCCTTGTTCCAAATAGTTTTCATCATCATCATCCTTGTGTAGGGCGCTGGAGAGTGTTTGCAGAAAGGCGTCAAATCAGACGGATGCCTCCCAAACGCCCTCCAGTGTATCCAGCATTTAAGATTCACGAACAATTGTGTACTTAATTAACATATTAGTCACACATCAGTGACAGAAGCAGCAACACCGCGCTTAAGGCTTTCGCCTCACCGCATTTTAGGTCAACAAAGTGCCCCCATAAATTTTCTTCTTTCACTCCTACCTTCCTTCCTTCCCTTAAGGCCCGGTTCAGGTGTCCACCGAGATATGTGAGACAGATACTGCTTCATTTCTGTCCCTCAAAAACCAATTTTACCAATTTGTAGTACGCCTGTATAAAGGCGAGAGAACAAAGTATAAATAGACGTAGATGTGCACTTAACCACAAGTACCACGGTAGGAGCGATATACACCTTCGGCGTCGACTATAATAGGCACCGAGGTACTGAAAATGAAAGTGAACCAGTGAATAAACACATCGCTGAACTCAAAAGCGCTGAATTTTTGTCCAGTTTGTTGTCGTGGGCACAAGAGAACACAGAGAAATAAGAGCGCAACCTTCAACTGGTGTGTGCTTGAACTGCCAATGCACTCGAACGAGTAAATAGACAAGGAGACAAACAAGAAGCCTAGATTATAAACAAGCAAACAAACATGTAGAAAAACACGGAAACAAGGGAACCAGCACATAGACAAACGTGCAAGCAAAAAGAAAACAAACCAGAAGTTACACGAGCAGAAAAACAAACATCGTTCACAGATGTGCTGGAGCATAGAAATGCGTTGATAAACAATGTATTTTTTTCACTTCGCGGGAAGCGGAAAGCGGGGTTATTTGGAAGAGATGTTGCAGCCGAGGAGAGAATATTGCTTATCTTTAGTCGGATAAAAGTCAAAAAGAAAGTTGCTCTTTACTTTCAAAGGAATTCCCTCCAGCGTGGTGTAGGGCGATTGCCATGCCCCTACCATTCTGACAATGCAGGGAGCGGCGATCAATGCAGGGAAAGAATGATCCCTGACAATGCAGGGAAGGGACTATCTCCCTTCATCTGCCACTCCCTGCATTGTGATGCTAGCATGGTCATGATAATTGGCCGACGCCATTGGCTGGAAGGGGGTCCTTTGACGGGGAAAAGCAGAGTTTCTTACTATTACCTAGAGGGAAAGATGGCGGCGCTGCACTTCAGCCACCATGGACGCCCAAAGCATCATGGGGCGGTGAGCTACTTGTTGCGGCACAGTAGTACTTTTTTGGGAACACGGAGTGGCTTTACTAAGATGTTTCATTCCGAAAACACTGTTTGTGTGTGCGCAGACGACTTTCGCGCGAGCGCAGTGTGCAAAAGCCATAGTAGTGAAAACGCGACGACACACGACGCCAATAAAAGGTTTCACTTTTCCGAAATGCCATTAAAAACCTCTTATAGGGTTTAAGCAACAAAATTTTTTTTTAAAACATATTTACTTTTAAAAGTGCGCCTGTTAGTTACGAAATATTAGTTTTTATAGTGTTCATTACTAGGCCAATAGGAGAGCTAGCCATCCCTTATTTTGGGCAAACTTTGCACTTAAATGCTTTTCTGCTCGTTTGTTGCAATCATTAGACAAGATTTTGAATGTTGGGACGTTTGTAGTTATCAAACAGCTTTATTTTTTTATTATTTTTTGGCCAAAAAGTTGCAGTTCCGCAACAAGTAGCTCACCGCCCCATGATGCTTTGAGCGCCCATGGTGGCTGAAGTGGTCTCCAGGGGTCGCCATGCAAACTCCCGTAGACGGGCTGCCAGCTTTCCCTCTAGGTAATAGTAAGAAACTCTATGGGGCAAAGAGCTTTTTTCTTGCCTTGTATCCGACTGCAGAGAAGTGGCACTGACGGTACGCTGCCACAAGGGAGACGAATCACGGAGGCCTGTCTTTCCATCGTTCTCATACTCGAAAGTAATGTAGCGGACCAACGCTTGTGCGATGCACAGCTAAGGTGGGCATCTCTAACGAAACTGAGAGGCGCCACATGGTCTCAGAGGCTATCGTTTACGCATCGCCAACTTCAGACGATATGAGAGGTGCCACAGCTGAACAGCTTTTCTTCGACCACTTCAGTTGCGCAACAAGTGCACTTATTCAAATTATTTTTTTTATTTTTTCGAACAGAATACAGCTGGGAAGAACAGAAAACTACTTTTTTTAAAAGTGGAGGCGTTATAAGGGCTCCTATGTCCAGGTCCTTGCCTCGTACGATGTTTGGTGCAGTCGGAATGCTTGTTTCATATGTTTGACTAAAATGCGCAAATCTCCTGAAGTTCTTAGCAGAGCCTGCTACAATGGCCTGCACAGAGGCAGAAATTTCTCTTGGATTTCGGCAGTTAGATTTAATGATTTTCGACAACCCCGTAAAACTTTCATGGAGGAGGGCAGCTTATTGCATAATTTATATGTTCGGAGTCGGCTCTGCGAAGAAACATACCCTGCGTGGCCCTTAATTATATGGTGTGCTGTGTAAAGTTCTCGATTGTGCTTGTCCGAGTATAACGACTCATTTAGTTCGAAACCACTAATCCACTAATCCTCAACCAGGAATCTTGTGGCGTCCCTGACCTTAGGGCGCAGAAATAAAATAAATATTGCCGCGACTGGGATTCGAACCCGCAGCGGTGCGAACAGATCAGATCAGCTTAATTAACCTCGATCAGAGCTTGCCGCCGCGGTGGCTCAGTGGTTATGGTGCTCGGCTGCTGACCCGAAATACGCGGGTTTCGATCCCGGCCGCGGCGACTGAATTTCGATGAAGGCGAAATTCTAGAGACCCGTGTACTGTGCGATGTCAGTGCACGTTAAAGAACCCCAGGTGGTCGAAATTTCCGGAGCCCTCCACTACGGCGTCCCTCATAGCCTTAGTTGCTTTGGGACGTTAAGCCTCAATAAACCAAGCATCTTTGGACATAGATGCTCTTGCGCCACAAAAATTCACTATCATCATCATCCTTTCGGTGGTGGATCTGTGTGGGAATACACCCGTGACAGCTGAGATGCTGTGCAATTCGCCGCGCAGGTCAGCGCGCATGTGTTATCGCATACCTTAACGTGAGTGGCGCTTCTTTAGATAAGGACCACCCGTTCCTTCGGTGTGATTATGTGTTTGTAATCGCGCCGTTTTCTCAGTCGCCCGAAGTGCAAAAGCAAACTGTTCATAATCGCATGTTCGTATGCTCTATCGGTGTTTATGTATACATACGTCAGAGTGGACGGTGGAAAGCAATAACGGTGCACAATACAGGGTGTTGTGTTCACGAAGGATGGCCACGCCGGGAAAATCGCGCATTTGAGCAAGGCAAGCTTAAGAAGGAATAAAACTGATATTCGGTATCCGACATCAGGACAGAAGGGGCGCTAACGCAACTTACCTACAGATGGCTTTCTCACGACGGTATACAGGCACCATCGAATCGCAGACGGTTTTTACAGAGCAAACCAGACCGGGTTGAGATTAGCGCATTAGATTACCGCGCAGGCTTTTGCAGTATAGTTGTATAGTGGACCAATATGGCGCCTTCTATGACGTATCAGTGCAAACCATCTATACCGTCTTAACTTCTGTCGATTCTATAATATATGTAGTGAGCTTTACGCTTCTAGCATCAGTTTAGATGCTAAAATTTAAGTGTCGTGGTACGTGTCAGCGTTTTTTTTTATATATTGCTATAGGTGCGTATATATATCGCCGCAGGAATTCAGAAAGGCTTCATGTGAATACTTCCCTCGATCTAAACTACGCGCTCTGATTTTCTCGTGCTCGCATATAAGCAAACAGCGCTCTTCTAGCTACATTGTTCGCCATCTGCCTGAAGATCCCGAGGCAAGTCGAAAACTGAGCGTCAGACCTGATGTTAATCACTTGGTTTCCGTTATTAGACGTCACGGTGAACCTCAAGCAGAAGAGGTCGCTTGCTGCCGCGGTATCGGTCGTATATACACCCTCGTGGTAACTGTAGCCCGTGACGCCACGTAAGGTCCCCACCCGAGGAAAACCATACGGAAGTTGTGTTCTCTGCGTAGTATGTTTCGTAAACGCAGAGTTACAAAAGCAAGCCCTACTTAACTGCAGATTTGTACCGAGCCCATATGGTGCGCGGGTTAGGTGCGATTGAATGTTCTATCTAGGTCGTATATTTCCCAGCTGTGACCACGAGCTTAACCAACTTTCTGCAATAGACCACGCGCGGACAGTTCTACGTAAAATTAACCCGTTTTTCGGATCCTCGTTAAATACAGGCCGAACAACGTTCTGTGCTTCTGCAGCCAAGGCTAGGCAGGAAAGGGAAGGAGACATGCCTTTGTCCCCAACAGCAGCTATCAACCCATTCCCCATGGCACACAGCAAAGGCTAACTTCTTTCCTTTCCTGCCTAGCCTTGGCTGCAGAAGCACAGAAAGTTAACCGGGAGCATATATGTGCACTTTTTGTTCTTTATTTTTGGTATAGAGGCGGCGGTTTTGTCAGAACGAACAACGGCTCGCTTACGAAAGTGAATTTGGAGGCAGAGTCCTAGCTCATAATGGAGTTTGGAAAGGGACGACCTGCGGTTCTACATTGCTTAGGCTTTGTAGGGAGAAGGGGGACTGAAAGGCATTGCAGCACCTTAGAATATATGGCCGTCCTCTCATACCGCGTCACATTGCCCGCGTTTGGCAATGTAAAGTTGCGAACTGCAAACTTTTTCGAGGCCAGGTCGTAAATCTGTTACGTAACGCAGCGTCCAGGTCTTTAATGAGTACTCGTTAGATTTCCATAAACACCGGAGCAGCACTTATTTTGCGTTATACAGGAAGTTAAATTGATCGAACAAAAGTTTATGTGGACAGCGAAAATTGGTAATATAGACGTCGGTGCACCAGGTTTTTGTCTCTTTCTTGTTTTCTGAAGCCGAAGCATTCGCCGCGTAATTGAAAATCGGGAGCAGCGCGAACTATCAAGTTACGCAACCCAAGGCAGCAGTACATGTGCACGGGCGAGCCTGAAACCCGCTATATCGCGACTGGGTTCGGCACAGATGGCGGACTCGCGTAGTCGCGCGTCGTCTGCCTCGATCGATGGCTGCTGTCCCGAAGCAAATACAAAAAAGAAATTTCGTCACGCCGGCGCTAGGATTAAACCGGCGAGGGCTCGCTGGAAACGTGTACGGGCAAAACTCGCGTAGGCCTGGAGAACTTGGCATCGTGCGCCGGTTCTAGTCGGCGCTCTAAACGCCGGCCACATCGGCCACAGAGCCCGCCAGTCAGATTGAAAGCCGCGATTGGTCCGATGCGAGGTGTCACGTGACCTGTGACGTTTACTCGTCGCGCCGCGGCGCCCCCTAGCGCGGCGGCGTCTGCTCGCGGGAGGAGGAGCGCACGGGAGGAGCAGAGTAGCAGACGAGTGGTTTGTTATGGCGACGTGCAGATGGCTGCCAGCGTTGCCGTGCCGCAGAACTTCGCGAACGACGCCGACGACGAGGACGTCGGCACGCAGGACGCGGCGGGTTGCCGAGGGACGCTGAGGAGCGTGGCTTACATTTTCTACCCGGTGCTTGTGGTGTTCTGGCTTCTGCGATGGCTGTGCAGCCAGGTGCTGGTGGTGTTCGCGTTCGTTTTGCGCGGCAGCCGCAGCGGCGTCCAACGCGAGAGCCATCTGACGGCGGCGGGCGACACCGAGGTCATGGCGGCCGCCAGTGGGGAGCCCGACGCCAATCTGCTCATTCGACAGAAGCAACACCACAAAAAGGCCTTCGACTTCATCTCCAAGGCGCTCAAATACGACGAGGAGAATGATGGTGAGTCCGGGGATCCCTTCGTTTCAGTTACGAGTGACCGTGCGTGGATTACGAAGCTCTCTAACTGCCATACGCTCGCCGACGTCTGCATCGGGGTTTAGGGCTAAATCCGCGCTCGGCAAAACACACGTTCATAGAAAAGCGTTCTATCAGCTGTCCGACCCCTCGCCTGCCTCTTCTCGCCCTTTCCGTTGCGTTTTTCAACCCGTGCGGCCTCACCTTTCCTGGTTGAACGAATTCACGTCATCGCGTTGCGTTCGAAACCGCGTCAAGGGAGTACGAAAACGTTAACTGTGACGGCATGCATAGTACTGCTCCGTTGTCCTGCTAGATGATGCTCACCGAACGAGAGCTTGGGACAGGCGTTGACAAGCCGTGTCAGGAGTTCAAAGTTCCCCGTTACAACGTCCTCTCTTTCCAACTTTTCGGAACGCCTTGCCACTCCTGTCTGCTCGGCAAAGCGTAACGCTTGTCTGCGGAGCTGCGAAAAGGAAAACTGTTTGCGCGAGCAACACAAAAAAGCGTCACGAGGGCGGTGCGTCCGTCCTTTACTGTCGGGAGGTCCTTTTTTTCTTTTTTGCGTGCACGCCTGTAGTGAATGCACCCGCGTCCTCGGCAGGGAAGTTTCCTGCCGCACCTATTCTTTCTCTCGCACTTTCCAGTTGTCTTTTTCACGTTTTTCGTGCCTCCCGTGTAGTTTTCTATCAATTTTTATCTTTTCGAGAAGGACGCGCCGTCTGATGGACGCAGCCAGGTAGCGTTTTCATCTTGGGGTGCGGACCAGCTGGAGGGGTTTTCTTCTGTTGTGCTTCGCAAGCGTGTGTGTTTGGGGCGAGCGCGTGAGCCATTTCGAAATCACTTTTTGGCTCGCTTCGGGCGTGTTCGGGCCTGCACTCTTTTTGTTCTCAGTGTATACACCCGTTCGCAAACGGTCTCAGCCGGTTTTTTGTTTCTTTGCACCTCAATTTAGACCGGCCGTTGTTCTTTCTCTTCTTTAAGCGCGTTCAAATATAGTTTAGAGGCGCCTGCTGTTTGCTCTTCTGTGTAAACGTTTTTTTCAACACCTGCCTCGGGCACGTGAACACGCGCTCGGTAATCTTTCTTCGAAGCCAAACGCACGCGGAGGGTCCGAAGAGGATGCTTAACGCGAACCCGGTGGCAACGTCCTTTGGAACATTGATTTATTGAGAACCCCGGCGGCTGTAGCAGACGAATTTTTTCTGTTGTGTCGCGACTTGTGGCGCCATCTATCGGCGGCCCCGTAAGCAGACGCCCGAGTTGCTGAAAGCTGTGCTTGTTATTGGTTTGTTGCGTTGTGCGTGTTCGTCGCTCGCGTAACCTTCGGTTCGGTTTGGTGAGTTTGCACGGCGCGCGTCTTCGAAGCCCCGCAGGTCGTGATTGTTGCTGTTGGTGTCTTTCTCGGTCGACTCGCTCGGTTTGAACGCGGCGAACCGCGTTGGACCTAGCTGCATGACCACGAAGTTTCCGCTGCTTCGGGCCGTGCGTTGTCTGGGCTAGGGGGGTGGTGGTTGGGAGCCAGGGTGGGCGTTTGTCGAGGAAAGGCTAGTACACACACGCACGCTTCACGCCTGGATTTTGCGCTATCGTGACCGCTGCGTCGGCCACGACCGCTCGGCGTTTTTTTCAGGGTCGTCTCGAGGAAGCTTCGAGCGGGACCGTTATGATCGCCTGCAGTCCCTCTCGGTTTCGGGACCGTTAGCGCTCCGTCGGCGATTGTGTTGCCCATTATACGCACACGTCTGGGTTTTCGAAGTGCTTTGTTTGTTGTGTATTCCGGTTGTAGCGAGCGATGGTGCTTGTTATAAGACTACAATCGCTTTGGGTTTCGTTGCAGACGATCTTGATGCGTGCTCAATCGAAACCTCGTGTAGGTCACAGGTCGTGCCTATAGCAGCGCAGAAACCGTGGTAGCCCCCGAGATATAATCTCGGCTTAGAGATTACTTTGCACTGATTAGAGCTAGATCGCCGCTGACCGCGATAAGGGATCTTTTTTGGAAGCTCCAGGGGTCCAGCGCCAATTACGGCTGTTTGCAACTTTAGGAACCGGAGGTCCGTGCCACATTTCAACGCGGCCAGTTGTGCGGTGATTATAACGATCGTCTAAGCGGAGAGGTTGTGACCTGCCCCGCGCACCGCTATACCCAAGAATGGGCGGCCCAGATTCGCGCCGCGGCGGTTTGTTCGGTGTTTGTATGTGTGTGTGTGTGTGTGTGTGTGTGTGTGTGTGACCTAACCGCTGCAGCCTAGTTTTGCCTGGTTTAAGCGTCGTTCGATCAATCACTCGCCGCTCCGCTCCGTTGCATGCAACTTTTGTTTTTCGGACTTTCGGAACCCCGCCGTTCCGAGAGAGCCGTTCGATGAGTATCGATAGATGGGCGCTCCAATTCTCATCGTGTGGAGCGGGTCTAGACATAATGGTCCGTCCGCCCATAATTAAGTGCACTGGAGTTAGACTCTCACCTGCCCCTTGGAAACCCTTCTGGGTATTATATTCGCCCGTATTGTAAGAACCTGATAGTGGATCCGGCTTGAACTTAGATTTGAGCTTGTACTGAGACTAACAATCGCCTACAGAGCTGATACATGTGCCGTGCAAGTCCGCCGCGCTATAGAGCATTCAGATGGTCCTCAAGAGTCCCTTCTGACGACGAATTGAATTTGGCACATATAGATAGGTTACGGCACTAACGACAGAGAACACAAGTCACCGAAAACTGAGATTTTCTAAGCTTGGACAGGCAACGATACTTTAATGCAGGTGTTTCTGTCACCGCCGACTCGTTTTGCAACCTGGTCGAGCCGGTTCCGGTGCAGATCTCTGAGGCTAGGCCACAACGCGATCCGCTTCGGAATGGGGATCACGGAGTCCTTTTCGGCGCACCGTCTTGATTTGGTCGGCGGGAAAGCGTTGCAGTAATTTCCGAAGCTTTCTCGCCCCAATCCTGCTGTCTTCCTCGATGCTTTTACGCTCCAGCTGATCCACGTGCTTGTTAAACAATGTTCATGCATGTCGGAACGACGGTGGAGGCGAAAAGCTTCGGAAATCGCGGCGAGATTTTCCCGCCGCCCAATTCAAACTACCATATTACTTCATAAAGTCAACGATAAAATTTCAATAAGGAAAGGGTGTCAGGCAGGGAGACACGATCTCGCCAGTGCTATTCGCCGCCTCTTTACTGTAGATATTTTGAGGTCTCAACTGGAAACAGTTGGGGGTAAGAGTTAATGGAGAATACCTAAGTAATCTGCGATTCGCTGGTGGCATTGCCTTGCTAAGGCACTCACGACATGAGCAGCAAAGCATGATCAATGAGTTAGACAGGCAGAGCAGAACAGTAAGTCTTAAAATTAGTATGAAGAAAAAGAGTAATGTTCAGCAGTCTCGTAAGAGAACAGCAGTTCAAAATTGATAGCGAGGTGCTGGAAGTAGTAAGAGAATATGTCTACTTAGGGCAGGTAGTGACCGCAGATCCGGATCATGAGAGGGAAATAACTAGAAGAATAAGAATGGGGTGGAGCGCATATGGCAGCTTCTCTCAGATCATGAGTTCACCAATATCAGTCAAGATAAAAGTATACAACAGCTCTGTTTTGCCGGTACTCACCTATGGGGCAGAAACGTGGAGGCTAAGAAAGAGGGTTCAGCTTAAGTTAAGGACAACGCAGCGAACTATGCAAAGAAAAATGACAGGTGTAACGTTGAGAGACCTCAAGCGGGCGGATTGGGTGAGGGGACGAACACGGGTGAATGACATCCTAGTCGAAATCAAGGGGAAGAAATGGGCTTGGGCAAGGCATGTAATGCGAACGGAAGATAACCACCGCTGGTCCTCAAGGGTAATGGAGTGGATTCCAAGAGAAGGCGGCGGAAAGTTAGGTGGGCGGATGAGCTTAAGAATGTGGGAATACAGTGTCCGCAACTGGCGAAGGACTGGACTAATTGGAGAGACATGGGAGAGACCTTTGCCCTGCAGTGGGCGCAGTCAGGCTGATGATGAATTCAAAGTGGCACGCAGAGAAAAGGACCCAGTGTTCACCATTTTGAAGCAGATTGCGCCATAGCCTTGCCTCCGTGATCTGCGCAGCCATTCTACTGCCGGCTAAACCAAAAACTTGCGCACGCAGTCTAATGCACACTTGCCTGTTATGTTACACATCATTTTCTTTCTTTACACCCCTCCAGTGCCGCCGCGATGGCTCATTGGTTATGCCGCTCGGCTGCTAACCCGAAAGACATGCGTTCGATCCAGGCCGCGGCGGTCCAATTTCGATGGGTGCGACGTCAGTGCATGTTCCAGAACCCTATGGGGTCGAAATTATCCGGGGCCCTCCACTACTGCTTCCCTCATAGCCCGAGTCGCTTCGGGACGTTAAACCAAACTTTATATCCTCTTCCCAGCCTCCCAGCCTCTTTTCGGGCCTCCGTGTCAGCGGACACCCGCTGACGACCTTTAAAGCGGGCCCTATATGTGCGATGTTGTGCGTTGTTCATTCTACAAACTATTAATTTCTGAAACTACGTCTTATTATTTCGTGTGGTCCTTTAGATGTGGAATAGTGCATTCGATGTGGTCGTTAGTACTTCTGGCGCTCCCAGTCCGTGACGTCATTGTGGGAACCCTAGGTGGTCGAGCTTCGGGTGTTGTAGTAGAGCCACTGAGCTTAATTATTACGAGGCTTGTAGCCCAGCGTAAGTAATATCCGTAGTCGTTTCTAGAATTTCGAAAACTCTGTTGCCCTCGGCGCTGTGGTCCTGTTAATTTTGTCCATTTCGACGAGTTACGTGTACTGGAGAGGTTTTAATAGGGGAGTAATTACTCATTGACACCCGCACGGGCGCAGCCATACGGCTACAAGGGAAAGCTATACAGCTTTCTCAGAAACTTCGCAGTTAAAGAAAAATTCTTCCTGGTCCGGGGTTCGAACCCGGCACCACTGCTTCACCGGAGCAGTCGCTCTACTAACTGAGCTAACCGGGACGGCAAGCTTATGGTAGGGCAAGAGCGAATTGATCAATAACTCGAAGTGGGAACTGTGTTGGTCAAATGTTTAGGGGAATCCCCCAAGGTGGAGTTGATTTGTAATAAGGGAGTAATTACTCATTGCTTACTCATTGCTTACTCATTGCTTACTCATTACTCATTGCATTGAGAGGTTGCTTTGCCTACAACCTTCTCGAAAGCGCATGTATTTTGGTGCGATGATGCAGCCAAAATTTGTCGGCCACAGCACCCAGGGTAACCGCGTTCTCTATAATTGCGGAGCCTAACAGTTAACTATTCATTATTGGTTAAACGCACTGCTCGTTGTTAGCACGTCATAGCTGTGTTGTTAGGTGCTACACCGCTGACATTGCTATGCCGAAAAAAGCGCTGTTGTAACTCAAAAAGCCTATTAAAAAAAAATTATGCAAAGTTTTAGGCGAGACACCCTGTATGTAAATTTATCGTTTTCCATCGAAAATCGTCGTCGTCAGCCTTTGCGCAAACGCTGAATGAGAACACCGAGCTGTAACGGCCACGAGACGGCCTGACCTCGCTTTACGAAACAGCAGCGAGAAGAAAAAAACCTCTACTAATATTATCCAACGGCGGTAGAACTTGTGCCACCTTATTAGAGCTTATTAGCGCACACGTGGTGGAATGGTCTCAGTATATGTAAGGGAGTAACGTCTATTGCATTGGCGAATTTCCCGCGTCTATGCCGTCGTTCTCGACGTACAATTTTACTCCGCAGTAACCATCCTATGTCGCCCTTTGCGCCCACCTGGATATTGAATATTGTAGAGGATATATATGCCAGACATCGTAGGAGCGCTGAGGTGTGACGCTGTTAACGATTTTCCTAATGAGTTAAGGTTAATGAGTTCAATTGATGCCAAAATTTGGAAAAAAAAAATGCCCCATTCATATGGCTTCGACCTGTACTTTCGTGATCGAAATTCGCTCTGTAAGGAACGTAGTAGCGAAACAAACCGTTCATGCGCCTGCAGGTTTCGATGTAGGTGAGCTTTTTTTTTTTTTGTGAGACTGTGTCAGCTGTTATCTAGTCTGAGTGCCTTGCTTTAAGCTTCAGGTATTAAGTCGCGCCGACTCATGGCTTTATGATTGGTTGGTACCACCGAAAACTGGCGGGCATTGTGTTTTTTGCGTATAGCCCCGCGCGGGCTTTTTGAATTTCGCGCGGACTCGCTGACTGTGGACATGTACAGTCTTTGTCAAAAGTAACCAGGCTGCATGGTTTGCTTCTAGCTCGTACAGTGGAGCCCTTACAACATCCCTGAAGCTGCAATGGTCGTTAAAGGTAAGGACTGGGGGTCTGCTTACCTTTCAACACCTTTCGATCCTTAGGAAAGCCACCAGGGCTCCACTATACAAGCTAGAAGCAAACCATGCAGCCTTGTTACTTTTGACAAAGACTGTACTACGACGGTCCGGGCGAGGCGCCAGCGACGACTGTTCCGCTTCTGGAGCATTTCTCTGCGCAAGGTCGATGCGATGGACGGATGGAATGCGCGTAATTTTGGGCTTTTCATTGTTTATGCTTTCTGGGACGTCTCCTGGTCGGCGCAATTTGGCTCCGCCCGTGGCGGCATCCGCGAATATAACGAATTTCTGGCGGCGAACGCGCCAGCGATTCTCTTGTACCCTTTCTGGAATTCAGCCAAGGATGGCGAACGTCGTGCTGTGCTCGGGAATCGATATCCCCCCCTCCCCTCTAGAGACACACACTTTTCCTTTCTGTGTTTGAGGACAACGAAGGAATGAGAATAAACAGAACTGAATTCTGCCGTATAATAACGTTCTTTCGCAAAGTGTCTGGGGCGTTCTATAGTGGCGGTGAAATCGCTCCGTTATTCGCGCCTCGAGGGCTCCTGTCGCTGTGTTGGGTATAAGTGGCCCGGCGACGGCTATTGTCTTCACTGGGTCGCTTATATGCGGCTTTTCAGCCGCTTTGTGAGGGGAAGGCGCGACGAATATGTGGAGATAAGACGCGATTACCGGATTTACGGGCGACAGTTGTAACGGTGCTGGCGGTGGTGTGGGTGTCAATCTCTGAGGCGTGAGACATAGGAAAATGGCAGCAAGAGATCCTCATCGCAGATGCAGAGTGGTCGGAAAAGTCGCACAGAAAGTAATAATTCAATAATTCGTAATATACACGGTAGTACGATGCGGTTTTCACATAAAGATGTGTATTTTTTTCTTTCATAACTTCACCGTGCTTGTCTATACTCTCGAATTACTGAATTCCGACTACTTCTGTTACTTTTGGATCACCCATGGATTTTGGGTAGGGATTTCGAGCTGGTCGTAGAGGAAAGACAACACGTTATGACGTTCTATGGGCAGTGTGAGTTGGCATCCGGTCTATGTTGATGTAAACAGGATGCGGTGATGGGGAATTGGTATGTTTTTTTTTTGAACAGTTTATTCCCAAAACCCTGAGAATAAGGAGCAGACGAAAAAGCTAAGTTTTTTGCTTGAGGGGGTCTGTGGCTTTATACGGATTCGAAACAAAAACAAGGTGGAAACAGAGGCAGTTCACGCAAAGCACTGAGTAACACACTTTCTGGAATAAAAACAAAAAATCGCGCTCTACGGCGGCAAAGGAAGGCTCAGGGAGAAAAATTGGTAGATGAACTGTGAAGAAACTAATCTGCTCTGTTTGCGAAATGTAACTTGAAAGCACTTGGGGGAAGACCGCATGGATCAGTTGGAGTGGTGTTGCAGTTATTTAAAAGATCAGATAGCAGGTATTTCAGGGTTTGTTTCCCGTATTTCGTGCGGGTGCGTGGAAGCGCCCATGCGCCGGTTGATCTGGTCAATACAAGTCTTGGCTTTAGTTTGGCACGGTACAAAAGAAACTTGTAGATTGCAGATGGAGAAAACCGAATGCAGTAGAGTAAACGATACTCAAAGAACACACTGGCACAGGTAAGCTTGTATACTCTGCAAAAAAAAAAAAATAAAAAAAATTGCTGTATGAGCAGTATAATTGACTCCCGCAATAAGTCTGACCGCTTTCTTTTGCAGCATTAACGGTCTGTTGAGGTTTGTTTCTGATGTAGTGCTCCACATGTAGTGAGAATAGGAAATATGCGGCTGAAATAATGAATGATACATTATCAATTCTCAACGCGGAGTGAAATTGTATCCACGTATTTCATACAGGGTGTTTCACCTAAGACTTTCTGCAATATTTAAAAATAACCTATTTGAATTAGATGCGCGCTTTTTCTGGCATAGTATTGTCAGTGGTGTAGTACATCATAATGCAGGTAAGACGTGCTAACTAGCAGGCTTGTTAACCAATATTTAATAGTTAACTTTTAAACTATTACCGTTGGGCTCCTTAATTATTGAGAGGCATGTAGCCCACCGTAAGTAATGTCCATATGCGTTTTTAGAATTTCGAGAACGCGATTATCCTCGGCGCTGTGGCCCAACAAATTTTGGCTATTTCGACGAGTTAGGTTCACTGGAGAGGTTGCTTTGCCTGCAAGCTTCTCAAACCGCATGTATTTTGGCGCGATGCAGGCGAAATTTGTTGGGCCACAGCGCCGAGGAGAATCGCGTTCTCGAAATTCTAAAAACCGATATGGACATTACTTACGGTGGGCTACATGCCTCTCAATAACTAAGGAGCCCAACGGTAATAGTTTAAAAGTTAACTATTAAATAGTGGTTAACAAGCCTGCTAGTTAGCACGTCTTAGCTGCATTATGATGTACTACACCACTGACAGTGCTATGCCAGAAAAAGCGCGCATCTAATTCAAATAGCTTATTTTTAAAAATTGCAGAAAGTCTTAGGTGAAACACCCTGTATACCTGCTGCATAGTGTTAACGCATGTAAGGCACACACGCGTTCGTCTATTCTTTTCAGCGTGTCCCCTCGTCGTGTTGGCGTTTTGCTGTTGATAACAACGGTGTTAATAGACATCTTTAGCATACCGGAGACGTATTTGCGGAGACTAGTCCCGCTCCCTTGTCTTTGCGCATGCGCAGGAGTCGTCCGGTAAACCGGTATATACGTCACCGCTAGTACATCTCCGGTAAGCTAAGAACGTCTAAATAACGGCTACGTTAATGCGTGGCACTGTAGCTGCCCTTCTGCGGTCATTGATCCCCTCCCCCCTGCCGAGGGTTGGCCGAGTCCATTTAGGCTGCTGTTCGATTACATTCGTCGAACCGCACGGCGAAGAAATTGACGCACGCGCAATATGGTATACGCATTTCCGCTAGGTTTTGAGCCTTTCCATTTTTTTAAGCATTTGCATGTTAATTACAAGCGCGGAATTCTGTGCATGCCAGCGCACCAATTCGGCGAACACACTGTCGTGGAGCAGTGAACAAACAAAACAAAGCACTCATCTGGTTGTAAGGCGATCATCGTTCAGTTTTGTGTTTTTTTTTTTGTATTCCCGCAACATATATTTGTGGCATTCGTTACCTGGATTTGTGCTCTCCAGCACACTAATTCCGCACTCGCCCCACTGGTGCACTGCATATACCGGGTGTTTCAGCGAACACTTTCAAAAATTCTCATAAGTAGAATTTTCTTGATAAAGATATGGCTTTTGCAGCATAGTATTACCAATGTTGGCGGACACCAGAAAACCGGTGAATCGTATTAGGTAGTAAACTGCATGGTTCACTAATTTTTAATAATTAACGTTTTTAACTATTACAGTTAGGCGCCTAGTTGCAATTAGATATTTGTAGCCGGTCGTTAGTAATAGGCATATCAGTTTTTAGAATTTCGAAAGTGCGATTATCCTCGGCGCTGTGGCTCGACAAAATTTGGCTTTTTCGACTAGTTACGTGCACTAAAGGGGATACTTTGCCTGCATGCTTTCGATAGCGCGTGTATTTTTCGCCCGATGCAGCCAAACTTTGTCGAGCCACAGCGGTGAGGGTAATTGCGTTTTCGAAATTCTAAAAACTGATATGGCTATTACTAACGACCGGCTACAAATATCTAATTGCAACTAGAAAAAGTTCATTATTAAAAATTAGTGAACCAGTTTACTACCTAATACGATTCACCGGTTTTCTGGTGTCCGCCAACATTGGTAATACTATGCTGCAAAAGCCATATCTTTACCAAGAAAATTCTACTTATGAGAATTTTTGAAAGTGTTCGCTGAAACACCCGGTAGTTGTCAGTGCACGTGGCCTTGGAAAAATGAGGGCGCCAGTCTTTTCTAACCCACCCAACAGGCCGCAGCACTCGCGTCGTCGGACCTTTGGCAGTTTCCCTAATGGCGTAGTCCAATCTTTGATCCATAGCAGTCTTGCGTCCTCCCCTAACTCAAACTTCGGCGGGCGATTTGGATTCAGATTCTGGATTCCAGTCGCGCTGGATCGGCCCCGCGCAGCCAGGTGCACGTCTTGTGTTCCATTCGGCGATCCCTATTTTCTGACACCGCGACGAATTTTGGGCGCTCTTAGCGCCTGCACCGGCGAAAATTTCAATGCACTGCGCTGTTAGTGCGGGCTTTCATTTCTATTCATTTACACAATAATGCAGGCCCTAGCAGGAGGAGCGATGCTATGCAACACAACTGCAAAGAACGCTGCAAGAAATTTGAAACACAAAGCCGATAAGTTTGATGGCGTCAGTCTTCTATTCCTTCAATGCAGTCAATGTCACGCAGTGTTCTCAAAGGTGAAGCATTCCATTCTATTTCGGTGCGAGGGAAGGAGTATTTAAATAGGTTTGTTCTGGCGGTTATTGGAGTTAGCGAATGAGAGTGGCGATGTGTTGTTGGCCTAACAATGTTGCAAGCAAGGAGGAGAAGCTCATTTCACACCCGGGCACGTCGTTATGTGTACACTGGCTCGATCGTTTTACGCATCCTGCGCTTAATTCGCTTACATCGGGCGCCAGGGCTTTCCGCCGCAGAGGGGTCCCCATATAAAAGCTGCAGGTCTGTTAACACAGAGCCAGCTCCGTTGCACAGCTGCGCTGTCGTCGTCGTGGCACAGAAACGTGCAGCTGCATTGCACTCGTTCGCAGTGGGGTCCAGAGTTATACCCGTGCGCAAGGGTTATAATTGGAAGTGTCACTCCGTTTCTGTACGGGTCGCTTTTCCCCCTAATGGAATGAGTGACCCGCTTTGCCCGGGTATCGTTTCGGGCGAGGGTGTATGCACGCAGTGCTCTTCGGGCGCCAGACGTGCTGGGGCATAACAAAAACAAACAAAAGGAAAGGGGCTACGCCTGATACGCCTCGTTGCTTCGTGCGCTGTGCACGTTTGTTAAAACGCCGTCGCTTGCTGTAAGTACGCGTATGTGTGCTCACGGTATATGGGCAGGTTTGACGAAGGGTTCACTGGCCCCGTTTGTACGTGCTCTTTAATTTTGAGTTATAATTGAGTTTACGAGGGGGGGAATGTTTATATTAGTTTTTTTTTTTTATGGTGCTTTAGTTTTAGGCTAGCGCGCGGTTGTTTCCCAGGCATTTGATGTACCGACTCGCGCGCGCTGGGAAATTGTCTCGTTAGAGGGGCGGTCACATTTATAGTGCCCGCCGTGAGCGAAAGCGAAATCTGTGTAGGGTTTGGATTTGTTTGCATTGTTTCCGGCTGTCGCTACGTCCACCGCTTATAATTGTTGTACCCTTTAAGCCTGCTGTACACGTTTCACTGGCCTACTATACATGGGACTGTTAAATTGTTACGTCCGTTTGACTCAAGTGTAACCGGCCGTGCCGCGTAGGCCTGTTATGGGTTTTTATTAACTTGTTATAATCGCCGCTCCGTCTGCCGGGAGAAATTTAGGTGGGCGGATGAGATTACGAAGTTTGTCGGGATACGGTGGGCGCAGCTGGCGAAGGACAGGGTTAACTGGAGAGACATGGGAGAGGGTTTTGCCCTGCAGCTGGCATAGTCGGGCTGATCATCATTATGGTTATGATAATTATGATATTCTTGTTACACGGTGTCGCACCAACAGTTTGTGTTCAGCGCCCTCTGTTTCAGTCGAAATGCAAGGTGTGCCGCTGCTTCGCGTCGAACGCGATCGCCGCGTAGAGCTTCCCTTGACTGGCACCAAACTCTTCTGGCGCCACCGTCGCCACTCGTTGGTTTGCACATGCGCAGTCGACCCGCAGGTTCTGCCTGAAAACCTCTTGAAAGCGAATTGTGTCAGGTGAAGTAATCGCAGTGTCTTAAAATCGCTGTCGTCGGATGGTTCAGAATTTTGGTATGGGCTTCTTGAATGATAAAGCTGAAAGAATCGCGACCAGAAATTTCCAGCGTGTGTCTTTCATATCTGGTTTCATCTGTATTTCGCAGTGTTCTTTCGTCTTTTAATGGTGTAGTATCATTGGATGGGGCAGATTTGTATTTTTGCGCGTATTTTGTTTGATAACATTGAAGCCCATACGGGTACACAAATTTTTATCGCTAACTTGGTAGTATAGAGAGCCCAGTCCTATACAACTGCCTTCGCGTGAGCCTATAGCCTCTGTTTTTTCTTTGCGGTTGCCATCACGGCCGGCTGTGCCAAAGTATCGCAAAACACATGTGTAACCCCTTCGTAGCCTACGTAACTTGTCTGGTGTCAGTAAGATGGCATACCGGACATTCGTTTCTCTTCGAATTCGCCTCATCCGCGTTATCGCCGCGTCACAGCTATTTAATGACCTGGTGAAATACGTTCAAAAGACGCCATCCTCTTTAACTGCACCCAACTGACCGCTGTGCAGACGCTAGAAAAATTTCCTGGGGCCCGATTGCATTAAGGCATTCCGAATTACCTTGTCTATGGCATCGTTTCCGTCGCACATCGTGAAATCTTTTCTGATCGCTTGCATGCGAATTGTTTCGTAATTCTAGTAATTTTAATTCCATTTTTCTGCTTACTCCTGCATACTACTGTACTTCCTACTCTTTTGTTACGTAACCCATCGTGCTTAGTTCAGCGCGCGGGAGCCGGCTGGGTATTTTAAATACCCTGCCAGGCCCGTCCGGCCCTGATTTCAGTCGCGCACTTCGCTAGAACTGTGTAGGCTCTGAAGTTGCAGTACGCCGCCTTTGAGACCCTGCTCTTACCATGTACAGAGGGCAAAGTACATGTCTAGAACGACCGAACTGTGTGTTCTGCAGCTCCCAAAGCCGCTGCGACCAGGAAGGTAAACAAATTACGATTACCTCCTGTGAGTTTAACAGCACATGCTTACGTCCAGACCATTTTTAACCATATGTTGTCACTAGATATCGCGTGTTCAACCCTAAACACAGCCAGAACGCGTTCTAGGCAACCATTTTGCCCTCTGTACACCGTGCGCGCAGTCAGGAAAAGCGGAACCGCTGTCCGTACGTCGTCCCAGTGGACAACAAACAGCTGTCGTGCCCTTCTCTGGCATCGCGAGCCGGCCCATCAGGTTACAAACAGTTCACGTGCCTGGCCACAGATGACGCGACAGTTCCTGTAAGGTTGAAAATGTTGACCCTTCAGGCGGCCATTTTTTTTAAACGTTCGTACTTGGATATGCTGTCAAGCGCTGCGATTGAACCACCAGGCGACTATTTTTCTTGATTGATTGATGATTGTATGTGCGACGTCTTCACCACTGGCAACTCTGCTTTCGAGCGTTCGTTTGACAGCGGGACAGCTGGCGAGCGAAATCGTCCCTTGTTTGCGTTGTGTGTCCGCTTAGCGCGAGCGCTCCATCCGTCCCGCGGCACTGCCCACTCGTCATCGTCTTCTATGTACGTAGCAAAAATCTGTGCTTTCGCACTGATTCGAATGTAGTCACCATTCCATGGAGTTTTTTGTCTGCTTGTTGTTGACAGCTAACGAGGCGCTACGGCCGCTGTTTTTATACCCTTCGCATGAGCATCGGCTGCGTAAGCGTAAGCATGAATGTTCAGTGCGTTGCCATCGAGTAAACTGTACTCCATCGAACAGGTTCCTGACATATCTGCTACAGAAGACCGTAGCCGGCGATAACTTTCCGTTATTTTTTGTCGCAGAAGTATAGGTCTCACAAGTGGAACCATTCAATTTTTTTTTGTACGTCGCGAAATGTTTTGCAGAACGCAAAATGGTGGTAACATCGGAGCGGAGAAATTGAAGTCAGCTTAGGTCGATATGTTTCCACTTGCTAATGATAGAACGGCCACTTTCGTTGAAAACGAAGCTTTCGTGGTTGGAATATCGCCACAATATGGCTATTTCCTTAGGAATAAAGGCTGCATTGGACGTCAGGCGAGTTTTTTTTTTTTGGTTTGTTGAATAGAACAGGTGAGCCTGAATATTGAAGTAATTTCCATGTCTTTGTTGACAGTGCGCTTCTGTCGCTTAACGAAGGGAACAACTGAAGTGCGAAAATAAAAAGAAAAAAACGCAGTAGTACGGGAGTAATTACTCATTAGGAAAGGAAAGCTGTACAGCTTTCCTTTGTACAGCTTGCCGTCCCGGTTAGCTCAGTTGGTAGAGGGACTGCTCCGGTCAAGCGGTGGTCCCGGGTTCGAACCACGGACCAGGACGAATTTTTCTGCGAAGATTCTGCGAAAGCTGTTTAGCTTTCCTTTATAGCCGTATGGCTGCGTTCAAATGGACGTCAATGAGTAATTACTCCCTTATTACAAATGTACCCCACCGTGGGGGGATTCCCCTAAACGTATGACCAAAATAAAGCAGTATTACATACACGCGTCTTCCTCGTAGTAAGCATCAGTTGCTGGCAGTCAAAGGAACTCGAAAAGCCCAGCTGTCGCGTTTCGTTCAGAACAAAAAGGTGGTCGGTGGCCTTTTAAATGACCCCGTAAGACTGCCGTCGTCTAATAAATCTCGGCTGGAGAACGCAAGATCGTGTTGCACTCTGTCGTAGGCGGCAGTGAAACCGGAACTAGACCGGAACGCGAGTAATTTCCGCCCTCGCTGTTTACGCCACGAAGGATGCACCGCCTTCGCGACGCGCCTTCTTCCCGTGACGTCATCGCGTGGACACACCTCGGAGTAGGTGGTGACGTCACAGTGGAGCAGCGTTTCGTGGTATACTCCCGACTTTGGCGGCGGAGCAAAACTTGCTTGCAGATTGAAGCGGGCAGGTGACGCGATCGTGAGAGCTGTAGCAAAGCCACTGGAGCTAAGAAAGAGCCGACGATAGCTGCATGTTTGTTTCAGGTGTACATTGTGTCTGCAGCACCGCGGTGCAGCGAAAGCAGTGTTGTTGGTGCTGACCCGAAAGACGTGGGTTCGATCCCTGCCGCGGCGGTTGAATTTCTTTGGAGGAGAAATTCCAGAGGCCCGTGTACTGTGCGATGTCAGTGCACGTTAAAGAACCCCAGGTGGTCGAAATTTCCGGAGCCCTCCACTACGGCGTCCCTCATAGCCTTAGTCGCTTTGGGACGTTAAACCCGGTAAGCCAAACCAGCAGCGTTGTTGGTGTTGGAGTCGGGTTCTCCGCACCCTGTGTTCCGACCTAGCGTGGCGCTCAGGGCGCTTGATTATATCTGTGGGAACTGCACTGTATTGAATTCATTATAATCGGTGCATTAGCGGAAGTTGTTTTGAAGGCTATATGTAGGTGAAGTGTGTGCGGAAAGTTCGCTATTGAGACGACCGCATGGCCGTGTCAATAGTTTGGGCGAGCATTCCATGGTTCACCGGCAGCGAAACCCGATGTCCAGGAAAAGTGGTGTCCCAAAACCCACGTGACCAGGCGAAGAATAATTTTTTTTTTCTGACGGTGCGGCGGCAATAGAACCAAGCACCTTCAGACTGCAAAGCGAGCACACCACAAAACTGCGGTGCTTAATTCTTGGCGAACAAAGGTATACCTAATGCATGCCTTGCCTTGCGGCGAATGAGTAGGTGTGTCGTTGGAAAGGAAGTAATCTTTTAAGGCGGAAGCCTCGTTGTAAGCAGAAGTTCTCGATATACATGTCACGCTTTTCAATTGGTCGAAACGGTCGTGACGTCACAGTGCGCGAATTTCAAAAGGGGCCTATTGCACTTTGGCTACTAACCGTGCAACCAATTAAAGGGATCGTATAGTGATGCTCCAAGTAAGTGGGACTGAGTTTAGTTAATTGCCTAATTGAACAAGTAGCCTAATTAACCTTTCTAATCAGGCCAGATAAATAAATAAATCCGAGAAGGAAATTGGCCGAGCTTGGGAATCGAACCAGGGTCTCCGAAGTGCGAGACGGGCACGCTAACCACTCGGCCATGCCAGCTCGATGGTTTCAAATAACATAGGCGCGTCTAGTGAATACGGTGTCTTCGTTCACTCCCATATTCCTTCTCACTACTTCTGGCTCTCACACTGACACGATCCAAGCGCTACAAACGCACACACAACAAGCCACTAGGCTCATCAAACGTGTGGCACACAGAAAATCGGGCCTACGGGAACCAAACACGCTTCGACTAACACAGGCTTGCATCACCAGTAGAATAACATATGCACTGCCGTATCTGCCCCTCTTAGCGAAAGATAGAGAACGCCTAGACGGCCTCATTCGGAGCAGTACGCGCCCAGCTTTACGCCTTCCCCCATGCACTTCCACAGAGCGCCTTCTTCGACTAGGAATACATAACACTTTCGAGGAACTCTGTGAGGCCACCAAAACGGCACAACTAGCCAGACTCACACGCACCCCTGCAGGACGAGCTCTGCTGCAGTCTCTTCGCATATCGCCTGTCGGCGTTATACCCGGCACTGACACCATCCCCACTCCCATAAGAGCTGCAGTTCAGATACCCCCCCCCTCCCTAAACACATGCACCCGGAGCGCTATCAAAAGCGCAGAGAGGCCCGGGCCTTAGCACTACAGAGAGCTTACGGAGAGGATCCCAATGTAGCATATACTGATGCCTCGCTCTACGCATCAGGCGCACAGGCAGCTATAGTGGCTGGCTGTTCGCAGTGACGGCCGCCCCATCACGGCAGGAACCATTCTTACCTCAACCATAACCACGGCAGAGGAAGCGGCTATCGCTCAAGCCATCTCCTCTTCAGCCGCTACCAAAATTATATCCGATTCGCAAACAGCAATCCTAAATTATAGCACTGGTCGTATCTCTCGGCAAGCCAGCAGCATACTCCGACGCTGGAATCCCTCCAGAACCGTAACGCTCATCTGGGCGCCAGCACATGCCGGACTACCCGGAAACGAGGAGGCGCATGCCCTCGCCCGAGATCTTACCCTCCGGGCGGGTGAGCACACCGCCTCCTCCGTCGAAGGCGGGTGCCTGTTAAATTTCAGTGACATCCTACAACACTATCGTTCCAACAGACAGATATACGCACCTCCTCACCCTTCGCTATCAACCACGCAATCAACTTTCTGGCGCAGGCTTCAAACTCGCACACTCCCATACCCGATAGTCATGCACGGACGCTTCCCTGACCTATTCTCCTCCTCCTGTCGACTATGTGGCAAACCAGGCGACTTTCTGCATGTTCTGCTCACCTGTTCCACTTACCCGCACCCCCCTCCCCCAGAGGTGGCACTCACTCACTGGGAACAGCTGATGTCCAGTTCAGCACTCCAAGACCAACGACTCGCCATCACCAGTGCCTCTAACAGGCTGTGGCCCTCCAGGGTCTGGCACACCATTTGTAAGGGAGGAACCCACTGTGTGGGCCACTCCCGCAGGCCATGAGGGGGGCTCTGCCCCCCACCTGTAATTTGTCATGGCCAATAAAGTTTACACCACCACCACCTCCCTTCCCGTTGCGGCGAGGTTCAGGTGTCCACCGAGGTATGCGAGACAGATACATTTCCTGTCCTCAAAAACCAATTTACCGACGAGCGAGGCAAAGGAACCGAATAGGCTATGGCGTTCGGTGGACTCCCTGGCAGCGTTGCAAGACGCTGTCGCGTTCCACACTCAGAGGCGAAGCTTAACATATAATCGCACATCAGTGACACAGGCAGCAACACCGCTCTAAAGGCTTTCGCCTCACCGCACTTTAGGTGAACAAAGCGCCCCCCTGAATTTTTAAGGAACCTCGGAACAGAGCTCGCTATGAGACAGTACTTTCACATTCAAAGCACGTATACAGTCTTAAATGCCCTCCGCAAATGTTTTACACTGGGGATCAAGCGCACTTCAATGGTCTTTTTTCTTACGTTACTGCACCCTTTGCTGGGTCAGTTCCTTCCGTGTTTTTTTTTTTTTTACACTCGCGTCTGCGTTACCGCGTTTGGCGGCAGGTGGCGTTGATAGGCGCAGTGTGAATGCACCTGCGGTGAATGTTAGAAAAAAAAAAAAAAACTCCTGGGGGTTGGCTGGCTTAAACGCAGGGCAGTGATTTGTATATACTCCACATCACTGAGCAAGCGCTGGTGTCTGACTACTTCTGTTCCGTCCCTTTTGTTGCGCTGTTAATTTAATGTCATGTACTACCCTTGTATCTGTATTAAAATTTGTATTCAAAAAGAGAACTTGTATTAAAAGAACGAGTTTCTGGGTAAAACCTGCAAGTTTGGTGGACTTGTTCGAGAAATGTAGAGAGAAATAAACGAGCGTGGTGGAAGCCGCCACCACCCCGTTTCTAAGGGCGCACTCTTAAATGGACATCTGCGACAAAGGTAGAAGTTTACGACAAAGGTAGAAGTTTGCGACAAAGGTATAAGTTTGCGTTGGCATGCCCGTCAGTGGCTACTCTACATCGCCATTCGCTTAAAAACTGTCGCAACCCTTTATTTTCGGTAAAGCCTTCGCGAGTTTCAATCGACTGGAGGGTTGTTTTTTAAATCCAACTTTCCCGCCTCTGAATGCGTCTTTTGGTGCCGGAGCAACGTCGGCATACGCAGAAAGGATCAACGAATCGATTTTTTTTGTTGCTCAAAACAATAATTGGACGGACCTGTCCTCAATCCGTCTGTATACGCATATACTACACTGTTCTGCGTGACGCGGCATGGACGTTGGTTCCGATCGGGCGAGGAACATTTCCTGGCCGAAACGTCCGACGTCCGTTTCCCTGTCGGGTGCCCTTTCGAGTCTGGGCCGAGTCGGCGCGGCCCTCGGAAGTTTGTTTCCCCGCAGGGTAACGCCCGACTTCCTCGCCAAGTTATATACCCTGGCGTAGCGCGTCCACTTCTGGACGAACGCGAAAGGGGAAAAATGACCGGGAAACGGTGACTATACAACTGGGCGCGCTGCCCCGACATAACAAAGCAAAAAAAGGTTTATGTTGAATGTATGAAAAAGGTGTGGTTTAAAATTGGCCGCTGCCCGCCGCCTCCGCTTTCGAATCTTTCCTGACGCGCGATTCCCTTTTCTGCAGCAACGGCGCGACGCGTTCATCTGCCCCTACATCCGCGTTGCCCCCCCCCCCCCCCCCCCCCCCCCCCCCCCCCCCCTGTGTGTTAGCCTACGTAGCCGCACCATTGTATTCCCGAACGACACCGTGTCTGGGATCCCCTCGCTTCGGATTTGTTTCTATCCGCGCGTTCGAAGAACAAAAGCGTACACAAACGAACACGATCCACTTATACGCGGCGCCAATGTTCTCATTGTTATATAAACGACCTCGCTCGCTCGCGTGTTTGTACAGCGGCGAAATGGCGTTCAGCGACCAACCCGCGCCCCCATCGAATCGCCTTGCTCTCATAGGGGGGAAAGCAGGGGGGGGGAGTGCAGTCGAGCGTAGTTTATGTGCGCGTACTCTGCTATACTAGTACAGACACGCGCGACGCTCCGCGGCCAACAGAGAGAGAGCCCCAGTGACCGCGTTTGCGTATTCCTGCCCCGGCTCCACGTGGCCCCAGGAGGAAAGGAATTGTTTGTCCGCGCTTGTGTCTGCGCGTACGTGTGCGCATATTGGATCTCCCCCCCCCCCCCCCCCCCTCCGAGTTCGACCCATCGCCTTCGGCGTCCCTGCGTTAGGAGTTCAGCAGGAGAGGCGAACGGCCGTGTATTTATGTGCTCGAGCTCTGTGCAGAGTCGTGACTAAAGGTGCACTGAAGAGGATTCTGAACTTGTCTTTTTGCCGCGGGAACTCGATCTACACGTTCCGAGCTTTCTTAGAAACCGCGATTTATTGCCCTCTGTGGCCGATTTCCCGAATTAAATCGAATTAACGTCCAGCTCCCGCCTTTATGTTTTGAATTCTCCGCGTACCGTGGGCGGAGTCGACCAACGCGTGGAGTGCCTTTCAGCCAGCTCCGTGGAGGCTTTGCTTTCGCTTTATTTTGTTTTTTAGGTTTCCATGAATAAATAGTTTCATTCGCAGATAGTATAGCCGCAAACTAAGCCCGAAGAAATAAAAATACGCGCGGACTATTTGCTACTACGGACTACTACGTTTTACTCCGCCGATGGCAGAGCGGCAAGCCGCCACGGGACTGGATGAAAGGCGCTCCACGCGTTGGTCGACTCCGCCCACCGTACGCGGGAGAATTAAAAAAAAAATGGCGGGAGCCGGACGTTAATTCGATTTAATTAGGGAAATCGGCCACACAGGGCAATGAATCGCAGTTTCTAAGAAAGCTAGGAACGTGTAGATTGAGTTCCCTTTGCAAAAAGACAAGTTCAGATTCCTCTTCAGTGCACCTTTAAGGGTACGACGCTCTGGGAAGGAGCTTCGGTGCGAGCGGCGGCTTAACGCTCCCGCGGTAGATCCTGCATGCGTGTGCGGCGCCGTTATGTGTTGGCCGGTTTGAATTTGGCGCTTAGGATTTATTGCGTGGCCGCAATGTGCGTTGTTCACAACAGCGCACGAAATTCACGGACAAAAGAGGGGAGAATCGGCAACACAATGAACGAGTACCAACTCGCCCAACTTGCTTCACTCCGCTTGGTGCGCTCTGCAGCGAGATCTCTGGCTCAAAAGCCGGATATGTTTCCTATACTGAACGAACTAGAGGGTGCCGGGAGCTGGTATGGGGTAAGGAAGGTGGTGCTGTGTGTGTATACTGGAGTGTGTGTGGGGGTGAAGACCACACACGGACACCAGAAATCGTGCTTGGCGCGGAGGCGGGAGCAGTGGTGTTTTCTTAGTTTTTTTTTATTTTGTTACGCAGGTTCACTGGCTCCGCCGTCTCTTGAGCCAGCCTTTAGGGGCGGCTTCCCCTCGTTTACTCCTCCGCTTCCTTTCCTATTTTTCTCATTCGTTTTCTTACTTTCTCGGGCCTACGCTTTTTCTTTTGTTCTTTCTGCGAAAATTGTTTCGTCGGGCCAGGAGCACGATATCGCAGCGTTGACCGTGAAATTTCGAGGCTATCGAAGAGGGGTTGCTGAGGGCAGGTTGTGCTGGTGGGGTCCCACGTCCTTGTTCGGTTGTGTCTGCCCGGGAGCCAGGCAGTCCGAGCAGAGCCCGGGACACGTTGTGTATGAGCAGAAGCCTGACCTCAAGGGGCAATGCGCTTTCCTATGTAATGGGCGAGACGGTTTGGCTGGTTAGGGGCCGAAGCAAGCTGCAACCATTACTGTTCCAAACGAAAGGGGAGGGAATAGTAGTCGGGGAGTCGCATTAACCGAGACAAAAGGATGACCAGACATGGGCCTGTATAGTCGCTTTCGGCGTTCTGTTTTCCGAGCTTCTCCAGATTTGGTTTCTAAACCATCGCGCGTTGTTGACGATGTGTACGCACCCTCACGAAGCGCGGCGCCGTGAAACAGAGCGCGTGCACGCCGATTGAAACACTTTCTGCGCGGGTGGCCGCCGTTAGAGGCGTTATTCGTGGGCGACGTTGCCATTCTGGGTTTCTTTGGGGCATGGGGGGTTCGGCGATCTTCTCTCTTAAGCATGACGATAGAGAGCTGGCTAATCTTAAAACCCGCGTGGAAAAGTTCCAATGGATAGTTGTTCTGCGAACCGTTGCGCTCAGTGTGTAGTCTGGGTTCCCTCCTTACTATAGGGGAGACCACAAGGTGACCTTGATAGCGTCACGGGATGTGTTGTGTTACAGTCAGGAACAGATCAGGTGTCTCCTCGCCAGTTACACCGGCCTCAGGCCCCAGAGCAAAGGGCGCTTCGTAACTGCGTGGTTAGAAGATGTTCCGTTGAGTAAGCGCGTGCCCCACTGAAATATAACAGAGGAGGTCGACGGCCCTTTCGGAATATGCGTGCGGCGATTTGACGGGTCGCCCTCTTTTATTGCCCACTCGTTTTGTCTTTCAGACTCCACCAGCTGCTGTGTGCTTGAAACCTCGTGACGTGGGTTTCCGAGGACCAGACGTCGTTGTACTCCTGAAGTTCGTTTAACAGTACCTTTTGCGTGGCTAGTTGGTGTGACATTGTGTTCACGAAAGTAATAACAGCGCTTTTTTTTTTTATGAAAGAGAGGGGTGGCATGTGCGTCAGCACCCCTTCTATCATCCCTACCAGAAAGTGAGCATAGATTGCTAAAAAATACGCGATTATGAGAAGTTTTCGTCCGTGTGTGTGTGTGTGTGCGCGTGTGTGTTTGCCATGTAAGAAATGCGCATGCGTTCACCTTCTTCGGGCTATATATATGCAACATGTGGCTTTCACTATACATAGTTGGAGTCAGCGCCCGTCTTTCTGTGTGGTTTGTGTACAATTTAGCGCTGTTTTTACTTTCCTTTTACTCCCCCCCACCCGGCGGTAGAAATTTGTCTAGTATCACTGGACAACGGAAACAGGTTAAGATGCGTTATAGGCACCCTGCACCCGCCAGGCACCGCCACCGTCGAGGCTGCGTTCAGCTCCCCCGCGCGGCCAGTTCCTCGTCCCTGTCATGAAGGCTCGCCCCGCGCCTGCGAAGGGATGGCGTCTGCTAGCGGCTGCCGCTGTTCGTAGAGGCGGGATTTTGACCTATTCAATCTTGAGGCTGAAAAATTCTTTCGAGGAGCGAACGTCAGGAAAAGAACGAAGCTTTTTGAAGCAGGCCATGAACACAATGTGAAAGAGGTGGTGTCCTGCGACGGGAGGGAAGTAGCAGCTCGGTGCATTGCGCACACAAGCATCACTGCGCCACCGAAAACGATCAAATTAACGCTAAGAAATATTTCTATATAATGCCTGTCAGCGCTGCACTCTCACTGAGTTTTTTTTTTTTTATGTACCAATCTTCCAGCAGATAGCTTGTTGCCGCGAGCTGCAGTTGCAAGGCAGGCAAACGTAAACCCGCTGCTGCCGTTACTGTGTTTTTCGAGCGGTGTGAAACGCTCTCCAAAACGAGCCGCCCGCAAGCCTGGGGTGTTCCTGCATTCCAAAAGGCTTACCCTAAACTTTCAAAGACGGCCAGGCGGCATAACATTGAAGGTAATTAGGAAACTCCAGTTTTTGAGCGAACGACGCCAACCTAACTTCATAACATTCTCTTTTGCCCCACCTTCGGTGTGCGCACTGAAAGTCATGCGGATAACGTCAAACTGTTTGATTTGGATTCTGCAATAAAGGAGTATCCCAGCTAATTCATGCAGGATTCTTGCCGAAAGCTTGTGCTCAAGAAGCGGAATTTCATTTCAAGATTTGTTTAATTTCGAGTGTCCTGAATATTCGACATTTAGATATATGTTTATTGTAGAAAATTATCACCCAGTCCTTCAGATGTGGAGCAAAGATTTATCAGGAACATGTTGCCATTGCCCCTTAAAAAGTGCCTTTAACTGTCGAAAAAGACGCTGGACGACAAGGCGCAGTGGAAGCGAGCAAGGATTCCGCGCATAACTGGAACTGAGGTAAACGATTCTTTACTGCGCAAAATTTGGGCTCCTTCAGGTGTGACTGCGGGTGAGTTTCAGCGTGGCTTTTTAAGCTTACATATTGTTGACAGCCAAGTCAGTGACCGGAAATCGTGGGTGCAAGAAGAGGGAAGGGTTCCCAGAGAGCCATTAGCATTCCTCCGCGTCTGCTGAATTTGCCATGACTCAAAGACCTGTCTAGGAGGTAATGCACGAGTCAAGCAAGCGTATTCCGCACGGGTTTGACCGTTGTTTGACCAGAAACCGCGCGCGCGAGTTGCCCGTCGCGAAGGGTGGGCCGTCTCCCAATGTCGCGCTGGAAATCCATAAAATCTTGTCCGAGGCGTATTTATATATGTATTATTGCATCCTACAACACAGCAATGTGTCCTGCTGTTGTTATGTGCCATTTTGTGCTCGAGAAGGAGGCGTACAACTGCTTCGCGACAGCGCGCCCAACCCAGCGGGAGCTGTCGGACTGCCCCCGCCTTCCTGACAGGGACGCGCGCGCCGCCGCCAGTGGCGCGCGCGTCGCGCTTGAGTTAGATGCGCAGGGTGCCTATAGCAGCCGCTCCCTTGTTTACCGTGGCGTCAGTAGTGGCAAGCGCATTGTTGACGTGCATCTCACAGGTGGTGAGACACCACTTGTGACGGTGCAACACGCACGCACAGTCGGAGACAAAAGTTTCTACACCCCGCGCGCCGCTAACGACGCCGATAGCTCAACTATTAGCCATCGGCTTGAGTCCACGCTTGTGAATGTGAAAGCCAAAATCCTCTTCCTTCATTGCCACCAGTGTGGTTTGCAGCCGGCGTCCAGTAATAGCGCTATCGGCTTTGTTACGGTCCGGAGACTTTTGTTCCCGACTGTACGCTGGGAAAAAAAATTTGCCCAGGCTTAGCTTGGTTAAGCCAAGAATGTATTGCATATTGCGCGGTCTTTTCGCGCGAGATATTGCTTGGCGGCACTCGATTTTCTCAGCAGCTTTTCCTCCGTGACGTATGGATGGATGGATGGATCGATGGATAGGAGCGCCCCCTTTGAAACGGGGCGGTGGCAACCGCCACCATGTCCAGCCTTTATTTTTATTCTTTCTTTTGTTTTTTGGTTTTTCTTTATATTTGTTTTTAATATTTTTCTGTTTTGTTTCTCCTTTTTTCTTTTTTTTACGTGGTTTGGTGACCAACCGCGTGACGTCGTCACGTGGTTTGGTGGCTGCCCGGCCGCGCCCAAGGGCTGAACTGAGTGATTGCAATATGCTACGCATAAAAAGGATTATTACAATGTCGTCGCCCGAGCGGCGAAAATCGCACCGCGCGCCTGGCACAGCGCCATGCTTTGCCAACATATCTCGGCCTTTTGTTATCAGCGAGCGCATAACCGCAGCGCTGAACGTTATCTGCGGCTCCGGAGACACGTCACTGGTGGTGATAACTTTGGGCTATGTACACGTGCTAGTGACGAAAGGTTTGATTTTCCTCCGTGCTTCGGAAATTCCATAATTTCTCGGCGCACAGCCGGAGCTTCCGAACGCAGCAAACGATATTTCAGTCATGTTTTCTGCACCGAAGTCATTATGTACCCTATACATTTCGAGAAAATTGATGACGCAGTTTGCACTGATGGTCTTGGGAGGTTATTGCTGGTACCTGCGCATATGGTTGTCTCGAATCTCTGTCGGCGTATAGCGCGCTTCTGTGCGTAGCCACAGTTGTGCGCTAATAGACTGTGTTGAGTAAAGGCGGGATTATTGCGATATGCACTCGCCCTACAGTGCGCAGGTCTGTTGTGTTCGTAGTCGCGCAACTTTTGCGTGCTGTACCGTGCTCCGTTAATTTTCCCTGCATTAGACGGTTGAAAGGAGCGTTTCCTTTCTTCCTTCGGTGTGTTGTGGCAAGCCGAGACCCGAGACTGCTTGTTACAAGTATCGGGTGTCGAATACCACAGCCCGGCGAACGCAGTGCGGACATTGCCGCGTGCGCGCGCATTCGGATTGGGTTCGTAAAACGACGCGGGCCGCGAGATCTATTGCGCTCGAGGACGACGTTATGTGCAGTGTGCATAGACTTCTCTCGATTACAGTGCTGCAAGGTGAAAAATACAAAAAAGAAACATATTTTTCGGTGGTTTCTTCCCTGGCGCCTGCTGCAGTGAAGGCTTCGCCATCTATCGTTACATTCGGCGTGAAATAAAATTTGCGAGGACACTTTGGCAACTAAAGTGTTCAGAGGCGAAAGCCGAGGACACTTTGGCAACTAAAGTGTTCAGAGGCGAAAGCCGAGGACACTTTGGCAACTAGTGTCCAGAGGCGCAAGCCGAGAACACTATGGCGTGACGACTTCCGGTGGATGTGACGTCACACCGTTCCCGTGGTTATATCGATACCCAAATTATACTTCTCCCGGGTATCTTAAGTGTTAATTACGTTTAATTACGCATTTTTCCATGGAATTTGACAGAAATCCGACATTTTCCCGACCATTTTGTGGCAGTTTTCACTATGCCGCGACGACTTCCGGTGGATGTGACGTCATACCGTTCCCGTGGCTATATCGACGTCTGTGCTATTTCGACGCAGTTTCAACATTTTCGCTTATTATTAATTAACTAATTAATCTACAGTCATCAAACTTGGCTTCTAGGTCCATATTTTCCTCCCCTCTCTGCGCCAGTCATTGGTGTTCTTCTATCTGTTTCAGTTCCAGAGTTAAACGCGTATGACACGCTTTGTTAACGGACGATAGTATGAGCCACTAAAGGCATTCGCCTTAAAAAAAAAACGAAAAAACTTTGTATTCGGCTCAATCTCTCCTTTCTCGCGTGCGTGAGCGCTTGCGTCCTCCTAGTTCGCCATATTGCCCCTTCGCTCCTATTCCAAGGACAATGTGCACCGGCGAGCTATGCGGGCGCACTTCGCACCTTCCGCGCGTTCCTTTCTTCGTCGTGTGTTCGACACCCACGGGCAGCGCCCCCGCTCGTTGCGCGTGGCAGACACACACAAAGGAGAGCCGACGCTTCTTTTGCAAGAACTTCGCAAGAGGTGAGAAATAATGCGCGCACTCTTGAGCAGCGCCGGTCGGCCTCTCTTTCATTTTGATCGCTCGCACCTTCTCGTTTGTTCTTCGCGGAATACAACCGTGGGATGCTTTCCGAGAGAAGGATGGAAAGAAGAGAATACAGAAAGTAACGCTGTCGCAATTATTGCTCTACCTTCCCGACGACCCTCGTTGAGGTGGTTATTTTTTTATTTTAATTCGCGCCGCCGACTGGCGACCGCGGGACGCTCCTCTCGGGACGGAACGTCCGCGCGCGTAGGCAGATGATGGGCTGCCCGAGAGTCATAGCGTCTCCCGAACGCGCTTGCTTGCTTGCTCGCTCGGTAGTCGAAGGTCCTCTGTGTGGGCAGGGGTGTGTGGGAGAGCCCTCGTCGAAGGGCGACTCTCTCCCTCTCCCCATCCTTCTTTACACTTGACGAGTCTCCTCCTCTCCCGACATTTTGCCTCGCTGTGTTGTGCGGTGGAGGCTAGTGGAGGTCGAGGTTTTTTTTTTTTAATTTTTTTTTGTCACTGTCTCCGCTCGGTCAAGGCGAACTGTGTTTTGAGTGGGGTCTTGGTTGACGTTTTGCTGCTCTTATCTTTGCGTCTTGTGTACAGTTGGGCTTTCCTCTGTCTGGGTTTGTGCCGCTCGCCACGCCTTTCACTTTCAGTTCGACTAATTTGAGAGCGTGTTTCGTGTTCTTGGGCTGAAGATTGCGGACTGTAAGCGCTCGGAGAAAGGAGAGGGTTACGGTGTGTTAACCACGAAAAGCCGTGTGCGATTAAGCGAGGCGGAACGTGCCTATAAAAAACGAGTAGCGGTCAGACTAATACAGTCTTGGTCAAAAGTTGTTAAGGCCACAGCGTTTGCGTGCAGCGAAATAAATTTCCCTAGAATGCTCCACGTAGAAAATGATTCCAAACCACAAGTCTAACAACAAAACAAACCAAGCTTCAAACCAAGCCTCAAACCAAGCCTCAAACCAAGCCTCAAACCAAGCTTCAAACCAAGCTTCAAACCAAGCTTCAAACCAAGCTTCAAACCAAGCTTCAAACCAAGCTTCAAACCAAGCTTCAAACCAAGCTTCAAACCAAGCTTCAAACCAAGCTTCACAGCAAGCTGCACAGCAAGCTTCTCTACTTTCGGAGGAAACCTTCTGTTAGCATTTGAAGGTAATGGCTCTAGCGAGGGGTTGAAACGAAAAGCTTTTGGCCCTAAGTCTTTTGACCAAGACTGTACCTACACTTTATTTTACTTTAAAAAAGGGGCGTACGTATCAGACAGAAAAACATAAACGATACAAATCGCAACGGAGCAGCTAAATTCATTTCAAGAAACTGCACTTCGCCATCGCGCTTAAGCAACTACGCTATGGTATCGTTAACGTTAGGTGTGTGTGTCCGAAGCTGCGTAAGGTAGCGGAGGGCTTTAAATTAATTTCTACCCACCGATAATTAACGCGCACTAGCGTCGCACAGCGGGCGCGCCCCTTTTGAGTTTATTTCACCTTTATCGGAATTTACTCGGCAGAGGTGATTTCACTTCCGTCGTACCGACTGTGTTAGCGGCTTCGCTCAGTACTTTAAGATCAGGCTTTTCCCAACGTTTCGTGTCCCATAGCACTAAACGTTTTTTTCTGTTTGTTTAGGCTATCTCACTCTCTGTGCTTGTGTGTGTGTGTGTGTGTGCGTGTGTCCGTGCGTGCGTGCGTGCGTGTGTGTGTGTTTAGAGATTCGCAGGCTGTAGTGGAGTATTTTTGTTTTCTCGTAATACGACGTCTGTCTCCCAGTTCCCTCTAAAGAGCGCGGCAATTTCTTCGAGGCACTGAAGAGTTCTCGCCTTAAACGGACGGGCCTAAGCGCCAGCTCCAGCTCAGTTTTATTTCGTCAGCTCTGCCGTAATTCGCGTTGGTTGGTTGGTTGGTTTATGGGGTTTAACGTCCCAAAGCGACTAAGACTATGAGAGACGCCGTAGTGGAGGGCTCCGGAAATTTAGACCACCTGGGGTTCTTTAACGTGCACTCACATCGCACAGTACACGGGCCTCTAGAATTTCTCCTCCAAAGAAATTCAACCGCCGCGGCCGGGATCGAACCCGCGTCTTTCGGGTCAGCAGCCGAGCACTATAACCGCTGAGCCACCGCGGCGGCTAATTCGCGTTGTTTCGCCCTATTCTTCACAGAATAGGGCGGCCACCAGGTTGGATCAGGCGACGCGCTGTGAATTCGCGTTGTTTCGCCCTATTCTTGACAGTGCGTCGCCTGATCGAACCTGGCCGCGTTTTTTCTTTCTCCAATGGATAGTATGAAACCATAAGTGTAGTGGTGTGGCGTCGCAAAACAAGAGGGAAAGGGTTTATGCCTTGCGCTAAACCTCCCCCTTCCCTACCTCGCCGATTAGCGTGGGTGGCGGTGTTCAAAGGATTATTTTCTTGTCGCGCTAATCGCCGCGCAAGACTGACGATGCTGCTGCCCCCCCCCCCCCCCCCCCCCCCCCCGCCCCCTCTTCCCCCTCATTGCTGCAGCAGTCGTCCACTTTTCCTCCAGCCTGCGGCTATCATTAGCGCCGTGCTCCGCGAAACCCTCCCCCCCCCCCCCCCACACACACACACACACACACACTTTTTTTTTGTTTTGCCAGTCTCAGCGTATATTTCCTCAGTCTCCGGTGCGCTGTAATTGGCCCGGCCGCCGCTACCTTGATCACACTCGCCGCTCATCTTCCACTTTGGGCGTGTTGCACAATGCGTTTTCGCTGGGCGTGTGCCGGGCAGGCGCCAGACAGAGATGGACGAAGAGGGGGGGGGGGGGGGGGGGGGCAATTAACGTGTGTTGGCTCTCTCCGCTCGCTCGACCGACTCAGACACCGCCGCCCTGCGACGTGTTGTGATAAGTGTGTAGAGTACGGGTACCGCGTGTTTCGTACTTTATCCGTATTTTTCTGCGCCACCTGGCGCGATTTTTGCGTAAACGCGAAGAGCACGGGCGGCTCGCTTCCCTCAAGAGGACAGGAGCCCTTCGCAGTACTGTGCAGGACATTCTCTACCCGAGTGGAAAACCAGACATGCAGAAGAGAGGCTTCACGCCTTCTTTTAACATTCCTGCCGGTCACTGATCTTGACTCTACATGGTGACAGCAGGGACGGTCTATGGTCTACTGTGATTTGATGTGTGCGTAGATGATGCCTTCTGGAGTGGACTATGTTAATCTGTGAGTGAATGTGTGCATGGATGGTGACTCTGCAATGGACTATGTTCTACTGTGACTGAATATGCGTATAGATGGTGGCTTCTGGAGTGGATAATGTTGTGCTGTGATTGAATGTGTGCATAGATGGTGACCGCGGGAGTGGAATATGTACTACTATAAGTGACTGTGCGCATAGCGGGGCAGATCTTACCTGTTTTAGGACATTATTTTATATAAGGGACGCTACGGTGGAGCAATTGCCTGCAGAATAAGCAAGGCTAATTTATAACTGTTGCATACAACAACTCAACTCACTCTGTTGGCGAAAATAAGCGAAGTACCACTCGTCTCGTGTGTAAAAACTGAAGGGGAACACTTGAGCGCCGCTGTGCCAGTAGCGCTATGTCATATGCGGAATTGGACATTCTCTACTTTTCATTCACAGATCCCAGGGAGTCCTCATACCTCTCTTATGGCGCAGTGGTGCAGCGGTTAAGCGGTGCGCCATTGCCCTGCGATGGCAGGTGCTTCCACCTGTGAGGCTGCTCACAATCATGGGGCTGTGTGGGATGACGTCACGAAGTCATGTGATCCAAGGTGGCCAGGTTGGCCACCCTATACCCCGGCTCATTTCCCCCCGGCAATGCTGGCGACGATGGATTTTCTTCGCAGCGTGAACCTTTCATGGTTATCGCGTTGAAATCTCGTCGAAGTGCGCTCCACCGCCTAGATGTCACTCCGTTGCCCCTTTCTTTCTCTGCCAGCGCTCTGTTCTTACAATTCAGAAATAGAGCTGTTTCCACGTTTATTACCCATCTGTTGTCCACAATCCCTGGTTCCCGAAGTTGAAGGTTTTCCGAGCTGACCGGCAGAAAGCTATTTGTCTGCGGGGAAGTAACATTGGTACTGTGCTCTACAAGGCCTTCACGTGCGCGCGACCTGTATATGTGTTATGTTTATATGTAAATAGTTTTATTGACAGTGTACCTCTCCCCATGTCCTTTCTACTATCCCCTCACCTCTTTCATCTCACGGCCCGAAAGACGCGGGTTCGATCCCGGCCGCGGCGGTTGAATTTCGTTGAAGGCGAAATTCTAGAGGCCCGTGTACTGTGCGATGTCAGTGCACGTTAAAGAGCCCCAGGTGGTCCAAATTTCCGGAGCCCTCCACTACGGCGTCTCTCATAGCCTGAGTCGCTTTGGGACGTTAAACCCCCCATAAACCAAACCAAACCATCTTTCATCTCACTTCTACACACTGCCTGCTATCCTTTATTTCCGCTACCCCGGCTCAGGTGCTTCCAGCAGCGATGGCAAGATGCCGGGTCTGGCAACAATCTTTTTCCTTCCATTTACCTCGTTTAATTAAAACCACTTACTACTACTAACGTTGGCCTATGATGCCGATGGGGGTTTGCTTACGTTTATTTCTCGTCTTTCGTAAAACCACTTCGGACACCGGATCCCGATCTACGGACAGAGTGGTTTTGTATTCGTGCATGCGTGCACCTCGGTAAGCCGTGCTCACTGGAATCCGCTTGCTCAGAGCTGTCCTCGAGTTAGCGAGGATGCGTGACTGGCCGCAACCGCTGCTGTCGTGCGCTGGGCTGCTGTCACGTTCAGCCAGTCACGAGGCGCGGCGGTTCTAACGGACGCATGGCTGTGAGCATCCGGCTCCCTGTTTTTGCAGTGCTGGCTATTGTTAGCTTCACCGCCCTCCACCCCCGTGTTTCGCTCAGCCTGCGTCGGTGGTGGTAGTGTCCGGGGCTCGACCGCAGTCACGTGGCTCTTCAGAGCGAACTGCCCAGCCTCGCGCTACGCTTAGCCGTCGTCGGGTATTGTACGTGGTCGCAGCAGCTATAGACTCCACAAGACTGCCCGGAACGACTCTCAGGATAACAGCCGTGAAATTTGTTCACGACCTTCAGTCGGACTTCAGTCGGACTTCAGTCTGACTTCGGTCTGACTTCAGTCGGACTTCGGTCTGACTTCGGTCTGACTTCGGTCTGACTTCGGTCTGACTTCGGTCTGACTTCGGTCTGACTTCGGTCTGACTTCGGTCTGACTTCGGTCTGACTTCAATCGGACTTGGGTCTGACTTCAATCGGACTTGGGTCTGACTTCAATCGGACTTGGGTCTGACTTCAATCGGACTTGGGTCTGACTTCAATCGGACTTGGGTCTGACTTCAATCGGACTTGGGTCTGACTTCAATCGGACTTGGGTCTGACTTCAATCGGACTTGGGTCTGACTTCAATCGGACTTGGGTCTGACTTCAATCAGACCAATCTTCATCGTCGACGCCATGAAGCACAAGTGATAAATTCGTTGACGTCGTATCACCGGAGATCATTCTCTCGAAACCAATCCAATTAACGCCGTCGACGACGTCACGAAACACGCCACTAATCTGGGGTTCGGCTGAAAGTGCAGGGCAAAAGCGATTACGTCCACATTCACGTGTTTCTCCGGCCAGAAGGCAGGCATATATAATCAGGATGCGAGGAACGGCAACGGCATAGAGCCAGTAAGCGTGGGGTTCAAAATGCAGCGATGGATATTCTCGTCACGTAATGGTTCAGGCGTAAACCCATCGCAGACATAACCATCACCAAAGTCGTTGTGCATTGCGTCATCATTTCGTCGATCGTTTCGCCAACCATCTGTAGCGCTGATCACTAGCCGTACACTCTGGCTGGGGCTTTCAGTTCGCAGGCAGCCAGTTGCGATGCAAGGGTGAAGGAAGCTCTTACGGCACGGCTGTTGAGGTCAGTAGAGTGTACGCGGGCCGTGACACGAGCCACGCTTAAACTTCGGACTTTACGTGGAAGACGTGGACAGGGCCGATTTTTGGCGGGAAGGTGTATCGCATAAGGTCCGATCTCATCGGCACTGACATGCTTAACGTGAAAGAACTGAGCTGAAAACGGAAGCATGAATTTCGAGCGACTCCTTCGACGCTGGAAGTCACGTTAAAGGAAGAAGGAACTGACCGGCCTGCGCAAGCCAAAATTAATGTGTACAGCTTCGCTCTCTAATCACCATCATGCGAGAGTTATGCGAACATAAAAGCTGTTCCGTCCCCGCCAGCTACGTACACTCAGGCGAATGAAACTCGTCGAAATAGAAATCTACAACGCAAGAGGGTATAGTTTCTGGCTGCGTGTATACGATGGTTCACCCTGCTTTGAAAAAAAAAAAAAAAGGAATTCTTAGCAAGGACGGATAGCTGTAGCAGGAACTGCTGCACGGTTGTCCAGTAAGCCACTTTGCGTTCGCTTCGTTTGTCATAAAAATAGCTTTTCTACGCTAGTATTGTGGTGCTGCCGCCGTGGTGGCTCAGTGGGAATGGTGCTCGGCTGCTTGCCCGAAAGTCGTGGGTTCGATCTCGGCCGCGGCGGTCGAATTTCGATGGAGGCGAAATTGTAGAGGCCCGTGCACTGTGCGATGTCAGTGCACGTTAAAGAACCCCAGGTGGTGGAAATTCCCGGAGCCCTCCACTACGGCGTCTCTCATAGCCTGAGTCGCTTTGGGACGTTGAACCCCCATAAACCAAACCAAACCAGTGTTGTGTTGCTGTCATGTTCCATGAGCTCCATAGCCTTGGCCTCCAAACGTTTTCGTCTTCTAGTTGTGCTGGTTTTCCGGTTCGTCATGTGTCAGTGGTTGACCTTGTTTGTCTGGCTTTTAGCGTCCACTGCGGTGCCGCGCTGTTCGCGTTATCGGTTGTTTATGGCGCAGCCTTCGAGATATCGGTCGCGACTATGTGCTTTGTGTTGTTTTTGGTTTCCTGATTAGGCGCGCGTGTACGCGCGATCTCCTCCTTAGATTTAGTCTCTCTCGTTTCCTTGTATGCGCGCGGGTCTGTCTTGGTGGTGTGTGTGTGTGTTTGGTTTTGCGGGGGACGCGGTGGCCGCGTGACACAGGCGTGCATCGTGGACTGCAGAAATTAGATTGAGGCCTCAAGAAGGGGAGAGGTTTCTATGTACGTATCACTAGCACGTCACGGGACCGTGAACAATTGTAGTTTTATAGAAGTGTAGAGAAGGGAGGAGAGTGAGTGAAATTGCACGGTAGGAGATACAGGCTATAGCATCAGCGACGACTCAGCCAAATGGAATGGATCAGGATCAGCATTCCGGGATTACTTTTTTTTTTTTAATTCCCACTTCTGCTCCCTCCTTCCTGACGCTTCCTGGGTATATATGCTCGTGATTTCGAAGAGTAGGAGTTGATGATGGCATCGTTGCAATGCTGGTAACTTTCCTCCAGTCTCTTGCCGGGTATAATGTTGCTAAGGTTAAATCTAAACTTAATTATCGAAGTTCTGACTGATTGTTCTTCCTTAGAAGACGGCTTCGAGAAGCGCCACCGGAGACCAAACTGTGAGCATATAACACATTTATACGATCAGTTCTCGAATGCGGAAGCATAATTTGGTTTCCCTATAAACAACAGCTCATTAACAAACTAGGAGTGCAGCGAAAGGCAATTAGATGTATCTTCAACAAATACAGCACCAGTGATTCGCCATCCCAACTACTAAAACAAGCATGTATTCTTACTTTAGAGAAACGCGCCAAACTAGCACGACTAAAATTATTGTTCCAATTAGTACACAACACATTAAACATAGATACTTCGTTATATATATCTGTAGTTGAATCCAGACCATCCCGGCATAAGCACCCATTAACCCTTAGAGAGTATGCATTCCGAACCGACTGTTTCAGGTATTCATTTTTCCCGCTTGACATAAAAGAATGGAGTAGTTTGAACCCCTCTGTCACTACTAACGCATCTTTGCAGAAATTTGTAACTCTGGTAGAAGAACAATTGCGGGATAATTAAAACATAATTAGACAAGTACAACAGACGACTCGTATCACTGCATGTAACAGCATCTGTATGAACACATTACTTACAGCGTACAAAGTTGCACCCTTTTCTGTGAAAAATGCTCTATCGTTTTGTTTTGTTTTCTGTTATCTGTATTTTGTTCACATACTCGGGTAATTATTTGCAACCAACAGTGTTTCATAATGTATTCCATCTCATTTGTATTCGATTTGTGCCTTCTTGCTATGTGCCCATCCTGTAAAAACCCCAATGGGATTGACAGTACCTGAAATAAATAAATAAATAAATAAATAAATAAATAAATAAATAAATAAATAAATAAATAAATAAATAAATAAATAATCTCACTTCTAGGCTTAATTTTCGTCTTGGGCCGACGCAGTAATTTCCTTTAATTTCGCCTCCATCGTTGGCACACCGGGCGGAGTCGACACTGTTCCTTTTGTTCTCGATGTTAGGTCTGCTGTGTGCATGCTTTCGACTGGCCCTTATGCTATATGACCATCACCCCTGTAAATTGGCTTTGTCGGCTTTTACCAAACGCAGCTAGGATTCTCCATCTGTTTGCATTGCATACCCCTTCCGCCCGCCACTTTTTGTTTCCATCGAAATGGAATATTTTTTTTTCGCCTCAGTAGTATATTCAGGTCTTAAGAAAGTTCGTTTGTTAGTATTCCAGGGCAGTTGAGTTTTCAGTGGGATGTTTTTTGTTTTTTTTCAGTTTCGTACGAAGTGTGGCAACTCACCAAAATAGCCGCATAGAGATGCCGCGACTTACCGAGTAAACATCCGAACGATCATGGAAGTATTTTTTTTTTTTAGAAAGTGCACGTTGTGCTTGAAATTGCGAAAAAAAATTGATATTGCTACTTTTGGTAAAATATGACCGCACAAAAATGGCGTACAACCTGCTACACCGCTTACTGTTTCGGGAATTATTATTTACTGTCTTCGTTATGTGTCCTTAAAAATCGGCTCATTTGCTAGATGGAAGATGCGAAATTCACCTCAAACAAATAATTAAGTACTAGGTGCTGTCCACCGTCGGAAAAAGCTGCGACTTCGCATTGCATGCACTTTTTTTACATAGGGTGTCAAAGTGGTATTGCATACGTCGCTGCGTTTTTCTTTTTTCTGTGTCGCTTGCTTTGACTTTTGTGCTATAGTTGTGCTTCGTTAAAGGGAAGCTGAAACGGTTTTTTGAGAATTAGAGGTTGTTCAAGAATTCGAATCTATCAAGCTTCTAGATAAAGCATGAAAAGTATTTTTGCACTAGCATTTAAAATGGTGTCATAATCATCGATTAAAACCGCGACGATGTTTGGGCTTCTTCTCACTACGCTGGAGGAGTGCGGGGAAACTCGGCAGTGACGTCATTGTTGCCGAAATTTCAGATGTCCGCTGCTTACGCCTGCATGCTGCTGTGCGTCGTCAGATGGCGCCAAACAATGCATCGTGAGCTTCACCTTCGATGGCGTCGGTTTTCTTCCATGCAATAACCGTTTCTTTGCTGGAAACGTAGTTCCGTCATACGTGACGTCATTATCGGGGCCTCTTCCCGTCGCTGTGCACTTCAGAGAAGCCTGATCGCCGACGACGACTTTATTCGGCGATTACGCCACCATTTTGAAATGCTAGAGCAAAACGATTTCGCAGGCTTTACGTGCACGTTTCGCACATTGGGCAACCTTAAACTCATGGAATTCTAAAACCGCTTCAGTAGCCCTTTAAAGTGCCTGCCGAGCGTGCAAATGTGCACTGTGCTCGGACTGGCAACTAGACCTCGCATGTTTCGAACAAATGGCGTACTTCAGCTCGGGGCTTTTTGTGAGCCCGTTGCGATGCAGGAGGCGTGTCGTCCCTCGTCAACGGCTCGGTTCCATATTGAAGGAATCATATTCTTAGCGGTAAGAAACAGACACAACACCAAGATACACACACACAGGACACCCGCTAGCGGGTGTCCTGTGTGTGTGTATCTTGGTGTTGTGTCTGTTTCTTACCGCTAAGAATATGATTCCTTCAAGCCGTTACCAACTAGCCCAACTTAATGTTTTAATCGGTTCCATATGTGTGCGGAATTGGTCGTTATTTGATTTGCATTCGTCCCACTCCTCCTGGCTCAGTGGTGCAGCGGTTAGCGATGCGCCGCTGCCGCCCCGCGATGGTAGGTGTCGCCACCGGCGGCGCTTTTGCGTCCAAGGTTGCTCTTCCCAAGCGACCAACTTTAACTTCCACCTGCCACGGTGGTCATTTTGCTAGCTATCCGGTGGACAGGTTCGGATGGCGCCGCGAGGTCACGTGACACCGATGGCCCTCCTATACTCCTCATAAATGCTGCGCTGCTTAGTTGTACACGGACAAAGAAACTGGACAAACGGTGAGGTTAAGCGCGTTTGTCCAGTTTCTTTGTCTGTGTACAACTAAGCAGCGCAGCATTTATGAGAGGGTGTTCCAACTAGCCCATACGCCTATACGGGCGTGAAAAGGGTGTAAAGTTTGCACCCTTTTCACTCCTCTCTGTTCAGAGTGTAGGTTGCAGAGCGGCGGGTTGCTCCGGCCGCTCCAGCTGCGAGGCTTCAAACGGTCGCCGACGTGGAGAATTTTAAGGCGGAAGCCTTTAATGCCTCATCGTTGTAAGCAGTAGTTGCCGACAGAAATGTCACGCTTTTCAGTTGGTCGAAACGGTCGTGACGTCACAGTGCGCGAATTTCAAACGGGGCCAATTGTACTTTGGCTACTAAACATGCATCCAATTAGAGGAATGGTATAGTGATGCTCCAAGTAAGTGGGACTGAGTTTAATAAATTAGCTAATTAACCAACTAGCCTAGTTAACCTTTCTAGTCAGACCAGATAAATAAATAAAACCGAGTAGAAAATTGGTCGAGTTTGGGAATCGAACCAGGGTCTCCGGAGTGCGAGACGAGCACGCTACCACTCCGTCATGCCAGCTCGATGGTTTGGAATGAACAAAGGCGCGTCTAGTGAATACGGTGTCTTCGTTCACTCCCATCTTCTTCCCTTCCCGTTACGGCGAGGTTCAGGTGTCCACCGAGATATGAGAGACAGGTACATTTCCTTTCCTCAAAAACCAATTTACGGACGAGCAAAGCGTAGAACCGAACGGGCGATGGCGTTCTGTGGATTCCCTGGCAGCGTTGCTAGACGCTGTCGCGTTCTACTCATAGAGGCGAAGCTTAACGTCTTAACCACACATCAGTGACACAAGCAGCACCACAGCGCTTAAGGCTTCTGCCTCACTGCACTTTAGGCCAACAAAGCGCCCCCCTGAATTTTTCTTATTCATCACGTTTCTCGGTTTCCTGGGTTCTGCTATTACCTCCCTTCGGCGGGAAGTTCAAGAGGAATTCAAGATGGCGGCCCCCATAGTAAATCGATATAGCAACCCAATTGGTGATTGATTGGGGACGTCATTAGCATATCGAATTGGTGTTTGGTGACGTCATTTATTTTGTGACGTCATAACTACTTACATGACTATGTTTAATTGCTTTTAACTCAGTAATTAATGAGGCGTCATAAAACGAATTAGATATTGGGAATCGCACCAAAATTAAATAATGAAGTTAATATTTAATTATGGTTATGCTTATATTTAGTTGCTTATAATTAACTAACCGATAACGTCGTAATCTAATGGATATTCGTAAAGGGCTGGATGAGTAGGACATGTTAGTCATCAATATTGTCAATTAGGTTAATATTTACTCATGGTTAGGCTTAATATGGCGGTCACGTCGTCAGCACTCGGCAGCTCACTATTTCATACCTCATGGCGTCCGGGCACCTAACGCCTAGGTAAGGAAAAATGGCCCTCCAAAGAGTAGAAAAAACTTTTCCGGCCCAAATTGGTCAAAAATATCCGACTTAGAGGCGGTAGGCACCCGCTCGCCGTAAGGTATGGAAAATTAGCCTAATCCCGAGGCAGTACATCACATGGACGATAGATGGCACTATCGAAAAGCTAACACTCGTTACTTCAACGTCCTCCAGACGGTGGCGACATTTTTTTTTTTCTGATGTAGGGGTACTAACCCTTCCGCGTTGGAAGTATTCTGTTCGCAAAAGTGCGACGCAATATATCGGCGAGTGCCGATTGCAGTGCTCGAATTTCAGAAGCCGGGACCGCGTGTGTCGGCTCCTGAGTCCGCTTTGAAAAGGAAGAGCTGCAGGAAAGTGTAGCCTCAGCCGCGGCCCTCGCGTTTCATGCATTCTCTTCGACTCGTGTGAGCACGCGGCGTCTTGTTTCGCCCGCGCGAAAGCATACCTCGGAAGGGAAACTCGTCGTGCCAAGTTAAAAACTGTCTCTCGCGCTGATTTCAGTGGTGTTTTACGCTTCCGCTTGCGACGTCTGAGTTGTTGCTGGAGGCATCCCGCCCGCTCGGGCATGTGGACTCCAATAAAGTGTAGAGGTAGTAGAACTGTTGGTTTTTGGGTTTTAAATGAACGCATGATGAAGTGGTGTCGCCCAATATCGGTTGATTACCTTGTTATCAAGCTTTTTTTTCTTTTTGAGAACGTCTACAGTGACATTAACAGGGCGCTTGTGTATCGCTGATGGCGGGAGATGTGCTGATTGCAGGATATGTTTGCAGAGTTTGAGCAGAGCCGACGCAGTTTTGCGTGTACGTAACATTAGTTTAGAAGTGATTATTATACTTCTCAGGCTGATATGTAACTTCTGGCGGTTAGGGATGACGCCCGAGGGCTGGGCGATGCCAGTGTACGTAAGGAACCCCAAGTGGTCTAAATTCAGTCCAGCAGCCCTCCACTAGGGCGTCTCTTGCAGCCGACAGTGTAGCTTCCGTTACACCACACGTGCATCCAGCAAGATGAACTGGCATGCAAACGAAAAAGTCGCAGATCTGTGAATTGCCTATAAAGTAGTTTTATGTTTTGACATCTTGACTGACTTGACATCTTTGGCGTCTGCGCTCCATATACACTTGCAGTCCTAAATTTGCGGAACGCAGCTTTGGCGAAGTAATTCAATTTCTTTCGATTACTCCCGCGACAAAATGTTAGCGATTTGTTCGTCGTGTCTTCCTTCCCAGTTCGTTGTGACATATATGGGATGCGGTTAGGGCGAGGTTACTTTTACCTTCTATAAGCGCCCGTACCAGCGAAGGTCTTTCTTCCGAAAAGGCCATTAGGGAATAGAATCGGTAACCGCGTTGCCTTGTGAGTGCTGTACCAGACGACTCTTTCTTTTCGGTGTTTTAAGAGCGCGTGTCTGTTAAGTTTGTTTCTTGTGCGTTTCTTGTGCACTCCTTACTGTGCCCTGTTGGCACCACCACTGTGATGCCTTTGGCGCTGTGGGTTTCTGGAAGAATCGGGCGCTCGGTTCTTGGTTCAGCGGGGCATTGGGTGCACTCTTAAACACGAATACGCCTATATGGGAGTATTTTTACTCCCACGCAGGCACTTCCCTTTAGGGGCAAGGTGGGCTGCCTCACGTTCCGGAGTAGATTTCGTTCACTAAGTATACAGAATGCTTACTCTTGGCAACGGAGATATGTTCCTACTGCATAGCATCGAAAGTTGATGCAGTTAGCAATGGGTGAAGGCTGTACGCTGTACCGGAGGTCTTCATGTCAGCAAATAGAAGAGGTTGAATCCTCGGTTAAAAATCTTCCTAACTGCAAGAACTTCGCATGTTTCGAAGAGGGAATTTGCCTGCCAACCGTAAGTGTTCCGTATATTTACGGGTGGAAATCTACCCCGGGGCTTGTGTAGTATAACCTGTCCTGTAATGGGTGTGCTTTAGAAGGCAGCTTGCTCATTTTTTTACTCCTTTTCTGTTTGGAGTGTAATTCATGCACTTCGAATTACGTATACGCTGCACATATCTATTCCGAGGGGACGGCAGAAAGAGGACGGCAGAGGGGACGGTGGCCGCAGCTGGCAAAGGACAGGGTTAATTGGAGAGACAGGCCTTTGCCCTGCAGTGAGTGTAGTCAGGCTGATGATGATGATGATCTATTCCGAGCCGCGTTGCAGAAACGGTGTTTTCTCATGGACGTATCTTTTTTTTTTTCGAGGGTGTATGTTTAAACGGTTGGAGAGTACATCAGGAATTTGCCGAGCACGGATCCGGATAGACCGTTGCACTCTTTACACTTAGCGTATGAATCTTCGCGTCCACTTCTTCAGGATCTGTGCATGCTGCTTCTTTATTTTTTTCGCCCGAATGGATCCGGGATTCCCGACCGAACGGGCCTGAAAAGACGGCGAGGCGCCCGTGTGGAATCCGACGCCCCGCGGCGCTCGCCACAATGGGCAGTCTCACTTCAAAAATCGTTCGTAGCCGCGTAAACAAGGTCAGGCGCATCGACAAAACGGATCATTCCTCCCCTTCTGGGCACAAACGGCCCAGGTAGTCGAAGAAAAATGTATATATAGTATATACACCTGACTCGAAAGGCGGCTTTTTGGGTGGTCACTGAACTCCTTCGTTGGCGCGCTTTTCTTCCGATGCCCCAATCAGAGCGCGCTTGTGAGCCGCTGCTCACTTGTGGAGGCGAGAAATCGATCACCCGCGTTTCCTTTTTTCCTTTAGACGCCTCCGGCCTGTCTGTCCTATACGTGCTCTCCTATGCATGCTCCTATACATGCTCTCTTATACAAGGTGAGCCGCATACAAAGAAATAATAATAAAAAAACGCGTGTGGCGTTGACCTTGGCATCCGCATTCGTTTTGTGATCAGAACTCGCGTTCCTGCACATGTATACCTCGGTTCTAAGCACGCTTCAGCTAGCAAGTAAACGAGTAAAACAAGACATAATTTCCAAGAGAGAATTGCAGGCTTAAGAATTGCGGGCCGAACGCCGTTTTCTTTCTAGGTCCACTGACACAAGCTGCCACACCGACCCGCTGTGTTATACTAGAGCGGCTCCCCCTTATAAAAATGTTCTATCCCTGCTGAAAAAAAGTTCTATGATGCAATAATCTCATAGATCATTCATCATAGAATATCATACAATCTGTATGATATATCATACAATTAGTATGATATCCTATGACATCTCTATGATGACTGTATGATTTTACAGAAATGTATGACATTTGAATGATAATTTTCTATGATTTGTATGATAAGTCTATGATATTTGTATGATAAACTGTATGAGTTTATTGCATCATAGAACTTTTTTCAGCAGGGTGGACAGTCTATAGACTTCTTATTGACTCTACTGACTTCCTATAGATATTGCTTTTTTTCTATTCATTGTCTATGGACTATCTATAGACAAAAGTCTACTAAAAGTGTATGGCCATAAGTCTATAGATTGTGTACAGACTGTCTATGGCATTTGTATTGCCTATAGACTGTTCTCTAGGATTTGTGTATAGGCAGTCTATAGATGTTATAGACAGAAGTCTATAGACATTATAGACAAACTTTTTTTGTAACGGCCCATTGACGCACCTCCGAGGGAGTCGCAGTAACGGTGTGGCTTCTAAACCGCATCCAAACGAATTTAAGGGGCCTCCGCGAGCTCGCTCCCGTTTAAAGCTGCTGCGGTTGTTTCCGGAGGCCCTACCCTTAACAGTCGCCGTAGCTGGCCTCACCGAGGGCATTCGAGGACACTTATAGAGGAGCCCAGTCTTTCTGAGGGCCGCCTCTGATCTGACGACACCGTTGGTTTGTGTGGCCAGCGTAATGCGAATACTTGGCGGTAATTGCTGGGGCACCGCCCTTACAAAAAGTTTTAGACAGTCTATAGAGTGTCTATAAAGTTTATAGACCGTCTATAGACAAATCCTAGAGAACAATCTATATGCAATACAAATGCCATAGACAGTCTATGGACAATCTATTGATTTATGGCCATACACTGTAAGTAGAAGACAGTCTATAGACTAAATAGACAAAAAGCAATATCTATAGGAAGTCAATAGTCAATAAGAAGTCTATAGGCTGTCTATAGACCATGTTTATACGGGCGAATTTCGAAATTTCTTTTATTGCTTATAAGTGGGGGCCATGACGCAGGGGAAGTAAGGGGGGAGGGGCCTTAACAACATAACTGATTAAGACATGTTCCACTATGATTCAGATACTTATTCACAGCATCTTTTTTTTTTCCCTTTCTTGAATTAGTTTCTGTCTGTTTTCCGGGTCTGCGACCTCAAAAACGAGCATAACAATGACTCTCAAGTTGCGTGCGCTGGAAAAGCAGGGAGTACTGAAGTTTCGCCGCTCGATGAGAGAAACTTAGTGTACTAAAGGAGTACTAACTATGGCCGCCGCGGTGGCTCAGCGGTTATGGTGCTCGGCTGCTGACCCGAAAGACGCGGGTTCGATCCCGGCCGCGGCGGCTAGAATTTCTTTGGCGGAGAAATTCTAGAGGCCCGTGTACTGTGCGATGTCAGTGCACGTTAAAGAACCTCAGGTGGTCGAAATTTCCGGAGCCCTGCACTACGGCGTCTCTCATAGCCTTAGTCGCTTTGGGACGTTAAACCCCATAAACCAAACCAGTACTAACTATGAGCTCCGGCGCGACTGTATACTTGATGGTTAACTGGTTCGTAACACGGATCTTCTTTCGTTCGATAGCTCCGCTCCAATTTTGACTCAGGGTTTCGGCAATGCGTTTCTAGTGAGTTTCGATCAATACGCGACGCGTTAACGTTCTCATTTTCCTGGCGAGGAGAGAGGGGGATGAAAGCGACGTCGCTTAAAACGCGCTTACGCGTGGATGTACAGGGTCGGTCAAAAGTTCCCAGGCCACATCGTGCGTCTTTGAGCAACATAGTTGCGCAGTTATGGCACCCTTGAAGCTCAAAATATCTGTAAACGGTAGACGTATCGTTCTAACCTCTGAAAACCTTGATAGCTTTCATCACCATCATCAGCCTGACTACCATTGCAGGGCAAAGGGCTCTCCCATGTCTCTCCAATTAACCCTGTCCTTCGCCAGTCGCGGCCACCGTATTCACGCAAATTTCTTAATCCCATCCGCCCACTTAACTTTCTGCCGCCCCCCTGCTACGCTTGCCTTCTTTTGGAATCCACTCCGTTGCCCTTAAGGGCCAGTGTTTGTCTTGGCTTCGCATTACATGCCCTGCCCAAGCCCATTTCTTCCTCTTGATTTCGACTAGGAGAACCTTAACCCGCGTTTGTTCCCTCACTCACTCCGCCCTCTTCCGATCTCTTAACGTTACACCTAGCGTCGTCCTTAACTTAATCTGAACCCTCTTCGTTAGCCTCCACGTTTCTGCCCCATAGGTGAGTACCGGTAGGATACAGCTGTTGTACACTTTTCCCTTGAGGGATATTGGCAAACTGCCATTCAGAGATTTACACAGCCGCAAAGGTTTTACCTTCAGCTCTTACACTTAGCGGCCGTCGGGGCTCACGAACGCGGTGTTTGGCATGATCTGAAGCTGCCACTGATTTGGAGCTGCCACGTTACACCTATCATTTATCGACACCTTAAGCGCCAGGAAGACCCTTTGCCCTGGGGACTTCTGACCGCCCCCGTGCGTGTCCCCTACCGTTTTGCCTTTTTGTTTGGTTTTTCACCCGCGAGCCGTTCTTGGTCTTCTCGGGACCACATCGCCTTTTGGGTGCTCAATGAGAGAGCGAGCCCCCATTCATCTCTCGTCGACGGCATAAAGGGATAGCGTGTATGTAGAGAGGGAGGGGTGAACAACGGGCCCTGTGTATGTGTATGTGTGTGCCACATAGAACACGCAGCGCCCCGACCTTCTCTGCTCAGCCCACGCCCCGCAGTATGGTACTTGTACAGCCTCGCGACGACCCACATTTTCGATGCGCGGCCGCCGCACGAGGGAGAGAGGACATCATCCATATAGGCGCGCACCGCCCGTCCGATCTCGTTTAGGGCTCCCTCTTTGGGCTTTGTTCGTCTGTTTTTTTTTCTATTTTTTGTTTCATCAGGTTTCTCGAATTTCGTTGTTTCCTTGGACGTTTCTGTGAGGTCGTCGTCTTCGTCGCATGCGCGCTCGTGTGGGACGATGAATCCTGCCCGCTCCGTTTCCTGGGTCAGGGTTGGGCCTTGTCTACTCCTTCGACGCTCTTGAGACGGCCGGCGGAGCGCTACGTGGTCCTTTGTTTTTTTTTTCTCGAGACGTATACGTAGAAACAAGTGGCGGGCACTTTCTCTAAAGCTCGTCGTTCGTCTCCGGATCCTTCTTTGCGCGCGTGTGGGTGTATAGTTGTTGGCAGTGAATAATGCGTTCCTGTGGTGGTACCACACCCTGTATATATAGTTGGCTTGCATATATAGCCCATATTCGGCTGCTTTTTCGTCTTCCTGTATATCCTGGGTTGCAGTGGTCTGTGGCTGTTCCACACCCTGCATATATAGTTGGCTTGCATAGCCGTTCCCAGCAAACCAAAAACCTCTCAGAGACGTCTATAGCTAGACGTCTCTGAGAGGTTTTTTGTTTGCTGGGCTGTATACGCTGGGTTGCACTGGTTTGTGCATCTTTGAGGTTTTGCCGCTGCGCGGCTATTTCGCGGCGTCGCCGCTAAGTCGGCGCGCGATTCCGCTGTGGTATATCTCGTTATGTGCGGCGGAGCTTCCAGTTTATCGTGCCGGAGATTACGCCGTATACTCTTGGCGCTGTCGCTGCTACCGCTGCTGTTTTGGTCACGCGGAAGTCGTCCCGTATAGTGTCTTGCCGCCCGTGGTGTGGAAACGGGCGGGGAGCTTCTTTGGCGGAGTGCTGCGGCTGCATTGAAAGTGCTCGTCGCACTTGGGAGCACGGCGGTGCGGTGCCGTGCATTCTGATTGCCCGCAGCACGCGTGGACCTTCCGATAAGGTTGGCTGTGGTTCGGTTTTGTTGGTCCGAGCTGGTGTACGTATATTTAGTACTAGGTAACAGAGGGTGCATAATAATGCGGGAGTGTACAGGGGAGTCCCGATAGAGACGTCCTCTTGCATAATGTAGTACGTAGAGAGACCGTGCTCCACTCCCGGAACTTCTTGCAAGTAGTGTGGGGCTTCCACGAGTGTGCCATTCTCACACAGCCCAACTTCGCGTTTGGAAGCCGCCGCCGCTTCGCGCCCCCAGCTTTTTCTTTTGTGTTCCTTTGGTCCTTGTTTTCTCTGTTATCTGATTATTTCGGTTAACCAGTTCGCCCGGAAAGTGCCTTGGCTGGTGTTCCGCAGGTGCTGTCGGTGCGGGGTTTTAAGTGGGTCGGAGCACGTTGCCTTAATGAGGGTGGTTGCAGTTTTGGACGCGGGCTCCCCCCTCCCCCTTTTGCGTGGTCGGCGGAATTCGCCGCGACAATGGCGGGGAGTGGGCGGCAACATTTCGGCGGTTTCGGGATCACAACACCGCGCCCGCTTTCCATAGTATGCGTTCATTATGGTTGGTGGCGCCGCTTGCTTGGAGGCCGCGACTGAAAGACTAATTCGTGTCGGGTACGTGCGCAACGCGCGGAACCTCGTCGGCGCCTTGATCCTACCAATGTATTTAGCCGGTACATTTTCGCCGCTTTGTCCGCAGAATTTTGTCCGTCCGTTCTGCGCCTCTATCATTGCCACTATCACTACTATCCACTACACTCACTATCCATCACTATTCACTACTATCATATATCCACTACCAACGCTATCACCATCACTAGCACGTCCGCCCAAGCGACTGCTGCAGGGGCAGGTACCACCAGTGTCCCCCTGTTATTAATAGAAGCTTATTCAAAAGGTAACTTGCTCGTGTACTAGTTAGTTAGCATGCAATAAGGGCGTCAATTGCAACAGCGTTGCTACAAACTGGCTCTGGTATCGTGCGGAGCGATTCACGAGGAGGAGAGCTGAGGTATATGTTATAAAAGACACCGTGCGGGAAGCAAGTTTTGTCGGTTTTTGAATGCGCAAAATATCCTCACGAGATTACTAAAACTTTGAAAACGCGCGGAGTGTCTTTGCCATGCGTTTTCTGCTGCGCTCGTAGCATTCATACTGGTGAACAGTGCAAAAAAGGCGGGACAACGACAAGACAAGCGCTGACTATCAACTGGGTTTATTGAAGGACGGAAGGGTGTATATACAAAAACATAACACAAAGAAGTGAGAAGAAGTAAGAAGTTCGTAGTATTTCCTGCGCGTGATTGTAGTTTCCGCGTTTTATCTCCTCTAGAGTGATAGTCTTAGTGTGCTTGGCTCATTGTGTACATAATGTCTCTGAATACGCTGAAACATTGAACAGCACGAAACTCATGCATTCCTGCAGTGGGGTGTCTAGGGGTAGCACGGATTAGAGCGCAATTTTTTTTTAGATGGACGCCTAAGTGACATCCTTGTGAGCTTCGCTGTAGAGCCTTTGGATTACCGTAGTCTCAGAACTGTCCATTGAGTCGATGCGTGCAAACCCTCATCTGGTCAAGGCCGTGGTCGTCGTTGAATGAAATATTGCGGGTCCTGCGAATAGCCAGCCGATTGCCCAGCTCAAAGGTGGCGCCACCTTCTTCTAGGTTCCCGAAACTGGCCTTGTAAGAGAGGCAGCTGTGCAGAGCATCCAGGTGTCAGTCACGCCTTGCCTTTGATAGTAGAAATTTTGATAGTAGAAACATTCGTTTGTTTCATATTAATTTGCCCCGACACTCGAAGATTTCCACCCCGTTCAAGTCCCCGAATATCTTTCACATCAACCTTGGACGCAAGAAAGACCCGAAATAAGCGTGTCGCCGCCCGTCTACGAGTCCGCAGCGCGAAATGGTTCAGGGTCAAGTCGGCGACCAGAGTGGGCACTTTCCAGTGTTCGACTTTCGCCGCGTGCTTGCGCGCGCGTATGTCTTGTGCGCGGGCGTTCTTTGATGGTCGCGTGGCGAATTGGCTTGATTCAAGGATTCTGGTCGCGTTTTCTCCGCGAATTCAACCTCGACCTAGTACCCCGTATCACTGCAGCGACCGCTTGCGTGCATCGCTACGGCTAAAACGGGTTACCTGTGACGCCGAGAAAGCTGTGCGGCTCATTTACTCGGACTTTTCTCACCGCGGCATGCAGTTTTCGAAAGTTCCGCGGTTGATAATTATTCGTGTACTACCTACCTTGCCTTCATCGATCGCTTTAATCGCGGAAATGAGCTCTGCGTTTACCGCTCGTGCGGGCCGGGAAATTCGTTTGGCGCTGAAGCACTTCTACAGCCTCATTCCCAGAGTTTCGAAAGTGTGTGTCTGTGTGAAGCTTCGGGGCATCTCAAATGCGCTCTGATAGGTGCATGTGGCAGGTGCACTTACAATTGAGGCAGTTATTTGCGCCTTTCCCTTCAAGTTTCCCTTCTTGGAGTTTCGACTCCGTTCATTTTGAGGAAAGGAAAAACGCATAACTGGCCCCCTGCAGATGCATGGGTCAGTGGACACCTCTATGTCCGTTCCGTACGCCTCCAAACAATCGTGCTTGGCAATTCTAAACCGCCAGCTATATATATATATATATATAGCGAAGTATACGCTTCGTTAAAGGAAACATATTTATTCAACTCGACGTTTCGATCGGAAGACCGACTCCTGAAGAAGATCGGTCTTCCGATCGAAACGTCGAGTTGAATAAATATGTTTCCTTTAACGAAGCGTATACTTCGCTATATATTCTAAGCAGTCTAGTACTTCACGCTTTCGCAACCTATATATATATATATATATATATATATATAATGCTTTTTCTGCTCTGTGTGTGTGAGCGCGCACTGTCGATCGATAGTACAAAGCTGCGCGGCACCAGCTCGAATGGCACGGTTTTATATATCCAGTTTTGCGGTTAGGTTCAGTCCCTGATTGTTGCTTGCTCAGCGGCGCCTTGTTGCCGGAGGGGGGGGGGGGGGGGGGGGGGGAGGGGGGCTGGCGGCGGTTGCATTACTGTAAACGCTGCGCTTTGCTTATCGCGAACGATCGACACATATAGCGCGCGCGCGCCAGCCCTGATATAGGAGCTGCACCCGACGACCGCAGCGCTTCGCAATTTGCATATCGATGAGGGAAGGAGGGGGTCGTCCTGCCGCGGGGATCTCACGGATCTTAACTTTTCGATTCGCCCGCTACGCGGCACGACGTCGTCTTGCTTCCTAGAGTCACTTGCTTCCTTGCGCGATGCCCGTGTAACTCACGGCTTGGCCGCTAGGGGGCGCTTCGGTTTCCAATTTTGCCCGAGAAGATCCTTATCTCGACCAACGCGACTATGATTTTTTTCGAGTCTAAATTGCTGAGTGCGCGTCGACCCCAAGCAGCGGGTTTCCTTAAGAGGGAAAGGTTGTTGAACCTGGGGCATATGCAGTGGTGACTGATCAAAGATGTGGTTCAGCTGTGCGGGTACGGCCATTTAACATACAGGCAGGCTCGCGACCATTTAACCTACAGGCAGGCTCGTGTTCTCTGCAACGAGAAGCATGTGGTTGTCCACGCACCAGTAATGAGGACTGCCTCAAAGGCATAGGCGGGACTGTGTATAGCACTTTTCATAGTAATGAGCATCCTTAGAGAAATATTCCTTCCTCAGTGCACTTAATTATGTGGTGCGTGAACCCCCAACTGTTACTGTCAGGGATGTCTTTGGGGAATGAATATGGCAGCTAAGCTGCAGAACACTCGGTTGATTTGCTCGACTCGTTTCACTTGCCATCAGTATAGCTAATGTGTGATGATCATGTAGTGAAGCATACTTCCATTACAGGGCTACATATCAGTGGCTGCAACTAATTAATCATGGAAGATCATGGAAGACAGTTGGGCTAGTTGGTGTGTATTTGTTAGTGACTGCATAATTAATTAATTAACTAATTAATTTGTCAACTGTTGAAAAGTATATGTGAAAAGAAGATACAAAGTGAGACTAGTTAATACATGCTTGTAATAAATTTACTTTACAAAAAGTGAATGTCAAGTAATATGGTAGAAAACAAGCATCCATAACTTTTTAATAGGATGTCTGTTTTTTTAGGATGAACAAAATATGGTTGTTCAGTTTTTGTTACATACTGGCTTCCCCCTGCACTACGTCTCTCTGTCTGTGGATAAAGATACGCCTTGAATTTGCTGATTTTGGTGGCCTTTTCTCATTTCGTGATTTACTTGTGACTTTAGTGATTGTATAAGGCCCTGAAGGCAGTGCTCTTCCCTGCAGATTTCAAGGAGCTGGCCATTGACTTGTACCGCAAGGGCATTGAAGAATTGCAAAAAGGCATTGCCATCGACTTCTCTCAAGGAAAAGGTGACTTCCCTAATTTCCTTTGTCACTTGAGAGGATATTACAATCGCTGCCCACCTGCATGGAAACAAAACACTATTTGCTGTCTGAATGCTTGAAGAGAAGCATTGTCTCATTTGCAGAGGAGGAGAAACATAACTTAATTTGCATGGCTCCCCTCTAAGGGTTGTCTAAAAACATCGGCACGAGATTTCCGTTCAGTGGTGCATAGTTAGTGTAAAGAAGTACAGTCTGAACATGTGTGAGATGGTGCAAGAATGGAGAAAAATAATTTGAGCTATTTGATGTAGTTTTGCCTTCCAACAGTCGTGGCAGTTAATCGTTGGGTAATATGCCCCAGACAGCGTTGTGGAAGAGAAAGAAAAAATTGTTAAATGCCTTTCATTTTGCATGAGTGTTGTTTCAGCTTCTTTCTGTAGTTGGTTCATAACAACTGTGTGGCTCAGTAAGCACTATCCGAGCTTGTCCCTGTAAATTGTGCAGCTGGGCATCTATCTAGGTTGGTGCAGGTGGTTCAGCTAGGCACCTTTGGATGTCTATATTTGATTGTGAATTTTAGATTTAATCAATGAAATATGACCGATAAGAATTTGACATTATCAGTATTTCAGAACAGTGTTTGTTACAGATTTCAGGTGAGTTGGGGTTCAGCCTCGGAGGACATTTACGTTTTGAGCTCATGTGAAAAGGACTTAGATACGTGAGGTACCTCCATTGAGTGGCAGCAGCAGGGAATATTTTATGGAATATCAATTTTTTTGGTCAAGATTTCAGGCACAGGAATGTTTTTTTCAAATGTGAGGGCATAACAAGGGTAGGGCAGGGGGGAATTAACTCAGTGTAATGGAGTGCCTCCTTCTTCCCTCTTGCTTTGTTGCCTACTCTGCAAATAAGCGCAGGCACTTTACCCTGTCTTGTTGCCAACTTGTTGCCAACTTGTCGCCAACTTGTTGCCAACTTGTCGCCAACTTGTCGCCAACTTGTCGCCAACTTGTCGCCAACTTGTCGCCAACTTGTTGCCAACTTGTTGCCAACTTGTTGCCAACTTGTCGCCAACTTGTCGCCAACTTGTCGCCAACTGGTGACCAACTTTCTGGTGCAGGTCCCACCTGGGAGCGGGCGCATAGGCTCACGGACAAGATGAGGACGAACCTGCAGATGGCCAGGGACCGGCTAGACTTCCTAGGTCGGTTGTCACCTCTTCTTCACTCTTGCCTCCTCCATCACCCCATTCCTTTGCTCTTTTTCATATTTCATACTCTGTTTCATACATGGCAAGTAGCACTGCCAAAGCTAAGCCTGCCTATTTGCAGTGGCTATGACCATGCACGGAAATTAGTTTGTCATACCTCTGAAGTATAGGCAAGCATCTTTCATTGTATTGTCACTCAAGCACCGTGACTCGCAATGGCCTGCGCTAAATTTTTACCTCTAGGCATGTTTTTGTCCTCCCCCTACTGAGACCTTCAGAAGAGCGACGTGCAGCTGAGCGATATGCCGTTATTGGCAATCCTGTTTGCTCAGACTCCATCTGCGCCTAAAAAGTAGTTCACCATCGGCAAAAATAATCATCAGAGGATTCAATAACTGAACTGCCAGACTGCCTTGAGCATGATTTGCAATACTGAGCATGTCGTTTTGTACTCTTCACGTTTTTGTCAAAACTGGCACTGAGGCTTTCAAGAAATATGGGTGATGTGCAGTGGGTTGTAGTGTTTTGTGGGCGCACTACTGGAGCAGCGTCCACAGTGTTGCATGCTAAATATGAAACAGAGTGTAGCTCTCCTCTTTCTTGCTCTTCTTCTTTGCCCTTGTCCGTTCTCTGCCTTGCTGTTTTCCTCACTCTCTTCCTAGCTCCATTCCTCGCACTCTTCTCCTCGCTGTTCTCGCACCAGTGATTAGCATGTTTTGGCCACCTTGGGGGCGTGGTGTGTAGCCGTGTAGACCAAGGACTCTTGCAATATCGCAGAACACTGTACTGACTAGGTTTCTTAAAAGTTCTCTTGTAGGCATCTTTTTTAGTTGGGTTAGCAACACTACACCAGGTTGTCCCCTCGTCATGTAGCCGGGAGCCGGTAGGCACGAATGGCCTTGAACAGTCGTTGCCTAGAAAACGTTTCAGCCAAGCTCCACCAGGTGGCGTCGCCGTCGGCGGCGCCGCGCCGCGGCTGTGCACGTAGTCGCTCGCTCCCGCCAGATGTGGGCTCTCTGCCGAGGTAGAGGGTTTCGCGGAGGTATATGCGCGCTTTGCCTCGGTGGAATCTTGTCGTTATGGGGAGCGCTAAAGAGAAGCAACGACGACAGGACCTAGCCAGAAAGAGACGACGCGCTCGAAAGGCAGCAGAAGAACGCGCTGCACGACTCGAAAGCGGCGCAGCTAACGCAACTGACGAGGCTTAGCCCGAGCTAAACCATGCCTAATTTTTGTTTGTCTGTGTGTCATCAAAAGGACGGTGGCCAAGAGGCACCTCCCACAAGTTTCTTTTGCTGCATCGGGTTCAGCTGCTTCAGCCTGCTGGCGTGTTTGTTCTGGGAGTGATTACCTGAAACTGTCGCTTGGGATTATGCCACCTGCTGGTAATTTGATGGGTTTACGCTCCAGCATGTTGGGCTGTTCTTAAAGCATGCTGTGTGCACAAGCAGTGCCAAGCACAGAGTGTCATGCACAGTGTGAACATTTCCAGCAATTCTGTTTCTTTGCAAACAGCACAGTGCTACTCGTTGCTACATCGCGTGGCTTAAAGTGCACTGAAGAGGAATCTGAACTCGTCTTTTTGCCACGGGAACTCAATCTACACGTTCCGAGCATTCTTAAAAACTGCGATTTATTGCCCTGTGTGGCTGATTTGCCTAATTAAATCGAATTAACGTCTGGCTCCCGCCTTTTTTTTTTAATTCTTCCTCGTACGGTGAGCGGAGTCGACCAACGCGTTTAGTGCCTTGCAGCCAGCTCCGTGGAGGCTTTGCTTTCGCTTTATTTTGTTTTTTGGGTTTCCTTGAATAAATAGTTTCATTCGCAGGTAATATAGCCGCAAAATAAGCCCGCAGAAATAAAAATACGCGTAGACTATTTGCTTCTGCGGATTACTACGTATTACTCCGCCGATGGCAGAGCGGCCAGCCGCCGCAGGACTGGCTGAAAGGCACTCCACGCGTTGGTCGACTCCGCCCACCGTACGAGGGAGAATTAAAATATAAGGCGGGAGCTGGACGTTAATTCTTTTTAATTAGGAAAATCAGCCACAAAGAGCAATAAATCGAAGTTTCTAAGAATGCTCGGAACGTGCAGATTGAGTTCCCGTGGCAAAAAGACGACTTCAGAATCCTCTTCTGTGCACCTTTAATGGGGCATGGCTTGTATGTAGTGCACTTAGGTCGCAAACTCTGCTGAAGTATCAAGAGGGTAATGAAAAATGTGCAAGGAAGACCAATTTAAATTTTCTCTAGAAGTGATGTGAACGCTTATTACGGCATGCTTACTTCAGGATATGTGGAAGTGATGGTGCCAATATCAGCATCGCGGGCTTAGAAGCGACATTGCTGAACTTTTGAGTAATGGATCCAGTGAAAGGGAATTTTGTAGCGCATGTAAAGTATTCTCATCCTTGGAGCCATCAACAGTGCCTTAGAGAAGGTTGTAAGGGATGATGGCAGTGTCAGGTTGAAAATTTTGACTGTAAATTTCTAGGTTATTGCTATTTTCAACGGTGTTGGATTGCCAGAAACCATCCTAACCTTTTGTGGTGTGGTTATGACTGTGCGCGAGACTTTTCACTTCTAATCTAGAGCTCATCTAGGCATCTAGAGCTTTTTAGAATGTGGACGATGCAGGCCGCATTTGAAATCTCTGCTACATAGTATGGTAGGGCCATTTTATGCCTAGAAAACAAAGTGCTATTCAAAAAGAAGAAAGAAAGTTGGGGGCTGTGAAGTTTCGTGGCGTACGCGGGAAGTGCGGTTGCGTGCTGTAACTTCCTTCTTTCGTGCGGTAGAATGCTTTACTGAAGAACATTGCAGCTGAGGTTTTGTTCTGGAAACTGGTTCAAGTGGTGCTGAAAATGCTTAATTGGGCGTGAATGCGTGTATTCAAAGAGTATGCTGATTTCGTGACTGTGGAAGTGTGTGGCGTGTGTGAATTTCTAAAGTTCTTGCGCCTGTTGTTTTTGGGAAATAGGGGGTTCCAAATATACATGAATTTCTTGATTTTTCTTGGTAGTAGAACATACCGCTTATGTGAAAGGATTAACCAACTGGTTTCATCTGGGAATGGGCTGCAAGGAAATTGGTCTATAGTTGCTTACTTTAAGCTAGCTAAGCAAAGAAGCTAAGTGTTAAACTCTTCCTGGTTATATAATGTGTTGTTTGTTCCCTTGTAGCAGTTGCAGCATCTTAAAGAGTTGGCATCCTACACTTACTGTTGCCACCCTTGCCAGCGTTTTCATGCAGATTGTTGCACAAGAGGTGTTTAAGGCTTTGCTTGCCTGTCTGTGGTTCAGAATCTTTTGCTATACCACTCTCCTGTGTTCAGCTGTTCAATATGCAGCAGCTCAACCATGTTAGCTATACCGCAATCATTGCTTTTAGTATTGTGTTTGTGGTGTGTGTGCATACTTTGTGCCTAGCATTGTAGTGGTAACGACACAGTGCAGATATGCTTTTTATTATTAGAAGTTGTGCCATTTTGCACGGCTTTGCCCTGTTGCATTTGTGGTAGCAGCAGCCAGAGCTCTTCAACCGGCCACAAAGCTTGCAGTAAGCTCAATGTTTCAATACTGTGCCTGCTGATTAGACCGAAATGTCGGGGTTAGTGGACTGTTGCTCCATCTGTTGCAATTAAATGAAATGCATGCATGGGTCGCCTAAGTGTTCACTCAAAAGAGGAAGGTGGGCGGGTGCACTGATATATTCGGGCAGTGGTTCTGCCAAGTGGCTCCGTAGATATGGCCAGAGTTTGAAGCGGAATTTTGCAGCTGATGTGGTTGACGAGAGCTCTGGCGGCGTAAGCATGCTGCCCGCATGTTGCATGTTTATCGGCCGTCATTGCATGTGCAGAGAGCATGGTGAAGATTGCGCACCTAGGCGACGACCTGCCCTGGCATGCGGGCGTGGCGCGGCCCCAGGGTGGCCAGAGGCGTCGGGCCTGGCAGAAGACTGCTCCCGGTCACGACGCCGCCTCCGCGAACCGGGACGGCCCGTCTTGGCTGAAGATGGCAGAAAACGGAGGAATTGCCGCCAACGGCCAGTCGCATGACAGGCACAAACGTTGCAAGTCACCCACGCTCACACCGCAGGCATCCTCTGGTGGTCAGTCTTGCGCCATCGTTACGCTCTGGCTTGCTCTCTAGACTAGAAGAGTGGCTTTTGTGTGCAAGTGCTTGTGGATGTGCTGGCTGCCACTGCAAGCTACTGCTGCCGGTCACGCAAAGTGCGCCCTCTGGTGGTCGTTTATTTCAGGCTGTGGACAACATCCAAATCCGTGCCATATATTGATACTGATATGGTATTTGAGCGTCTTAAATTTTCGTACTGTTCGGATAGGTTAGGGTCTGCTTAGAAAAGTGCTGTGCAGCCATGTAAAAGTGGTAAAATTCAAGCCAAGTGCACTTCTTGCACTCTTTATCGCCATGGCCTATTTTCATACTGACACAGATGATGCCAAAGGCACACGCACGATGAGCATGGCCTGGAAAATGTTTTATTGCTAAAGCAATACTACTTTCACTTTCAGCTCCTCGCGTGGCGAGGCCGCGGTAGCTACCATTGACCTTTAGCTTGACCTCTGCTATGACGTCATACCATCTGCCTCAAAAACCAGGGGCCCAACTTGTGCCGTCGCGAGGCGAGGCCGCGCTTGGTAGCTGTTGCCTAACTCCTGCGCCCGCCGTGCGCCTAGCGGTGTGATGTCACAGCTAGGATTGCATTGGATTGCATTGCATTGCATTGGATTGTATTGTTTAACCGATGCATCACCACAAGTCTAACCACAAGCACCACCACCAGCTGCACTACCAGCTGAACCATGGCGTAGCTACGGATATTGCTTTCGCAATTACCGGGCTTAACCAAGCTAAGCCACAGCGAATTTTTTGGTTAGTCATTTTGGAGTGCTGCGACAGTTTTAATGGCATCTCGTGGCCCGCACTATGTAGCTACCGTGTACATTTTCCTTGTGGCATCTAGTTTTTGAGTAGGGAGAGGGAAGCTTTGCTTTTCCTTGGGACATTTTTGCGCTGGAGGGGAAACTACGTGTGCGAGATGTCAGCATTTTAAACCCGTATGCATAGCTTGGGAGCTTATGAAAATGGCACACTTCTATGGAAGCTATTGACTGATCATGCTCGTGTAGAGTCGAAACTGCTTAATTGGACGTGCTTTAATTTGGAAATCCAGAGAATTCGAACAGCCAGTGCAGTCCTGACTAATGCCCATGTTAGTCTATGGCGTGGGACGCTTGCTAGTTAAAACGCTACTATACAGGTCTGTCACCGGTTAATTCGAACGAGATTCTGAAGGGTGGCCTTGTCCAGGAATGACCGGCTGGGCAAGCAGTCATCATAATGCGCCTTACTCAAACCCGAATCGTGTGCTGCAGAGTCACTTGCGCACCTGTGATGTGCGCTCAATGGAAGGGGTAATGAAAAACTGACTGTCCCTCTACAAGAATAGTTTAGCTTCCACTTTTCAAAACTACGTGCCAGTCTGCGGTGATGGCAGCTGTTGGCCGTTCATCAGTCACCTAACCCAACACAGGTGCACGAAGTTTTAAACATTTATTGGCGCTGCTGCACATTTCCCTCCCTTCCGTACGTGGGGATCTTCCATTACATCGAAACTGCACACTCGTTGCACGGTAAAGCTACCTCGCACACAATGTAGCCGCTTTTAGTTAAAGGTGCACTGAAGAGGAATCTGAACTTGTCTTTTTGCCACGGGAACTCGATCTACACGTTCCCAGCATTCTTAGAAACTGCGATTTACTGCCCTGTGTGACCGATTTCCCCAATTAAATCGAATTAACGTCCGGCACCCGCCTTTCTTTTTTTAATTCTGCCTCGTACGGTGAGCGGAGTTGACCAACGCGTGGAGCGCCTTTCACCCAGTCCCGTGGCGGCTTGCCGCTCTGCCATCGGCGGAGTAATACGTAGTAGTCCGTAGTAGCAAATAGTCCGTGCGTATTTTTATTTCTTCGGGCTTATTTTGCGGCTATATTAGCTGCGAATGAAACTATTTATTCATGGAAACCTAAAAAACAAAATAAAGCGAAAGCAAAGCCTCCACGGGACTGGGTGAAAGGCGCTCCACGCGTTGGTCGACTCCGCCCACCGTACGAGGCAGAATTAAAAAAAAAAGGTGGGAGCCGGACGTTAATTCGTTTTAATTGGGGAAATCGGCCACACAGGGCCATAAGTCACTGTTTCTAAGAATGCTAGGAACGTGTGGATCGAGTTCCCGCGGCAAAAAGATATGTTCAGAATCCTCTTCAGTGCACCTTTAAGAAGGCTCCATCGCTACCGCATCGCACTGGGATGAATGCCAAGGAGGCCCTTATGATTTTAAAGTTCGACATTCCTGCAGCTGTGCTCACTTCAAAAGCAGGCAACCTTTGTCCAGTGTTTCACCATATAAATTCGCCATGATGCAAGTGGTTCTTGTCAGTTTTTAAGTCCAAAATGCTCTTAGCTCCCGTTTTTGGCGTGCCGTTTGCGATCTTAGTGTCAGAACGGAGGGAGAACACGGAGACGAACCTAAGCAAACTTTGACTAAACATTTCTTGTCTGCCCCTCAGTGCCTGCGTGCTGTGATGTCGCTGGAACAGCACATGTGTCAGCAGTGTTTTCCTAATCCCGTATTAGGCACAAGCGCATTCCTCGTAGCAACACTGACGAAAGAAGCGAGAGCTGTGGGCGTATTACGTAACCCGCGCGCCCGCAGGTAGCCGGTCTCGTGAATGTCGTGCGGATCCATGGTGCCATCCTTTGACGTGGCACTGAACTATTTGTGAACAGTGAGGGCGGTAGAAGCTGTTCCTGTACATTGCACTCTGCCGCCCGAGTAACGCTGTGGATATATGGTCGTTTGGCCGGGATGAGACCTCGCAGCAAGGTTCAGTCTCTAGAATTTGCTAGGCTAGCATTTCATGCTTCCATCTACTTTTGATCATGAAAAAGCGCATTTTTTCTTAAGGTCATATGAACATATTTTTCCAAAATATGAATTAACGATTTTTTACTGTAGCTGCCGTTACAGTGCTGACAAGTTGTAAGGTGGAGTGTATCCCTCTCATGATCTATGACGTCTGTGTACCATGTCTTCTAATTCTAATTCTCTAGTTTTAATTCTGATTCTCTAGTTTTAATTCTGATTATCTAGGTTTAATTCTGATCATCTAGGTTTAATTCTGATTCTCTAGTTTTAATTCTAATTCTCTAGTTTTAATTCTAATTCTCTAGTTTTAATTCTAATTCTCTAGTTCTAAGTCTAGTTCTAATATAGGTCCTTGTTATCTTTGTGTTGCATCTTTACTGCACTTCTCAACGCATGGTCTCTGGGGACTGTATAATGGTAATTGTAATGTAGAGAACAGATGATCAATGGATGCCTAGAGAAAAGGAGAATGGGGGGGGGGGGGAGTAGAAAAAGTTATTTAATTCGAATAGTACGTCTGTTACCATGTACTTGTCAAATAGTCAGCAAATTCATTTGTAAATTCCCCTGTGTACATGCAAGTCTTTCTTGATAGTGTCGAACAGTTGTGTTATTGATGTTGGAATTTTCTTTCTTGTGCAACTTCAGTGACGATAAAAAGCCAGACACCTGCGTGTTCACGAGGCAGCATGGCTACGCACGGCGTCCCAGCACGAGCTCAAACCCTGCCGCGCAATGTGCCATCTGGTCCTCGGACAACGGCCAAGTCGCCGTCGCGGGTCGGCGGGCGGCCGGCAGGTAACGATGCAGCTCCAACGCCGACGCCAACGGCAGCCAGGCGGCGCTTGGGGGCGCAGCAGCCAAATGCTCAGCAGCAGCCCAAGGTGAGGAGACATTGTTGGTGCTTATTTTTGGAGAGTGAGCTTATTCATATCCTCCAATTCGGTGAGGGCTTACTGGGTGTTTCTTTCGAACTTCAGTATGTCTGTAAATATTGTTCAAGTCGAAGCCTTTTCATGTTTTGCTTAAAGTATATGTAGTGTTTATGTATGCAGTGTTTGTAGTATATCTGTAAGTGTATTGCTACGACGAAGAGGAAGTGGAAGTCGAAGTGGCCTCCCGCAAGTAAAGGTCGAACGAAGAAGAAGAGGTTGATGGTGCTTCCTGTTCGCGATGGTGCTTCCTGCTGCTCGCCGCTAGGAACTATTCACCTACCGCTTGTAAATAAATGTAAATAGTATTTCCCCGTAGCAGTGTATAGTGTATGTAGTACAGTCCAAACCCGTAATAACGAAATCGTCGGGGACAGCAAAAAAATAAATGAGACAGAAAAGATAGTAAACAGCCCGCAAAAAAAAAAAAATTATTGCCAAAAGCCGGTTAGCTTGGTTTGCCGAGCCTTGCCTTGCAGCAACTTCATAGTTCTACTTTCACATTGCAAGAAGTGATCCACTGCCACGTCGTCGTCGTGTGCGCCTAAAAATGACTGGATCGTGTCGAAGGCGGAAAACACATTCCTCGGGCTTACCTTTTCTTCATGTTTTGGACCTTGGTCCTCAGTGTCATTGGTTTCACACACGCTGCTGATGATAGCCTCATTGGTCATTTCTTCATGAACAACTACATCGTCATCAGCGCGAACGAAATGATCGACACTGCGACATCTTTTGAAACGCGAACGTGCGGACTGCTGCTTATACACACACATGCCACCACCATCGCACACAATGAACACACGTGCAATGCTTTGCAGGCCTAAAAGTGCAGCACCAATGATCAGTCTAGTGTCGCCCCCTGATGGTGTTGCTGCGAGGCTGCCTCCCCTGAACATTAAAACTTGCTTTAAAACTTGTTTACATGTATTCCTATATGGTGTAACCTCAGCTTTTACCCCCAGCTGACGACAGCAGTGACACTGCATCTTGCTTACGTCAGAGACCGATGTTAGTCTGTAGACCAGAATTCAGAGATGTTCTTGAGTACGGCTATTTTCCACTGACTTCTTCTGAGCTTCTGAAGCCCTATTTTGGACATGTGCGTTTAGTCCAAGTGATGGAATGGGGGAGGTTGGGGTGTCTTTCCCCCCTCTGTTATGGCTCTTCCTTTGACCAAGGGTTTGGACAGCTGGTCAGGTGTTTGGGGGGGGGGGGGGGGGGGGGAGGGGTTGCGTGGCAGTTTCTGCAGCCAGCACGCGTCTTTTATGTTCCCTTCTTACATTTAATAAACCGGTGCCACTACCTGTTCTAGGGCCGCCAGCAACCGCAGCCGTCACCGCTGTCTCGACCTGGTGCGCGGGGCGGTTCCTTCCGGGGTGGCAACACTGGGAACAGTCGGATGTCCACTCTCAAGGGTGTTGACTCGAGGCTAGCACACATGATCCTCGACGAGATTGTGGACGGAGGACCGACGGTTCTCTTCAGTGACATTGCCGGCCAGGAGGTCGCCAAGCAGGCCCTTAGCGAAATGGTCATCCTGCCCACCGACCGGCCAGAGGTGAGGTGGGGGTTTTGGGGGGGAAGGTTACCACATGTGTATGGTTGATAGTGTCATATGACCTGTTCAGTGTGCAGTCCTTACACATGGTTCACTTGGTGCTTGCAATGGTTTCTTAAGCACACCGGACAATCGCTGATCATCTAGTAAATAATGTTTGTTAATGTGCAGGGACTGTCCAGAAGTTGGAACATTGCTTTTAGGGAACCTCGGGTATGCTTCGTAAAACTTTCGTGTTGCAGGAATTTGCATACAGTGGAATCTTGGCGATAAGAACTCTGCTTGTGCGAATTTCGGTGTGATGTGCATCAAGATATTCCCTGGCCTAAGGGCATCGTGTGCAATGTACAGAAGGATGTTCCATAAGCTGTACCACGCCGGCATGGATGATACAAACGCGAGAACCGCAAGCAGCTGACAGCAGCATCAAAAGGGCGCCATTACAAGTTAGGAATTTTCATTGCGGCTGTGGTGGTGAGGCAAGCCTGGTCTCGTCGCCGTTACACTTACACACAACGACTGCACTACCTTTGATGGGCCTGTTCACCCTGTGAACTAGTCAGCCAACCAGCCCTGTGGCGGTGGCGTCATTTTCTCTTTCCACATTTCTCGCGTCCCCAAGCATGCTCGTCACTGTCGTTTTGCCCGCACATTGTGAGCTTGTGCCGTGGACGAACCAGTCCGCTTTGTTCGATCGCTAGCAAGGTGTGTGGAATTAGGTGCATTCACATCGGTTCTCAAGGCATTCATTGTAAGAAGAAACGTGAGATCTTAAAGAGAGTGGATGACAAGCTAAAAAATAAGCACACAGACCTCGCCAAGGAGCTAGGCCTAGCGCCCTCTGATCTTGTAAACAATTGTTGGTCAGGGTGACCAGATCATGCACAATGTGTAACACTTCAGAGTTAACACAAATGTGGTGAAGACTGTCCATCATGTCAAATTGGAGGAAGTCCTGACATTTAAAGAAGTTACTGCAGCTGGTGTCGGTGTTGATGGCAAAATTTTTCCCGAAAAG